>NW_027457600.1:0-300000 GCF_050624435.1 Tenrec ecaudatus
CTTAGGGTTAGGTTTAGGGGTTTAGGCTTAGGGTTAGGGTTAGGGGGGTTAGACCTAGGCTTAGGGTTAAGGTTAGGGGGGTTAGGCTTAGTCTTAGGGTTAGGGTTAGGGGGGGTTAGGCTTACGCTTAGGTTTAGGGTTAGGCTAGGTTTAGGGTTAGGGTTAGGGGGTTAGGCTAAGGCTTACGGTTAGGGTTAGGGGGTTTAGGCTTAGGCTTAGGTGGATTAGGGGGTTAGGCTTAGGCTTAGGGTGGTTAGGCTTAGGGGGTTTAGGCTTAGGCTTAGGGGGCTGGGCCTTAGGCTTAGGGGGCTGGGGCTGGGGCTGGGGTTGGGGCTTAGGGGAATGGGGCTGGGGCTTAGGGCACTGGGGCTGGGGCTTAGAGTGCTGGGTCGTAGGGGGCTGGGGCTGGGTCTTAGGGTGCTGGGGCTTAGGGGGCTGGGGCTTAGGGGGCTGGGGCTTAGGGGGCACAAGCTGGGGCTTTGGGGGCTGGGGATTAGGGGCTGGGGCTTAGGGGGCTGGGGCTTAGGTTGCTGGGTCTTTGGGTGCTGGGGCTTAGGGGACTGGGGCTTAGGGGACTGGGGCTTAGTGGGCAGGGGCTGTTGCTTAGGGTGCTGGGGCTGGGGCTTAGGGGGCTTGCGCTGGGGCTTAGATGGCTGGGCTGGGGCTTAGGCTTAGGTGGCTGGGCCTTAGGCTTAGGGGACTGGGGCTGGGGCTGGGGTTGGGGCTTAGGGGACTGGGGCTGGGGCTTAGGGCACTGGTGCTGGGGCTTAGGGGGCAGGGGCTGGGGCTTTGGGGGCTGGGGATTAGGGGGCTGGGGCTTAGGGGGCTGGGGCTTAGGGGGCTGGGGCTTAGGGGGCTGGGGCTTAGGGGGCTCTGGCTTGGTCTTTGGGTGCTGGGGCTTAAGGGGCTGGAGCTTAGGGGGCTGGGTCTTAGTGAGCTGGGGCTGAGGCTTAGGGGGCTGGGGCTGTGGTTTAGGCTTAGGCTTAGGGGGCTGGGGCTGGGATTAGGTTTAGTCTTAGTGGGCTGGGGCTGGGATTAGGTTTAGTCTTAGTGGGCTGGGGCTGGGGCTGGGGCTGGGGCTGGGGCTTAGGCTTAGGTTTATGGAGCTGGAGTTGGGGCTTAGGCTTATGGAGCTCTGCCTGAGGCTTAGGGGGCCTGGGCTGGGGCTGAGGCTTAGGGGACTGGGCCTGAGACTGGGGCAGGGGCTTAGGTTAGGAGTCTGGGGCTGGGGCTGGGGCTTGGGCTTAGGAGGCTGGACCTGGGGCTGGGTCTGAGGCTTAGGGGCCTGGGGCTGGGGTTGAGGTTAGGGGGCTGGGGCTGGGGCTTAGGTTTAGGCTTATGGGGCTGGGCCTGGGGCTGGGGCTGAGGCTTAGGGGGCTGGGCCTGAGACTGGGGCAGGGGCTTAAGTTAGGGGTCTGGGGCTGGGGCTGGGGCTTGGGTTTAGGAGGCTGGGGCTGGGGCTGGGGCTGGGTCTGAGGCTTAGGGTGCTGGGGCTGGGGTTGAGGTTAGGGTGCTGGGGCTGGGGCTTAGGTTTAGGCTTATGGGGCTGGGCCTGGGGCTGTGGCTTAGGCTTAGGATTAGGATTAGGGGCCTGGAGCTGAGGTCTAGGGGGCTGGTGCTGGGGCAGAGGCTTAGGGGGCTGGGGTTAGGATTAGGGGGCTGGGGCTGGGGCTGGGGCAGGGGCTGAGGCTTAGGGGGTTGGGGCTGGAGCTGAGGCGGTTAGGGGGCTGGGGATGGGCATGGGTATTAGGGGGCTGGGTATTAGGGGGCTGGGGCTGGGGCTTAGGTTTAGGCTTATGGGGCTGGGCCTGGGGCTGGGGCTTAGGCTTAGGATTAGGGGCCTGGAGCTGAGGTCTAGGGGGCCGGTGCTGGGGCAGAGGCTTAGGGGGCTGGGGTTAGGATTAGAGGGCTGGGGCTGGGGCTGGGGCAGGGGCTGAGGCTTAGGGGGTTGGGGCTGGAGCTGAGGCGGTTAGGGGGCTGGGGATGGGCATGGGTATTAGGGGGCTGGGTATTAGGGGGCTGGGGCTGGGGCTTAGGGAGCTGAGGCTTAGGGTTCATGGGCTGGGGCTTAAAGGGCTGGGGCTGGGGGTGGGGTTTAGGCTAAGGGGGCTGGGGTTTAGGCTTAGGGGGCTGGGCCTTGGTCTGGGGCTTAGGCTTAGGGGTCTGGGGCTGGGGCTGGAGCTTAGGTTTGGGGGTTTGAGGCTGGGACTGAGGCGGTTAGGGGGCTGGGGATGGGCATGGGGCTTAGGGGGCTGGGGCTTAGGATGCTGGGGCTGGGGCTTAGGGAGCTGAGGCTTAGGGTTCATGGGCTGGGGCTTAGAGGGCTGGGGCTGGGGGTGGGGTTTAGGCTAAGGGGGCTGGGGCTTAGGCTTAGGGGGCTGGGGCTGGGGCTTGGCCTTAGGTTTAGGGGGCTGGGGCTGGGGCTGAGGCTTAGGTGTTTGGGGCTGGGACTGAGGCGGTTAGGGGGCTGGGGATGGGGTTGAGGATTAGGGTTCTGGGGCTGGGGCTTAGGCTTAGGCTTAGTGGACTGGGGCTGGAGCTTTGGCTTAGGCTTAGGGGCCTGGGGCTGGGCCTTAGGCTTAGGGGGCTGGGGCTGGGGCTGGTGCTGGGGCAGGGGCTGGGGCTGGGGCTGGGGCTTAGGCTTAGGTTTATGGAGCTGGAGTTGGGGCTTAGGCTTATGGAGCTCGGCCTGAGGCTTAGGGGGCCTGGGCTGGGGCTGAGGCTTAGGGGACTGGGCCTGAGACTGGGGCAGGGGCTTAGGTTAGGAGTCTGGGGCTGGGGCTGGGGCTTGGGCTTAGGAGGCTGGACCTGGGGCTGGGTCTGAGGCTTAGGGGCCTGGGGCTGGGGTTGAGGTTAGGGGGCTGGGGCTGGGGCTTAGGTTTAGGCTTATGGGGCTGGGCCTGGGGCTGGGGCTGAGGCTTAGGGGGCTGGGCCTGAGACTGGGGCAGGGGCTTAAGTTAGGGGTCTGGGGCTGGGGCTGGGGCTTGGGTTTAGGAGGCTGGGGCTGGGGCTGGGTCTGAGGCTTAGGGTGCTGGGGCTGGGGTTGAGGTTAGGGTGCTGGGGCTGGGGCTTAGGTTTAGGCTTATGGGGCTGGGCCTGGGGCTGTGGCTTAGGCTTAGGATTAGGGGCCTGGAGCTGAGGTCTAGGGGGCTGGTGCTGGGGCAGAGGCTTAGGGGGCTGGGGTTAGGATTAGGGGGCTGGGGCTGGGGCTGGGGCAGGGGCTGAGGCTTAGGGGGTTGGGGCTGGAGCTGAGGCGGTTAGGGGGCTGGGGATGGGCATGGGTATTAGGGGGCTGGGTATTAGGGGGCTGGGGCTGGGGCTTAGGTTTAGGCTTATGGGGCTGGGCCTGGGGCTGGGGCTTAGGCTTAGGATTAGGGGCCTGGAGCTGAGGTCTAGGGGGCCGGTGCTGGGGCAGAGGCTTAGGGGGCTGGGGTTAGGATTAGGGGGCTGGGGCTGGGGCTGGGGCAGGGGCTGAGGCTTAGGGGGTTGGGGCTGGAGCTGAGGCGGTTAGGGGGCTGGGGATGGGCATGGGTATTAGGGGGCTGGGTATTAGGGGGCTGGGGCTGGGGCTTAGGGAGCTGAGGCTTAGGGTTCATGGGCTGGGGCTTAGAGGGCTGGGGCTGGGGGTGGGGTTTAGGCTAAGGGGGCTGGGGTTTAGGTTTAGGGGGCTGGGCCTTGGTCTGGGGCTTAGGCTTAGGGGTCTGGGGCTGGGGCTGGAGCTTAGGTTTGGGGGTTTGAGGCTGGGACTGAGGCGGTTAGGGGGCTGGGGATGGGCATGGGGCTTAGGGGGCTGGGCTTAGGATGCTGGGGCTGGGGCTTAGGGAGCTGAGGCTTAGGGTTCATGGGCTGGGGCTTAGAGGGCTGGGGCTGGGGGTGGGGTTTAGGCTAAGGGGGCTGGGGCTTAGGCTTAGGGGGCTGGGGCTGGGGCTTGGCCTTAGGTTTAGGGGGCTGGGGCTGGGGCTGAGGCTTAGGTGTTTGGGGCTGGGACTGAGGCGGTTAGGGGGCTGGGGATGGGGTTGAGGATTAGGGTTCTGGGGCTGGGGCTTAGGCTTTGGCTTAGTGGACTGGGGCTGGAGCTTTGGCTTAGGCTTAGGGGCCTGGGGCTGGGCCTTAGGCTTAGGGGGCTGGGGCTGGGGCTGGTGCTGGGGCAGGAGCTGAGGTTTAGGGGGCTGGGGCAGGGGCAGAAGCTGTTAGGGGGCTGGGGCTGGGGTTTAGGCTTAGGCTTAGGGGGTTGGGGTTGGGGCTTAGGCTTAGGATAAGGGGGCTGGGGCTGATGCATAGGGATCTGGTGCTGGGGCTGAGGCTTAGGGGGTTGGGGCTGGGGCTTAGGCTTAGGGGCCTCAGGGTGGGGCTGGGTCTTAGGGGGCTGGGGCTGGGTCTTAGGGTGCTTGGGCTTAGGGGGCTGGGACTTAGGTGGCTGGGGCTGAGTGTTAGGGTGCTGGGGCTTTGTGGGCTGGGGCTTAGGGGGCTGGGGCTTAGGGGGCTGGGGCTTAGAGGGCTGGGGCTTAGAGGGCTGGGGCTTAGAGGGCTGGGGCTTAGAGGGCTGGGGCTTAGAGGGCTGGGGCTTAGAGGGCTGGGGCTTAGAGGGCTGGGGCTTAGAGGGCTGGGGCTTAGAGGGCTGGGGCTAAGAGGGCAGGGGCTAAGAGGGCAGGGGCTTAGGGGGCAGGGGCTTAGGGGGCTGGGGCTTAGGGGGCTGGGGCTGGGTTGGGTGCTGGGGTTTAGGGGGCTGGGGCTTAGGGGAGTGGGTCTTAGTGGGCTGGGGCTGAGGCTTAGGGGGCTGGGGCTGTGGTTTAGGCTTAGGCTTAGGGGGCTGGGGCTGGGATTAGGTTTAGTCTTAGTGGGATGGGGCTGGGATTAGGTTTAGTCTTAGTGGGCTGGGGCTGGGGCTGGGGCTGGGGCTGGGGCTTATGCTTAGGTTTATGGAGCTGGAGTTGGGGCTTAGGCTTAGGCTTATGGAGCTGGGCCTGAGGCTTAGGGGGCCTGGGCTGGGGCTGAGGCTTAGGGGACTGGGCCTGAGACTGGGGCAGGGGCTTAGGTTAGGAGTCTGGGGCTGGGGCTGGGGCTGGGGCTTGGGCTTAGGAGGCTGGACCTGGGGCTGGGTCTGAGGCTTAGGGGCCTGGGGCTGGGGTTGAGGTTAGGGGGCTGGGGCTGGGGCTTAGGTTTAGGCTTATGGGGCTGGGCCTGGGGCTGGGGTTGAGGCTTAGGGGGCTGGGCCTGAGACTGGGGCAGGGGCTTAAGTTAGGGGGCTGGGGCTGGGGCTTGGGTTTAGGAGGCTGGGGCTGGGGCTGGGTCAGAGGCTTAGGGTGCTGGGGCTGGGGTTGAGGTTAGGGTGCTGGGGCTGGGGCTTAGGTTTAGGCTTATGGGGCTGGGCCTGGGGCTGTGGCTTAGGCTTAGGATTAGGGGCCTGGAGCTGAGGTCTAGGGGGTTGGTGCTGGGGCAGAGGCTTAGGGGGCTGGGGTTAGGATTAGGGGGCTGGGGCTGGGGCTGGGGCAGGGGCTGAGGCTTAGGGGGTTGGGGCTGGAGCTGAGGCGGTTAGGGGGCTGGGGATGGGCATGGGTATTAGGGGGCTGGGGCTTAGGATGCTGGGGCTGGGGCTTAGGGAGCTGAGGCTTAGGGTTCATGGGCTGGGGCTTAGAGGGCTGGGGCTGGGGGTGGGGTTTAGGCTAAGGGGGCTGGGGTTTAGGCTTAGGGGGCTGGGCCTTGGTCTGGGGCTTAGGCTTAGGGGTCTGGGGCTGGGGCAGGAGCTTAGGTTTGGGGGTTTGAGGCTGGGACTGAGGCGGTTAGGGGGCTGGGGATGGGCATGGGGCTTAGGGGGCTGGGGCTTAGGATGCTGGGGCTGGGGCTTAGGGAGCTGAGGCTTAGGGTTCATGGGCTGGGGCTTAGAGGGCTGGGGCTTAGAGGGCTGGGGCTTAGAGGGCTGGGGCTTAGAGGGCTGGGGCTTAGAGGGCTGGGGCTTAGAGGGCTGGGGCTTAGAGGGCTGGGGCTTAGAGGGCTGGGGCTTAGAGGGCTGGGGCTTAGAGGGCTGGGGCTTAGAGGGCTGGGGCTTAGAGGGCTGGGGCTTAGAGGGCTGGGGCTTAGAGGGCTGGGGCTTAGAGGGCTGGGGCTTAGAGGGCTTGGGCTTAGAGGGCTGGGGCTTAGGGGGCTGGGGCTGGGTTGGGTGCTGGGGTTTAGGGGGCTGGGGCTTAGGGGAGTGGGTCTTAGTGGGCTGGGGCTTTGTCACTGGGGCTGGGGTGTAGGTTTAGGCTTAGGGGGCTGGGGCTGGGATTAGGTTTAGTCTTAGTGGGCTGGGGCTAGGGCTTAGGCTTAGGCTTAGGGGGCTGGGGTTGGGGTTTAGGCTTAGGGATCTGGGGCTGAGGCTTAGGGGGCTTGGGCTGGCGCTGAGGCTTAGGGGGCTGTGCCTGAGACTGGGGCTGGGGCTGGGGCTTGTGTTTAGGAGGCTGGGGCTGGGGTTGGGGCTTATTCTTAGGGGGCTGGGGCTGGGGCTGAGCCTTAGGGGGCTGGGGCTGGGGTTGAGGTTAGGGGGATGATGTTGGGGCTTAGGTTTAGGCTTAGGGGCCTGGGCCTGGGGCTGGGGTTTAGGCTTAGGCTTAGGGGGCAGGGGCTGAGACTTAGGGGGCTGGCGCTGGGGCAGAGGCTTAAGGGCTGGGTTGGGACTGGGGCTTAGGATTAGGGGCTGGGGCGGGGACTGGGTCTTAGACTTAGGGGGCTGGGCTGGGGCAGGGTCTGAGGCTTAGGGTGCTGGGGCTTGAGCTGAGGCGGTTAGGGAGCTGGGGATGGGCCTGGGGCTTATGGGGCTGTGGCTTAGGGAGCTGAGGCTTAGGGTGCTCAGGCTGGGGCTGGGCCTTAGGCTTACAGGGCTGGGGCTGGGGCTGAGGCTTAGGGGTTGGGGCTGGGACTTAGGCTTAGGCTTAATGGCCTGGGGCTGGGGCTTAGGCTTAGGCTTAGGCTTAGGGGGCTAGGGCTGGGCCTTAGGCTTAGGGGGCTGGGGCTTGGGTTGGGCCTTAGGCTTGGAGGCTGGGTCTGGGTCTGGGGCATGGGCTGAGGTTTATGGGGCCGGGGCTGGGGCGGAGGCGGTTAGGGGGCTGGGGCTGGGGTGATGCTTAGGGGGCTGTGGCTGGGGCAGGGGCTTAGGCTTAGGGGGCTGGGTTTGGGGCTTAGGCTTAGGATAAGGGGGCTGGGGCAGAGGCATAGGTGGCTGGTGCTAGGGCTGAAGCTTAGGGGGTTGGGGCTGGGGCTGGGGGTGAGGATTAGGGGTCTGGGGCTGGGCTTAGGCTAAGGGGGTTGGGGCAGGGCTTAGGTTTAGGCTTAGGGGACTGGGGCTGGGCCTTAGGCTTAGGGGGCTGGGGCTGGGGCTGAGGCTTAGGTGTTTGGGGCTGGGACTGAGGTGGTTAGGGGGCTGGGGATGGGGTTGAGGATTAGGGTTCTGGGGCTGGGGCTTCGGCTTAGGCTTAGGGGCGTGGGCCTTAGGCTTAGGGGGCTGGGGCTGGGGCTGGTGCTGGTGCTGGGGCAGGAGCTGAGGTTTAGGGGGCTGGGGCAGGGGCAGAAGCTGTTAGGGGGCTGGGGCTTGGGTTTAGGCTTAGGCTTAGGGGGTTGGGGTTGGGGCTTAGGCTTAGGATAAGGGGGCTGGGGCTGAGGCATAGGGATCTGGTGCTGGGGCTGAGGCTTAGGGGGTTGGGGCTGGGACTGGGGCTTAGGCTTAGGGGCCTCGGGGTGGGGCTGGGTCTTAGGGGGCTGGGGCTGGGTCTTAGGGTGCTTGGGCTTAGGGGGCTGGGACTTAGGTGGCTGGGGCTGAGTGTTAGGGTGCTGGGGCTTAGGGGGCTGTGGCTTAGGTGACTGGAGCTTAGGTGGCAGGGGCTGTGGCTTTGTGGGCTGGGGATTAGGGGGTTGGGGCTTAGGGGGTTGGCGCTTAGAGGGCTGGGGCTTAGAGGGCTGGGGCTTAGAGGGTTGGGGCTTAGAGGGTTGGGGCTAAGAGGGCAGGGGCTTATGGGGCAGGGGCTTAGGGGGCAGGGGCTTAGTGGGCTGGGGCTGGGTTGGGTGCTGGGGTTTAGGGGGCTGGGGCTTAGGGGAGTGGGTCTTAGTGGGCTGGGGCTTTGTCACTGGGGCTGGGGTTTATGTTTAGACTTAGGGGGCTGGGGCTGGGATTAGGTTTAGTCTTAGTGGGCTGGGGCTAGGGCTTAGGCTTAGGCTTAGGGGGCTGGGGTTGGGGTTTAGGCTTAGGGATCTGGGGCTGAGGCTTAGGGGGCTTGGGCTGGCGCTGAGGCTTAGGGGGCTGTGCCTGAGACTGGGGCTGGGGCTTAGGTTAGGGGTCTGGGGCTGGGGCTTGTGTTTAGGAGGCTGGGGCTGGGGTTGGGGCTTATTCTTAGGGGGCTGGGGCTGGGGCTGAGCCTTAGGGGCTGGGGCTGGGGTTGAGGTTAGGGGGATGATGTTGGGGCTTAGGTTTAGGCTTAGGGGGCTGGGCCTGGGGCTGGGGTTTAGGCTTAGGCTTAGGGGGCAGGGGCTGAGACTTAGGGGGCTGGCGCTGGGGCAGAGGCTTAAGGGCTGGGTTGGGACTGGGGCTTAGGATTAGGGGCTGGGGCGGGGACTGGGTCTTAGACTTAGGGGGCTGGGCTGGGGCAGGGTCTGAGGCTTAGGGTGCTGGGGCTTGAGCTGAGGCAGTTAGGGAGCTGGGGATGGGCCTGGGGCTTATGGGGCTGTGGCTTAGGGAGCTGAGGCTTAGGGTGCTCAGGCTGGGGCTGGGCCTTAGGCTTACAGGGCTGGGGCTGGGGCTGAGGCTTAGGGGTTTGGGGCTGGGACTTATGCTTAGGCTTAATGGCCTGGGGCTGGGGCTTAGGCTTAGGGGGCTAGGGCTGGGCCTTAGGCTTAGGGGGCTGGGGCTAGGGTTGGGCCTTAGGCTTGGAGGCTGGGTCTGGGTCTGGGGCATGGGCTGAGGTTTATGGGGCCGGGGCTGGGGCGGAGGCGGTTAGGGGGCTGGGGCTGGGGTGATGCTTAGGGGGCTGTGGCTGGGGCAGGGGCTTAGGCTTAGGGGGCTGGGTTTGGGGCTTAGGCTTAGGATAAGGGGGCTGGGGCAGAGGCATAGGTGGCTGGTGCTAGGGCTGAAGCTTAGGGGGTTGGGGCTGGGGCTGAGGTCATAAGGGGGCTGGGACTGGGGGTGAGGATTAGGGGTCTGGGGCTGGGCTTAGGCTAAGGGGGTTGGGGCTGGGCTTAGGTTTAGGCTTAGGGGACAGGGGCTGGGCCTTAGGCTTAGGGGGCTGAGGCTGGGCCTTAGGCTTAGGGGGCTGGGGCTGGGGCAGGGGATTAGGCTTAGGGGGCTAGGTCTGGGGCTAGGGCTTATGCTTAGGGGCTGGGGCTGGGGCTGGGTCTTAGGCTTGGGGGCTGGGGCTGGGGCGGGGGCCGGGGCTGAAGCTTAGGGGGCTGGTGCTGGGCCTTAGGCTTAGGGTGCTGGGGCTGTGGCAGGGGCTGAGGTTTAGGGGGCTGGGGCTGGGGCGGAGGCGGTTAGGGGGCTGGGGCTGGCGTGATGCTTCGGGGCTGCGGGTAGAGCTTAGGCTTAGGTTTAGGGGGCTTGGGCTGGGGTTTAGGCTTAGGCTTAGGGGGTTACGGTTGGGGCTTATGCTTAGGGGGCTGGGGCTGGGGCTTAGGCGGCTGGGGCTGGGATTGGGGTTGAGGCTTAGGGGGCACTTACTCCCTCCCCCAAAAGAATGGGTTCTTTTCCCCAAGATTTCAGGAAACATGGCATGACCGGGAAAGACAACCGGTCCAAGTTCCTAAAGCCACTAAGGTGGAGGCCGTCCCTCCCCTCCCCTCCCCATCCCTGTCGTCTTTATCCCACTTTGCAGGAGGACTCGGGGAGCGGGAGAGCTGGCTTAAGACCCATTTTGACTGCTCCCTGCGTATCAGTTCGTGGGGGGAAACAGAGAGAGAAATACCACACATTTTAAAGTCACCCAACAACACGTGCACTAGGGCTGGCATATCCTCTCGACCCCCCAGAAGGATAACTGGGCAGCAGCATTCTCTGCTTAAGGCAAGCAGCCACAAAACCTGAGGAAACCCCCTGAGTCCCTCTTTGGGAATATGTCCCCTTTTTTTCCAGGGATTGCATAATTCGAATAAACAAACCTCCTGGTCTGACAAACCGCAACGTCTGATTTCTTTGCCAGACAAGCTTTTCCACATGCATCAGCCCACCTCAGACAAGTGCCAGCCACTTCTCCAGGTGCTGTTCACAACATAGGAACGGGAGCCCTTCCAGAGAGAGGCCCAGAAAGCAGTCAATAGACCTGATGGTCAGCCAGCGGGCACGCCCCACTGGAGAGAAACTCTTTTTGCCACTCCACGAATAATGTGGGACCCAAACTCCCAGTAAGGCCCCGAGGGCTTAACCAGGTATCACCAGTTTCTCTTGCTGGGCCTCCGCGGGACATCTAGGAAACCTAAGCATTTACCTAAGGTCAGTGAGAATTTTCAGGCGCCTACAAGAGAATGTCTGCCTGCCTGCCTGTCTGCCTGCCTTTTTAGAGTGGCTGATGGAAGCCTGCGGTCTTTGTACCCCCCAAGGACCCAGAGGTCCCCGAGAAAGAGAGGGCAATAAGTATTGCCTTTATTACTCAGCCCGCCTCAGACATGAAAAAGAAATGGGAAGGATTTGAAGGGAACAATCTCAGTGATTGGGTAGAAGTGTCATAGTGGGTGTATCAGAACACAGATGACTCTACCATGACAGAGACAAAGAAATAACCAAAATACGAGGAATTGCCATGAGACACACCAGAGACTCAGGAAAAGAGATCATGGCCCACTCATGGAGAGACTGATCTGTGGCACCGCCAAGCCCTGAGGAAGGAAGGATCCATGTGCCTACTACAGAAGAGACAGACATTGGAAAAACCACTGCATTGAAAACCCCAGGAGAGACGAACAAACCTCCACTAGAGAGGACGGGCCTCGCCTAGAAAAACCCAAGCGAGAGACAATAATGCTTGAGGAAGCTGAAGGAATGTCTCAGGGCTCTGTTTCACTGGCACCCAGGATCCCGTGCTAACTCTCCAAGTCGGGGCCAGCCAGGAAATATCTTGGAAGACACAGGGGCCATCTTCTCAGGTTCAAAATGGAACGGGCACATTGTCAAAGGAATGATTGGAATTACTGTCAGCCTTTGATTGCTTCCAAAGATAACTCACACCAGAAGGTTTGCATGGAGATTGGGGGGGCTTCCCAAGCCATCAAGGCAAAAAATGTCTCTCTGCCCTATGTCCCAGTTAGCCACATGGTTTTCATGGCACTGGCTCCCGGCTCGGCTGTTGAGCCAGTGAAACTCTTTTAGCAGGAGTTGAGGTGGCCATCAGCAGAAGCACAAAACCTCCACAGTGGGCTTCCCGTTTCAATATGAAGCCACCTATATCACCTCTTGGGCATTATCATGGTCCTGGGTTCTGAATCGCCACCCCAGATCTAGAATGCCCCTGACATGTGCACATGGTTTGAATGAGGTTCGGGTTAATCCCTCTCTATCACTGAGTGACATGGGACACTAGACCATGGAATACCTTTACTTTCCAGATGAGAAAACTCACTCAAAAAGACACAGGTACTGACCCACAGGAACACAACTGGTTAACAACAAAGCCACATTACCACCCAGTGTCTGGAGCCAGAGCTCAGAACCCCACATGCCTGTGCCCAACTGAGCAGTCTCTCTCTCCTGGACCCTCAAAAGATCTGAGCAGATCCTCCCCACCCCCTTTGGCCCCACTCCCACGCCCGATATATTTTTTCATAGGATGGCACTGAATCTGCAGCTCTGGAAGAGGGACATATCTGATGGGAGCACACGGAGCAGACGAAGGGGAGAAGGGGAGAGTGGAGAACATCCTGGCCCACCAGGCCTTGAGGATGATGTTCCCACTCAGAGAAGACAGTCCACACAGAAGAATACATGGCCAGCCCAAGATGAAGCACGATGTCCCTCAAAGAACCAAAGCCCTAGAAGGGACAACACTGGAGACACAGAGCGGGAACGGATCCCGCCACACCGAGGCATAGCACTAAGGGGGTGCTGCAGATGAGCAAGGATGTGGATAAGCATGGTCCCCAGGGAATGCCAAAGGAGGACTTTGGGGGCAGGACTTGGTGCCCGCAAAGACTGGACTGGAAAACACTCCTAAGGGCCAACAAACATTCCTTGAACTAACTACGAGCTTTCCTTTCTTGATGAGTTGTGCTTTCTTTTATGGTCATTGGATTTTGGCTGTTTTCTTTCTTTTGGTGCTTGCTGTTGCTCCGTCTTGTGTTTGTGCAGGTTATTACTTCTACTGTAAGTCTAAAAAGAGATGCTGAATGCACAATCTGCAGAAGAGAACCAGGGGACCAAGGCTTCGGGGGAGGGCCACGGAAGAGAGGGAGTTGGGGGAAAGGGAGTGGTGTTAAGAAACCCAGAGCAAGGGAACAACAAGTGGATGCAAATCCGTGGTGAGGGCGATGTAGGAATCCTGGTAGGGCGTGATCAAGTGTGAAGGAACCAAGAGGATTTACTGAAACCCAAACAAAGACTGAGCATGGCAGTGGACACAAGAGGGAAATGAAAGGGAATAGCACAGCGACATAGGAAGCACGGGCCATTTTAGAGGTCTAAAGAAAGGCACGCACAGATGTAAATATATTTATCTGTGAGCATGGGGAAATACACCTATGTCCATATCTTTATAGGTTTCCAATTAAGGTAGCAGATGGCCTTTGGGTCTCCACTCAAGGACTCTCCCATTGCAAGAATACTTTGCTCTATTACATTGGCATTCTATGATGCTCACCTTCCCGACACGTTCCCTGAAGTCTAAGCGGTTGCATAAGCAAATGTGGTCAAGCAAGCTGATGGTGCCCTGCTACCAAAAGATATGGTATCTGAGGTCTTAAAGGCTTGAAGGGTAAGCAAGCGGGCATGTAGCTCAGAAACAAACAAAGCCCACATGGAATAAGCATACCAGCCTGTGCGATCACGAGGTTTCAAAGGGATCAGGCATCATCAGCACAAAAAAAAACTCATCATTGCGAATGAGTGGGGAATGCTGGGTAGAGAGCCAAAGCCCATTTGCAGTCCACTGGACATTCCCTTAAGAAAGGTCTCAGGGTGGAAACAAGCCTACACAGAGTACTAGACAGCAATGATGAAACACAACTTTCCTCTAGCTCCTCCATGCTTCCCCTTCCCTCACTATCAAGATCCCAATTATAACTTACAAATCTGGCTAGAAGAGAATGTACACTGGGACAGATAGGAACTAGAAACACAGGGAAATCAAGGTGGATGAGCCCTTTAGGACCAGTGTTATGAATGCGGATGCTGGGAGGGTGGAGGGTGGGTAGGCTGGCACCAGGGAACCGATGGCAAGGATCTACATAAACCTCAAAAATAAAGGGGTCGAAGGGGGACGTCAGACAGTGCAAGATATGACAAAATAATAATTAGTTAATGATGAAGGATTTATGAGGGAGGGGTAGTGAAAATTGGGGCGGGGGGGAATGAGGAGCTGAGGCCAGGGTCTTGGGTGGAGAGAAGATATTTTGAGAATAATGAGGGCAATGAATGTACAAATGTGCTTTATATCAGTG
This sequence comes from Tenrec ecaudatus, assembly GCF_050624435.1. Classification (NCBI taxonomy): domain Eukaryota; kingdom Metazoa; phylum Chordata; class Mammalia; order Afrosoricida; family Tenrecidae; genus Tenrec; species Tenrec ecaudatus. The sequence continues at coordinate 13,603 of NW_027457600.1, forward strand.
ATGTTTGCACGTATTGTGGTTATTGTTCTATGAGCCCCTATAAAAGGAGAGAAAAAAAAGACCCTGGCAGAGGACTGATGCTAGGATGATCTCAGGCTGGGTTAGACTAGCAAAAGCAGGTACTGCAGTCGCCTCACCCTGTGTCTATTCCTGGACAGTGAGAGAGGCGGGGCTCTGAGGTCATTCCACAGGGGGAATGGCCCTCCGGTTCCTGCAGGGCCCACCGTCCTGGGTAGTCCTGCTGTCTGGGGAACCACTTTCACGGAGCCCGCACGAGGGGAGCTCTACAACTCATAGGGGATTGGCAGGAAGCCTCTGCTCATGCACACACACCACCACCTAGCTGGAGGACCTCGGTGAACAAAGCCTGAGGCAGACAACAAGCCCACTAACTGATCCTGTGAGAGATATAATCAGGATCCAGAAACCGGCAACTGGGAGTAAGGGGCAGCCTACCTGGGTCCCAGCCTTTCCCACTGCCCTCTGCAAGGGGTGACATTCCAAAGCACAGTGTTCTCCAAAGGCACTGTCAGGACTTTGGAATGGGCAACTCATTTGTGAACATGTATACTATGTGATCCAGGCATACTACCTCCTCTGATCCTGTCAGCGGAGACTAAAAACCCTTCCAAGCAGAAAGCCATGCATCTGAACAGTATCCACCAGCCACTCACGTCCACTCCTGCTGCCTCCAAAGAGCTTTCCTGGGTTGGTCAGATCTCTCTGGGGACAGATATCCCTCGGCCCTTGGTTCTGCGTGAGAAAGAATTCACGCCAAAGCCTGGTTTGTGATACAAGTGAGGTTTAGGAGAGTTAGGGAGGTGTGGTGGACAACCCTGGTCAATCCCAGTGTCTGAATTGAATATACTTGGCCCAGGTGGGTTTTTGCAGGTGCAGAGGCCACCCAGGTGTACCTGCCCATCCTGGCTGGATTCCAGGACCTCTGAGGACGCACAGTGTGCCACTCCTTCCTGGGCCGCTACCTGGGTTCTCTGAACATGTGTAATGGACACCCCAGTCCCTATGCTAGCTACCTAACATTTCCACCCTGAAGAGATGTGGACCCAAATCTTTGGGGTACTGGGCGACGACATCTCTAGCTACTTCCTGCTGGCAAAGGGGCGAAGTGGGGCTTTGGGTCCACACCCTTCCTGCACTGCTGGGAGGGGTTGTCCATTCAGCGCAAGGATGGATAAGCTTGAAGTGGTCCAGGAGATGGTGGTCCTGGAGCTGGCACACTTGGATTAGGGGCCTTGGTCACTTGAGAACTTCTGGAAAAACCAACAAACACACAAAAGGGTGAACAGTTTAACTGAGACAAGGTAGGATTGTGAGGTGGGAGTGCCCTTGAAAGTAGGTGAGTATCACAGGAAGTAAGTAAAAATCTTAGGATTATCAGGCGTGTGTGTTTGTTCATTCTAAGTACCGGCACGGCGGTAAAAGCATTCACAATTTCCCCTGGCGGGGTCTAGGGCTTGGGCACCACTGGGTGCAGTGGGATCACCGCTTCCCTTATGATCCTAAGGCATTGGCCCCTCTGATAAAAACCATCCTTCTTTTTAACCCGATAACGCCTCACTTTTAAATTTTGGGGCCAAAAAAATTACGTTTTGATTCATTCCTTTCATAGTTATCAATATATATGCATTTATATTCATTTCATTAAATGTTAGGGAAATGTCATGCTCGGCGTTATAGGGTTAAATTGTAATATTGGGATACTACAGGCAGAGTCAACAGGGATCAAAAGTAGAGTAACTGCCTGTGTCATTTTTTATTTTTCTCGGGTTCCATTTGAGTAACTGGCTTGTAAATTACCTGGGGACCAAATGCGCCTGGTGCCTCTACTAGGGGTAGAATGTTCAGGGAGGGTTCAGGGCTGGGAGAATAGTAACCTGAAGTCCAGGATCCCTTAGGGCAGGCGTCCTCAAATTGTTTACACAGGGGGCCAGCTCATTGTCTCTCTGACTGTTGGAGGGCCAGACTATGGTTTTCAAAAAACCAATGAACAAATTCCTATGCACACTGCACGAGTCGGCGACTAAGCAGGACAGGCAGTGGCAGCAAAAACATCTCGAGGGTGGGATAAATGGCATCGCGCCACATGTGCCCCATGGACCACAATTTGAGGACGCCTGCCTTAGGGGTTCCTGGGTACACTGGGGATGAGGGCCTCCTACTGCTCCTCGAGAGGAGAAATGCTCTAAGTTCTGGCATCTCCGCCCACTTTCCCGGCATTCTACCGAAGTGTTCCAGGTGAATCACGTTTGGAAGGGAAAGCGTACCATTCTCTGCCCACCATTCTCCTTTCTCAAAACGAAACTGTGGCCAAATAGAGTTGCAAAGTGAATCTATCAGCTTTTGTTTGCCCAGCCTCTCTGTATCAACTCTATCCCAATTGGACAGGATTCATGCAAGGGGGCAATTCCTGAGCATCAAGCTGCTAAGTCCCATCCAGAAAACACAAAATAAGGAGGCAATTGAGAGCTTGCTGCCTCTAGGTCAGTAACTCCCACTTGAGAGCGCACCCCTGGGGTGGCCTGAATTTCATTACTCAGCCCGAGGGAAGGGGTCTAGGACCAGTCACCGAGGGCGACCATTAGGTCCAACCATTTTTCTGGACAATAGGCTAGGAGGACCACTGCTTGGGATGGTCCCAAGGCCCTCCAAGACGCCTGCTGGCGGGGCTGACGCTCAAATCTCTGAAGGGAAGGGACACGTGGCAGCTCAGGGAACCTTAAGGGAAATTGGAATTTCTAGCTGGAACACATCGCAGAGGAGCTGAGCATTAAGTTAAGAGCTGTCTCCAAAAGTGCCTGAAGCAGCATCGCTGAAAGCCTAAAGGTAACAGTGACTCCACCTAGGCTTCCGAACGCCATTGGCCTAAGCATGGGCAACGGAAAACCAGCCTGTAACAAGGAACAAACCTAAAATGGAAGAACACTAGCCCTATAATGCCTCAGGTTTTAAATTCAGGAAATTTTTTTTTTGGGTTTTTATTCTTCACTTTCATAGTTATCAATATATATGGCATTCAAAATATATTTTAAATGCATAAAATTTTTAGTGTTTTTGAAATGTGACCAAATAGTCACATTTATAATTTGGGTACCAGATACGTTTTCATTAAGAATTAAGACAATTTTGTGCTTGGCGTTATAGGGCTAGAGCAGCTTGTTTGAAAAACCAGGAGAAAGGCAAAGAGAATGGGGGGAAAGGGATACTTTTGGCTCCCGGGACCCGGCAGGGCTAACTCCCAGGCCTCTTCACCCAGCTCCCTAGGCAGCGCCCTTCCACATGTTTGGACTGGTGGGTGCCCTCTTGGCCATGGTCACAGACCCTGTTACCTCTCGGCTACAATGGCGACTGTGTAGGATCTCTGGGAAAAGCTGAAACAGCTTTGACAAGAGTGAAGCCATTTGGGGCTGACAGAAGCCACCATGAAAAGAAAATAAAGTAGCTAAGAAGTGTAAATCAACTAGCTGGTATTGGGGAAGTAGGCTGTGCAGACGTCGCCCAACGGAATGTCACAAAGGAAATGGATGTTCAGAAGGCTTGCGAGGACGACCAGAGCAGTTTTGGTTCAACTAAGAATGGCTAAGCCTAATACCCCGCTTCTCACTCTGCCTGCTTGCACACATGCACATTGCAAAAGTTTTAAAACCCTTGGGAAATTTGACTCGGGGCTGCTCAGACTCCTCTCAAGAGGGCTGACGGACCCTGCTCAGGAAATAAAACTTTTTTTGTTGAACTTGCTGACGGTGTGAGTTGTTCTTTTCTGGGAATGGACAGTGGCTACAACATTTCGAGGTGCACCGAGCTCCGACTGCCACTGTCTGGGCCTGCATAGAAAGGAGACAACCTGTACAGGAGGGCTCTCCCCAAAACTAGGGAATTTCTGATTTCTCTTCTCCTTAAACTCTTTAAACAGGGAACAGTTCACTGTCCCTCCACCTGTTGGAGGGCCAGACTACAGTTTAAAAAAACACTACGAACAAATTCCAAGGTACACTGCACACTTCTAATTGTGGAGTTAAAAAACAAACCAACAAATGGTTACAAACAACTGGCGGACAGGATCAATGTCCTCGGTTGGCCCCATGTGGCCCGCCGGCTGTCGTTTGAGGTCCCCTGCTCTAGGGACTCACAGAGAGCATTTGATTCAACCCGAAAGCCTGGAGACTCCTCAATTTGTGTAAAGGTGAATAGGCAGAAGGAGTCCCTGATGGGCCCACGCAAGACTCGTTTTCCCTTCCCCTATTTTTCAGAGGTTATAGATCTGTTTCTGGGCAACCAGGACACCCTGATCTGATCTGATCTCTAAAAGTGATGGAGGTTGGGGGTTGGTGTTTGGGGGTTAGGGGGTAAGGGTAAGGGTAAGGGTTGGGGTTGGGTTAGAAAATAATAAAATAAACTTGATGTGTGATTTGACAGGGCCACTAATAAGCCAGCATATATAAAAGACTTACTCCCTCCCCCAAAATAATGGGTTCTTTTCCCGAAGATTTCAGGAAACATGGCATGACCGGGAAAGACAACCGGTCCAAGTTCCTAAAGCCACCAAGGTGGAGGCTGTCCCTCCCCTCCTCTCCCCATCGCTGTCGTCTTTATCCCACTTTGCAGGAGGACTCGGGGAGCGGGAGAGCTGGCTTAAGACCCATTTTGACTGCTCCCTGCGTATCAGTTCGGGGGTGGGGCACAGAGAGAGAAATACCGCACTTTTTAAATTCAACCCACAACACGTGCAGTAGGGCTGGCATATCCTCTCCACCCCAGAGAAGGATAACTGGGCAGCAGCATTCTCTGCTTAAGGCAAGCAGCCACAAAACCTGAGGAAACCCCCCGAGTCCCTCTTTGGGTCTATGTCCCCTTTTTTTCCAGGGATTGCATAATTCGAATAAACAAACCTCCTGGTCTGACAAACCACAAGGTCTGATTTCTTTGCTAGACAAGCTTTTCCACATGCATCAGCCCACCTCAGACAAGTGCCAGCCACTTCTCCAGGTGCTGTTCACAACAGAGGAACGGGAGCCCTTCCAGAGAGAGGCCCAGAAAGCAGTCAATAGACCTGATGGTCAGCCAGCGGGCACTCCCCACTGGACAGAAACTCTTTTTGCCACTCCACGAATAATGTGGGACCCAAACTCCCAGTAAGGCCCCGAGGGCTTAACCAGGTATCACCAGTTTCTCTTGCTGGGCCTCCGCGGGACATCTAGGAAACCTAAGCATTTATCTAAGGTCAGTGAGAATTTTCAGGCGCCTACAAGAGAATGTCTGCCTGCCTGCCTGTCTGCCTGCCTTTTTAGAGTTGCTGATGGAAGCCTGCGGTCTTTGTACCCCCCAAAGACCCAGAGGTCCCCGAGAAAGAGAGGACAATAAGTATTGCCTTTATTACTCAGCCCGCCTCAGACATGAAAAAGAAATGGGAAGGATTTGAAGGGAACAATCTCAGTGATTGGGTAGAAGTGTCATAGTGGGTGTATCAGAACACAGATGACTCTACCATGACAGAGACAAAGAAATAACCAAAATACGAGGAATTGCCATGAGACACACCAGAGACTCAGGAAAAGAGATCATGGCCCACTCATGGAGAGACTGATCTGTTGCACCGCCAAGCCCTGAGGAAGGAAGGATCCGTGTGCCTACTACAGAAGAGACAGACATTGGAAAAACCAGTGCATTGAAAACCCCAGGAGAGACGAACAAACCTCCACTAGAGAGGACGGGCCTCGTCCTCGCCTAGAAAAACCCAAGCGAGAGACAATAATGCTTGAGGAAGCTGAAGGAATGTCTCAGGGCTCTGTTTCACTGTCACCCAGGATCCTGTGCTAACTGTCCAAGTCGGGGCCAGCCAGGAAATGTCTTGGAAGACACAGGGGCCATCTTCTCAGGTTCAAAATGGAACGGGCACATTGTCAAAGGAATGATTGGAATTACTGTCAGCCTTTGATTGCTTCCAAAGATAACTCACACCAGAAGGTTTGCATGGAGATTGGGGGGGCTTCCCAAGCCATCAAGGCAAAAAATGTCTCTCTGCCCTATGTCCCAGTTAGCCACATGGTTTTCATGGCACTGGCTCCTGGCTCGGCTGTTGAGCCAGTGAAACTCTTTTAGCAGGAGTTGAGGTGGCCATCAGCGGAAGGACAAAACCTCCACAGAGGGCTTCCCGTTTCAATATGAAGCCACCTATATCACCTCTTGGGCATTATCATGGTCCTGGGTTCTGAATCACCACCCCAGATCTAGAATGCCCCTGACATGTGCACATGGTTTGAATCAGGTTCGGGTTAACCCCTCTCGATCACTGAGTGACATGGGACACTAGACCATGGAATACCTTTACTTTCCAGATGAGAAAACTCACTCAAAAAGACACAGGTACTGACCCACAGGAACACAACTGGTTAACAACAAAGCCATATTACCACCCAGTGTCTGCAGCCAGAGCTCAGAGCCCCACATGCCTGTGCCCAACTGAGCAGTCTCTCTCTACTGGACCCTCAAAAGATCTGAGCAGGTCCTCCCCACCCCCTTCCTCCCCACTCCCACGCCCGATATATTTTTTCATAGGATGGCACTGAATCTGCAGCTCTGGAAGAGGGACATATCTGATGGGAGCACACGGAGCAGACGAAGGGGAGAAGGGGAGAGTGGAGAACATCCTGGCCCACCAGGCCTTGAGGATGATGTTCCCACTCAGAGAAGACAGTCCACACAGAATACATGGCCAGCCCAAAATGAAGCACGATGTCCATCAAAGAAAGATAGCCCTAGAAGGGACAACACTGGAGACACAGTGCGGGAACGGATCCCGCCACACCGAGGCATAGCACTAAGGGGGTGCAGCAGATGAGCAAGGAAGTGGAGCAGCATGGTCCCCAGGGAATGCCAAAGGAGGACTTAGGGGGCTGAACTTGGTGCCCGCAAAGACTGGACTGGAAAACACTCCTAAGGGCCAACAAACATTCCTTGAACTAACTATGAGCTTTCCTTTCTTGATGAGTTGTGCTTTCTTTTATGGTCATTGGATTTTGGCTGTTTTCTTTCTTTTGGTGCTTGCTGTTGCTCTGTCTTGTGTTTGTGCAGGTTATTACCTCTACTGTAAGTCTAAAAAGAGATGCTGAATGCACAATCTGCAGAAGAGAAACAGGGGACCAAAGCTCCGGTGGAGGGCCACGGAAGAGAGGGAGTTGGGGGAAAGGGAGTGGTGTTAAGAAACCCAGAGCAAGGGAACAACAAGTGGATGCAAATCCGTGGTGAGGGCGATGTAGGAATCCTGGTAGGGCGTGATCAAGTGTGAAGGAACCAAGAGGATTTACTGAAACCCAAATGAAGACTGAGCATGGCATTGGACACAAGAGGGAAATGAAAGGGAATAGCAGAGCGACATAGGAAGCACGGGCCAGTTTAGAGGTCTAAAGAAAGGCATGCACAGATGTAAATATATTTATCTGTGAGCATGGGGAAATACACCTATGTCCATATCTTTATAGGTTTCCAATTAAGGTAGCAGATGGCCTTTGGGTCTCCACTCAAGGACTCTCCCATTGCAAGAATACTTTGCTCTATTACATTGGCATTCTATGATGCTCACCTTCCCGACACGTTCCCTGAAGTCTAAGCGGTTGCATAAGCAAATGTGGTCAAGCAAGCTGATGGTGCCCTGCTACCAAAAGATATGGTATCTGAGGTCTTAAAGGCTTGAAGGGTAAGCAAGCGGGCATGTAGCTCAGAAACAAACAAAGCCCACATGGAATAAGCATACCAGCCTGTGCGATCACGAGGTTTCAAAGGGATCAGGCATCATCAGCACAAAAAAAACTCATCATTGCGAATGAGTGGGGAATGCTGGGTAGAGAGCCAAAGCCCATTTGCAGTCCACTGGACATTCCCTTAAGAAAGGTCTCAGGGTGGAAACAAGCCTACACAGAATACTAGACAGCAATGATGAAACACAACTTTCCTCTAGCTCCTCCATGCTTCCCCTTCCCTCACTATCAAGATCCCAATTATAACTTACAAATCTGGCTAGAAGAGAATGTACACTGGGACAGATAGGAACTAGAAACACAGGGAATTCAAGGTGGATGAGCCCTTTAGGACCAGTGTTATGAATGCAGATGCTGGGAGGGTGGAGGGTGGGTAGGCTGGCACCAGGGAACCGATGGCAAGGATCTACATAAACCTCAAAAATAAAGGGGTCGAAGGGGGACGTCAGACAGTGCAAGATATGACAAAATAATAATTAGTTAATGATGAAGGATTTATGAGGGAGGGGTAGTGAGAATTGGGGCGGGGGGAATGAGGAGCTGAGGCCAGGGTCTTGGGTGGAGAGAAGATATTTTGAGAATAATGAGGGCAATGAATGTACAAATGTGCTTTATATCAGTGATGTTTGCACGTATTGTGGTTATTGTTCTATGAGCCCCTATAAAAGGAGAGAAAAAAAAGACCCTGGCAGAGGACTGATGCTAGGATGATCTCAGGCTGGGTTAGACTAGCAAAAGCAGGTACTGCAGTCGCCTCACCCTGTGTCTATTCCTGGACAGTGAGAGAGGCGGGGCTCTGAGGTCATTCCACAGGGAGAATGGCCCTCCGGTTCCTGCAGGGCCCACCGTCCTGGGTAGTCCTGCTGTCTGGGGAACCACTTTCACGGAGCCCGCACGAGGGGAGCTCTACAACTCATAGGGGATTGGCAGGAAGCCTCTGCTCATGCACACACACCACCACCTAGCTGGAGGACCTCGGTGAACAAAGCCTGAGGCAGACAACAAGCCCACTAACTGATCCTGTGAGAGATATAATCAGGATCCAGAAACCGGCAACTGGGAGTAAGGGGCAGCCTACCTGGGTCCCAGCCTCTCCCACTGCCCTCTGCAAGGGGTGACATTCCAAAGCACAGTGTTTTCCAAAGGCACTGTCAGGACTTTGGAATGGGCCGCTCATTTGTGGACATGGATACTATGTGATCCAGACATACTACCTCCTCTGATCCTGTCAGCGGAGACTAAAAACCCTTCCAAGCAGAAAGCCATGTATCTGAACAGTATCCAGCAGCCACTCACGTCCACTCCTGCTGCCTCCAAAGAGCTTTCCTGGGTTGGTCAGATCTCTCTGGGGACAGATATCCCTCGATCCTTGGTTTTGCGTGAGAAAGAATTCACGCCAAAGCCTGGTTTGTGATACAAGTGAGGTTTAGGAGAGTTAGGGAGGTGTGGTGGACAACCCTGGTCAATCCCAGTGTCTGAATTGAATATACTTGGCCCAGGTGGGTTTTTGCAGGTGCAGAGGCCACCCAGGTGTACCTGCCCTTCCTGGCTGGATACCTGGACCTCTGAGGACGCACAGTGTGCCACTCCTTCCTGGGCCGCTACCTGGGTTCTCTGAACATGTGTAATGGACACCCTAGTCCCTATGCTAGCTACCTAACATTTCCACCCTGAAGAGATGTGGACCCAAATCTTTGGGGTACTGGGCGACGACATCTCTAGCTACTTCCTGCTGGCAAAGGGGCGAAGTGGGGCTTTGGGTCCACACCCTTCCTGCTCTGCTGGGAGGGGTTGTCCATTCAGCGCAAGGATGGATAAGCTTGAAGTGGTCCAGGAGATGGTGGTCCTGGAGCTGGCACACTTGGATTAGGGGCCTTGGTCACTTGAGAACTTCTGGAAAAACCAACAAACACACAAAAGGGTGAACAGTTTAACTGAGACAAGGTAGGATTGTGAGGTGGGAGTGCCCTTGAAAGTAGGTGAGTATCACAGGAAGTAAGTAAAAATCTTAGGATTATCAGGCGTGTGTGTTTGTTCATTCTAAGTACCGGCACGGGGGTAAAAGCATTCACAATTTCCCCTGGTGGGGTCTAGGGCTTGGGCACCACTGGGTGCAGTGGGATCACCGCTTCCCTTATGATCCTAAGGCATTGGCCCCTCTGATAAAAACCATCCTTCTTTTTAACCCGATAACGCCTCACTTTTAAATTTTGGGGCCAAAAAAATTATGTTTTGATTCATTCCTTTCATAGTTATCAATATATATGCATTTATATTCATTTCATTAAATGTTAGGGAAATGTCATGCTCGGCGTTATAGGGTTAAATTGTAATATTGGGATACTACAGGCAGAGTCAACAGGGATCAAAAGTAGAGTAACTGCCTGTGTCATTTTTATTTTTCTCGGGTTCCATTTGAGTAACAGGCTTGTAAATTACCTGGGGACCAAATGCCCCTGGTGCCTCTACTAGGGGTAGAATGTTCAGGGAGGGTTCAGGGCTGGGAGAATAGTAACCTGAAGTCCAGGATCCCTTAGGGCAGGCGTCCTCAAATTGTTTACACAGGGGGCCAGCTCATTGTCTCTCTGACTGTTGGAGGGCCAGACTATGGTTTTCAAAAAACCAATGAACAAATTCCTATGCACACTGCACGAGTCGGCTGATAAGCAGGACAGGCAGTGGCAGCAAAAACACCTCGAGGGTGGGATAAATGGCATCGCGCCACATGTGCCCCATGGACCACAATTTGAGGACGCCTGCCTTAGGGGTTCCTGGGTACACTGGGGATGAAGGTCTCCTACTGCTCCTCGAGAGGAGAAATGCTCTATGTTCTGGCATCTCTGCCCACTTTCCCGGCATTCTACCGAAGTGTTCCAGGTGAATCACGGTTGGAAGGGAAAGCGTACCATTCTCTGCCCACCATTCTCCTTTCTCAAAACGAAACTGTGGCCAAATAGAGTTGCAAAGTGAATCTATCAGCTTTTGTTTGCCCAGCCTCTCTGTTTCAACTCTATCCCAATTGGACAGGATTCATGCAAGGGGGCAATTCCTGAGCATCAAGCTGCTAAGTCCCATCCAGAAAACACAAAACAAGGAGGCAATTGAGAGCTTGCTGCCTCTAGGTCAATAACTCCCACTTGAGAGTGCACCCTTGGGTTGCCCTGAATCTCATGCCTCAGCCCGAGGGAAGGGGTCTAGGACCAGTCGCCGAGGGCGACCATTAGGTCCAACCATTTTTCTGGACAATAGGCTAGGAGGACCACTGCTTGGGATGGTCCCAAGGCCCTCCAAGACGCCTGCTGGCGGGGCTGACGCTCAAATCTCTGAAGGGAAGGGACACGTGGCAGCTCAGGGAACCTTAAGGGAAATTGGAATTTCTAGCTGGAACACATCGCAGAGGAGCTGAGTATTAAGTTAAGAGCTGTCTCCAAAAGTGCCTGAAGCAGCATCGCTGAAAGCCTAAAGGTAACAGTGACTCCACCTAGGCTTCCGAACGCCATTGGCCTAAGCGTGGGCAACGGAAAACCAGCCTGTAACAAGGAACAAACCTAAAATGGAAGAACACTAGCCCTATAACGCCTCAGGTTTTAAATTCAGGAAATTTTTTTGGGTGGGTTTTATTCTTCACTTTCATAGTTATCAATATATATGGCATTCAAAATATATTTTAAATGCATAAAATTTTCAGTGTTTTTGAAATGTGACCAAATAGTCACATTTATAATTTGGGTACCAGATACGTTTGCATTAAGAATTAAGACAATTTTGTGCTTGGCGTTATAGGGCTAGAGCAGCTTGTTTGAAAAACCAGGAGAAAGGCAAAGAGAATGGGGGGAAAGGGATACTTTTGGCTCCCGGGACCCGGCAGGGCTAACTCCCAGGCCTCTTCACCCAGCTCCCTAGGCAGCGCCCTTCCACATGTTTGGACTGGTGGGTGCCCTCTTGGCCATGGTCACAGACCCTGTTACCTCTCGGCTACAATGGCGACTGTGTAGGATCTCTGGGAAAAGCTGAAACAGCTTTGACAAGAGTGAAGCCATTTGGGGCTGACAGAAGCCACCATGAAAAGAAAATAAAGTAGCTAAGAAGTGTAAATCAACTAGCTGGTATTGGGGAAGTAGGCTGTGCAGACGTCGCCCAACGGAATGTCACGAAGGAAATGGATGTTCAGAAGGCTTGCGAGGACGACCAGAGCAGTTTTGGTTCAACTAAGAATGGCTAAGCCTAATACCCCGCTTCTCACTCTGCCTGCTTGCACACATGCACATTGCAAAAGTTTTAAAACCCTTGGGAAATTTGACTCGGGGCTGCTCAGACTCCTCTCAAGAGGGCTGACGGACCCTGCTCAGGAAATAAAACTTTTTTTGTTGAACTTGCTGACGGTGTGAGTTGTTCTTTTCTGGGAATGGACAGTGGCTACAACATTTCGAGGTGCACCGAGCTCCGACTGCCACTGTCTGGGCCTGCATAGAAAGGAGACAACCTGTACAGGAGGGCTCTCCCCAAAACTAGGGAATTTCTGATTTCTCTTGGCCCGGGGTCCTTAAACTCTTTAAACAGGGAACAGTTCACTGTCCCTCCACCTGTTGGAGGGCCAGACTACAGTTTAAAAAAACACTACGAATAATTCCAAGGTACACTGCACACTTCTAATTGTGGAGTTAAAAAACAAACCAACAAATGGTTACAAACAACCGGTGGACAGGATCAATGTCCTCGGCTGGCCCCATGTGGCCCGCCGGCTGTCGTTTGAGGTCCCCTGCTCTAGGGAATCACAGAGAGCATTTGGTTCAACCCGAAAGCCTGGAGACTCCTCAATTTGTGTAAAGGTGAATAGGCAGAAGGAGTCCCTGATGGGCCCACGCAAGACTCGTTTTCCCTTCCCCTATTTTTCAGAGGTTATAGATCTGTTTCTGGGCAACCAGGACACCCTGATCTGATCTGATCTCTAAAAGTGATGGAGGTTGGGGGTTGGTGTTTGGGGGTTAGGGGGTAAGGGTAAGGGTAAGGGTTGGGGTTGGGTTAGAAAATAATAAAATAAACTTGATGTGTGATTTGACAGGGCCACTAATAAGCCAGCATATATAAAAGACTTACTCCCTCCCCCAAAATAATGGGTTCTTTTCCCCAAGATTTCAGGAAACATGGAATGACCGGGAAAGACAACCGGTCCAAGTTCCTAAAGCCACCAAGGTGGAGGCTGTCCCTCCCCTCCCCTCCCCATCGCTGTCGTCTTTATTCCACTTTGCAGGAGGACTCGGGGAGCGGGGGAGCTGGCTTAAGACCCATTTTGACTGCTCCCTGCGTATCAGTTCGGGGGGGGGGGTGCACACAGAGAGAAATACCACACTTTTTAAAGTCAACCCACAACACGTGCACTAGGGCTGGCATGTCCTCTCCACCCCCGAGAAGGATAACTGGGCAGCAGCATTCTCTGCTTAAGGCAAGCAGCCACAAAACCTGAGGAAACCCCCCGAGTCCCTCTTTGGGTCTATGTCCCCTTTTTTTCCAGGGATTGCATAATTCGAATAAACATACCTCCTGGTCTGACAAACCACAAGGTCTGATTTCTTTGCTAGACAAGCTTTTCCACATGCATCAGCCCACCTCAGACAAGTGCCAGCCACTTCTCCAGGTGCTGTTCACAACATAGGAACGGGAGCCCTTCCAGAGAGAGGCCCAGAAAGCAGTCAATAGACCTGATGGTCAGCCAGCGGGCACGCCCCACTGGAGAGAAACTCTTTTTGCCACTCCACGAATAATGTGGGACCCAAACTCCCAGTAAGGCCCCGAGGGCTTAACCAGGTATCACCAGTTTCTCTTGCTGGGCCTCCGCGGGACATCTAGGAAACCTAAGCATTTACCTAAGGTCAGTGAGAATTTTCAGGCGCCTACAAGAGAATGTCTGCCTGCCTGCCTGTCTGCCTGCCTTTTTAGAGTGGCTGATGGAAGCCTGCGGTCTTTGTACCCCCCAAGGACCCAGAGGTCCCCGAGAAAGAGAGGGCAATAAGTATTGCCTTTATTACTCAGCCCGCCTCAGACATGAAAAAGAAATGGGAAGGATTTGAAGGGAACAATCTCAGTGATTGGGTAGAAGTGTCATAGTGGGTGTATCAGAACACAGATGACTCTACCATGACAGAGACAAAGAAATAACCAAAATACGAGGAATTGCCATGAGACACACCAGAGACTCAGGAAAAGAGATCATGGCCCACTCATGGAGAGACTGATCTGTGGCACCGCCAAGCCCTGAGGAAGGAAGGATCCATGTGCCTACTACAGAAGAGACAGACATTGGAAAAACCACTGCATTGAAAACCCCAGGAGAGACGAACAAACCTCCACTAGAGAGGACGGGCCTCGCCTAGAAAAACCCAAGCGAGAGACAATAATGCTTGAGGAAGCTGAAGGAATGTCTCAGGGCTCTGTTTCACTGGCACCCAGGATCCCGTGCTAACTCTCCAAGTCGGGGCCAGCCAGGAAATATCTTGGAAGACACAGGGGCCATCTTCTCAGGTTCAAAATGGAACGGGCACATTGTCAAAGGAATGATTGGAATTACTGTCAGCCTTTGATTGCTTCCAAAGATAACTCACACCAGAAGGTTTGCATGGAGATTGGGGGGGCTTCCCAAGCCATCAAGGCAAAAAATGTCTCTCTGCCCTATGTCCCAGTTAGCCACATGGTTTTCATGGCACTGGCTCCCGGCTCGGCTGTTGAGCCAGTGAAACTCTTTTAGCAGGAGTTGAGGTGGCCATCAGCAGAAGCACAAAACCTCCACAGTGGGCTTCCCGTTTCAATATGAAGCCACCTATATCACCTCTTGGGCATTATCATGGTCCTGGGTTCTGAATCGCCACCCCAGATCTAGAATGCCCCTGACATGTGCACATGGTTTGAATGAGGTTCGGGTTAATCCCTCTCTATCACTGAGTGACATGGGACACTAGACCATGGAATACCTTTACTTTCCAGATGAGAAAACTCACTCAAAAAGACACAGGTACTGACCCACAGGAACACAACTGGTTAACAACAAAGCCACATTACCACCCAGTGTCTGGAGCCAGAGCTCAGAACCCCACATGCCTGTGCCCAACTGAGCAGTCTCTCTCTCCTGGACCCTCAAAAGATCTGAGCAGATCCTCCCCACCCCCTTTGGCCCCACTCCCACGCCCGATATATTTTTTCATAGGATGGCACTGAATCTGCAGCTCTGGAAGAGGGACATATCTGATGGGAGCACACGGAGCAGACGAAGGGGAGAAGGGGAGAGTGGAGAACATCCTGGCCCACCAGGCCTTGAGGATGATGTTCCCACTCAGAGAAGACAGTCCACACAGAAGAATACATGGCCAGCCCAAGATGAAGCACGATGTCCCTCAAAGAACCAAAGCCCTAGAAGGGACAACACTGGAGACACAGAGCGGGAACGGATCCCGCCACACCGAGGCATAGCACTAAGGGGGTGCTGCAGATGAGCAAGGAAGTGGATAAGCATGGTCCCCAGGGAATGCCAAAGGAGGACTTTGGGGGCAGGACTTGGTGCCCGCAAAGACTGGACTGGAAAACACTCCTAAGGGCCAACAAACATTCCTTGAACTAACTATGAGCTTTCCTTTCTTGATGAGTTGTGCTTTCTTTTATGGTCATTGGATTTTGGCTGTTTTCTTTCTTTTGGTGCTTGCTGTTGCTCCGTCTTGTGTTTGTGCAGGTTATTACTTCTACTGTAAGTCTAAAAAGAGATGCTGAATGCACAATCTGCAGAAGAGAACCAGGGGACCAAGGCTTCGGGGGAGGGCCACGTAAGAGAGGGAGTTGGGGGAAAGGGAGTGGTGTTAAGAAACCCAGAGCAAGGGAACAACAAGTGGATGCAAATCCGTGGTGAGGGCGATGTAGGAATCCTGGTAGGGCGTGATCAAGTGTGAAGGAACCAAGAGGATTTACTGAAACCCAAACAAAGACTGAGCATGGCAGTGGACACAAGAGGGAAATGAAAGGGAATAGCACAGCGACATAGGAAGCACGGGCCATTTTAGAGGTCTAAAGAAAGGCACGCACAGATGTAAATATATTTATCTGTGAGCATGGGGAAATACACCTATGTCCATATCTTTATAGGTTTCCAATTAAGGTAGCAGATGGCCTTTGGGTCTCCACTCAAGGACTCTCCCATTGCAAGAATACTTTGCTCTATTACATTGGCATTCTATGATGCTCACCTTCCCGACACGTTCCCTGAAGTCTAAGCGGTTGCATAAGCAAATGTGGTCAAGCAAGCTGATGGTGCCCTGCTACCAAAAGATATGGTATCTGAGGTCTTAAAGGCTTGAAGGGTAAGCAAGCGGGCATGTAGCTCAGAAACAAACAAAGCCCACATGGAATAAGCATACCAGCCTGTGCGATCACGAGGTTTCAAAGGGATCAGGCATCATCAGCACAAAAAAAACTCATCATTGCGAATGAGTGGGGAATGCTGGGTAGAGAGCCAAAGCCCATTTGCAGTCCACTGGACATTCCCTTAAGAAAGGTCTCAGGGTGGAAACAAGCCTACACAGAGTACTAGACAGCAATGATGAAACACAACTTTCCTCTAGCTCCTCCATGCTTCCCCTTCCCTCACTATCAAGATCCCAATTATAACTTACAAATCTGGTTAGAAGAGAATGTACACTGGGACAGATAGGAACTAGAAACACAGGGAATTCAAGGTGGATGAGCCCTTTAGGACCAGTGTTATGAATGCGGATGCTGGGAGGGTGGAGGATGGGTAGGCTGGCACCAGGGAACCGATGGCAAGGATCTACATAAACCTCAAAAATAAAGGGGTCGAAGGGGGACGTCAGACAGTGCAAGATATGACAAAATAATAATTAGTTAATGATGAAGGATTTATGAGGGAGGGGTAGTGAGAATTGGGGCGGGGGGGAATGAGGAGCTGAGGCCAGGGTCTTGGGTGGAGAGAAGATATTTTGAGAATAATGAGGGCAATGAATGTACAAATGTGCTTTATATCAGTGATGTTTGCACGTATTGTGGTTATTGTTCTATGAGCCCCTATAAAAGGAGAGAAAAAAAAGACCCTGGCAGAGGACTGATGCTAGGATGATCTCAGGCTGGGTTAGACTAGCAAAAGCAGGTACTGCAGTCGCCTCACCCTGTGTCTATTCCTGGACAGTGAGAGAGGCGGGGCTCTGAGGTCATTCCACAGGGGGAATGGCCCTCCGGTTCCTGCAGGGCCCACCGTCCTGGGTAGTCCTGCTGTCTGGGGAACCACTTTCACGGAGCCCGCACGAGGGGAGCTCTACAACTCATAGGGGATTGGCAGGAAGCCTCTGCTCATGCACACACACCACCACCTAGCTGGAGGACCTCGGTGAACAAAGCCTGAGGCAGACAACAAGCCCACTAACTGATCCTGTGAGAGATATAATCAGGATCCAGAAACCGGCAACTGGGAGTAAGGGGCAGCCTACCTGGGTCCCAGCCTTTCCCACTGCCCTCTGCAAGGGGTGACATTCCAAAGCACAGTGTTCTCCAAAGGCACTGTCAGGACTTTGGAATGGGCAACTCATTTGTGAACATGTATACTATGTGATCCAGGCATACTACCTCCTCTGATCCTGTCAGCGGAGACTAAAAACCCTTCCAAGCAGAAAGCCATGCATCTGAACAGTATCCACCAGCCACTCACGTCCACTCCTGCTGCCTCCAAAGAGCTTTCCTGGGTTGGTCAGATCTCTCTGGGGACAGATATCCCTCGGCCCTTGGTTCTGCGTGAGAAAGAATTCACGCCAAAGCCTGGTTTGTGATACAAGTGAGGTTTAGGAGAGTTAGGGAGGTGTGGTGGACAACCCTGGTCAATCCCAGTGTCTGAATTGAATATACTTGGCCCAGGTGGGTTTTTGCAGGTGCAGAGGCCACCCAGGTGTACCTGCCCATCCTGGCTGGATTCCAGGACCTCTGAGGACGCACAGTGTGCCACTCCTTCCTGGGCCGCTACCTGGGTTCTCTGAACATGTGTAATGGACACCCCAGTCCCTATGCTAGCTACCTAACATTTCCACCCTGAAGAGATGTGGACCCAAATCTTTGGGGTACTGGGCGACGACATCTCTAGCTACTTCCTGCTGGCAAAGGGGCGAAGTGGGGCTTTGGGTCCACACCCTTCCTGCACTGCTGGGAGGGGTTGTCCATTCAGCGCAAGGATGGATAAGCTTGAAGTGGTCCAGGAGATGGTGGTCCTGGAGCTGGCACACTTGGATTAGGGGCCTTGGTCACTTGAGAACTTCTGGAAAAACCAACAAACACACAAAAGGGTGAACAGTTTAACTGAGACAAGGTAGGATTGTGAGGTGGGAGTGCCCTTGAAAGTAGGTGAGTATCACAGGAAGTAAGTAAAAATCTTAGGATTATCAGGCGTGTGTGTTTGTTCATTCTAAGTACCGGCACGGCGGTAAAAGCATTCACAATTTCCCCTGGCGGGGTCTAGGGCTTGGGCACCACTGGGTGCAGTGGGATCACCGCTTCCCTTATGATCCTAAGGCATTGGCCCCTCTGATAAAAACCATCCTTCTTTTTAACCCGATAACGCCTCACTTTTAAATTTTGGGGCCAAAAAAATTACGTTTTGATTCATTCCTTTCATAGTTATCAATATATATGCATTTATATTCATTTCATTAAATGTTAGGGAAATGTCATGCTCGGCGTTATAGGGTTAAATTGTAATATTGGGATACTACAGGCAGAGTCAACAGGGATCAAAAGTAGAGTAACTGCCTGTGTCATTTTTTATTTTTCTCGGGTTCCATTTGAGTAACTGGCTTGTAAATTACCTGGGGACCAAATGCGCCTGGTGCCTCTACTAGGGGTAGAATGTTCAGGGAGGGTTCAGGGCTGGGAGAATAGTAACCTGAAGTCCAGGATCCCTTAGGGCAGGCGTCCTCAAATTGTTTACACAGGGGGCCAGCTCATTGTCTCTCTGACTGTTGGAGGGCCAGACTATGGTTTTCAAAAAACCAATGAACAAATTCCTATGCACACTGCACGAGTCGGCGACTAAGCAGGACAGGCAGTGGCAGCAAAAACATCTCGAGGGTGGGATAAATGGCATCGCGCCACATGTGCCCCATGGACCACAATTTGAGGACGCCTGCCTTAGGGGTTCCTGGGTACACTGGGGATGAAGGCCTCCTACTGCTCCTCGAGAGGAGAAATGCTCTAAGTTCTGGCATCTCCGCCCACTTTCCCGGCATTCTACCGAAGTGTTCCAGGTGAATCACGTTTGGAAGGGAAAGCGTACCATTCTCTGCCCACCATTCTCCTTTCTCAAAACGAAACTGTGGCCAAATAGAGTTGCAAAGTGAATCTATCAGCTTTTGTTTGCCCAGCCTCTCTGTATCAACTCTATCCCAATTGGACAGGATTCATGCAAGGGGGCAATTCCTGAGCATCAAGCTGCTAAGTCCCATCCAGAAAACACAAAATAAGGAGGCAATTGAGAGCTTGCTGCCTCTAGGTCAGTAACTCCCACTTGAGAGCGCACCCCTGGGGTGGCCTGAATTTCATTACTCAGCCCGAGGGAAGGGGTCTAGGACCAGTCACCGAGGGCGACCATTAGGTCCAACCATTTTTCTGGACAATAGGCTAGGAGGACCACTGCTTGGGATGGTCCCAAGGCCCTCCAAGACGCCTGCTGGCGGGGCTGACGCTCAAATCTCTGAAGGGAAGGGACACGTGGCAGCTCAGGGAACCTTAAGGGAAATTGGAATTTCTAGCTGGAACACATCGCAGAGGAGCTGAGCATTAAGTTAAGAGCTGTCTCCAAAAGTGCCTGAAGCAGCATCGCTGAAAGCCTAAAGGTAACAGTGACTCCACCTAGGCTTCCGAACGCCATTGGCCTAAGCGTGGGCAACGGAAAACCAGCCTGTAACAAGGAACAAACCTAAAATGGAAGAACACTAGCCCTATAATGCCTCAGGTTTTAAATTCAGGAAATTTTTTTTTTGGGTTTTTATTCTTCACTTTCATAGTTATCAATATATATGGCATTCAAAATATATTTTAAATGCATAAAATTTTTAGTGTTTTTGAAATGTGACCAAATAGTCACATTTATAATTTGGGTACCAGATACGTTTTCATTAAGAATTAAGACAATTTTGTGCTTGGCGTTATAGGGCTAGAGCAGCTTGTTTGAAAAACCAGGAGAAAGGCAAAGAGAATGGGGGGAAAGGGATACTTTTGGCTCCCGGGACCCGGCAGGGCTAACTCCCAGGCCTCTTCACCCAGCTCCCTAGGCAGCGCCCTTCCACATGTTTGGACTGGTGGGTGCCCTCTTGGCCATGGTCACAGACCCTGTTACCTCTCGGCTACAATGGCGACTGTGTAGGATCTCTGGGAAAAGCTGAAACAGCTTTGACAAGAGTGAAGCCATTTGGGGCTGACAGAAGCCACCATGAAAAGAAAATAAAGTAGCTAAGAAGTGTAAATCAACTAGCTGGTATTGGGGAAGTAGGCTGTGCAGACGTCGCCCAACGGAATGTCACAAAGGAAATGGATGTTCAGAAGGCTTGCGAGGACGACCAGAGCAGTTTTGGTTCAACTAAGAATGGCTAAGCCTAATACCCCGCTTCTCACTCTGCCTGCTTGCACACATGCACATTGCAAAAGTTTTAAAACCCTTGGGAAATTTGACTCGGGGCTGCTCAGACTCCTCTCAAGAGGGCTGACGGACCCTGCTCAGGAAATAAAACTTTTTTTGTTGAACTTGCTGACGGTGTGAGTTGTTCTTTTCTGGGAATGGACAGTGGCTACAACATTTCGAGGTGCACCGAGCTCCGAATGCCACTGTCTGGGCCTGCATAGAAAGGAGACAACCTGTACAGGAGGGCTCTCCCCAAAACTAGGGAATTTCTGATTTCTCTTCTCCTTAAACTCTTTAAACAGGGAACAGTTCACTGTCCCTCCACCTGTTGGAGGGCCAGACTACAGTTTAAAAAAACACTACGAACAAATTCCAAGGTACACTGCACACTTCTAATTGTGGAGTTAAAAAACAAACCAACAAATGGTTACAAACAACCGGTGGACAGGATCAATGTCCTCGGCTGGCCCCATGTGGCCCGCCGGCTGTCGTTTGAGGTCCCCTGCTCTAGGGAATCACAGAGAGCATTTGGTTCAACCCGAAAGCCTGGAGACTCCTCAATTTGTGTAAAGGTGAATAGGCAGAAGGAGTCCCTGATGGGCCCACGCAAGACTCGTTTTCCCTTCCCCTATTTTTCAGAGGTTATAGATCTGTTTCTGGGCAACCAGGACACCCTGATCTGATCTGATCTCTAAAAGTGATGGAGGTTGGGGGTTGGTGTTTGGGGGTTAGGGGGTAAGGGTAAGGGTAAGGGTTGGGGTTGGGTTAGAAAATAATAAAATAAACTTGATGTGTGATTTGACAGGGCCACTAATAAGCCAGCATATATAAAAGACTTACTCCCTCCCCCAAAATAATGGGTTCTTTTCCCGAAGATTTCAGGAAACATGGCATGACCGGGGAAGACAACCGGTCCAAGTTCCTAAAGCCACCAAGGTGGAGGCTGTCCCTCCCCTCCTCTCCCCATCGCTGTCGTCTTTATCCCACTTTGCAGGAGGACTCGGGGAGCGGGAGAGCTGGCTTAAGACCCATTTTGACTGCTCCCTGCGTATCAGTTCGGGGGTGGGGCACAGAGAGAGAAATACCGCACTTTTTAAATTCAACCCACAACACGTGCAGTAGGGCTGGCATATCCTCTCCACCCCAGAGAAGGATAACTGGGCAGCAGCATTCTCTGCTTAAGGCAAGCAGCCACAAAACCTGAGGAAACCCCCCGAGTCCCTCTTTGGGTCTATGTCCCCTTTTTTTCCAGGGATTGCATAATTCGAATAAACAAACCTCCTGGTCTGACAAACCACAAGGTCTGATTTCTTTGCTAGACAAGCTTTTCCACATGCATCAGCCCACCTCAGACAAGTGCCAGCCACTTCTCCAGGTGCTGTTCACAACAGAGGAACGGGAGCCCTTCCAGAGAGAGGCCCAGAAAGCAGTCAATAGACCTGATGGTCAGCCAGCGGGCACTCCCCACTGGACAGAAACTCTTTTTGCCACTCCACGAATAATGTGGGACCCAAACTCCCAGTAAGGCCCCGAGGGCTTAACCAGGTATCACCAGTTTCTCTTGCTGGGCCTCCGCGGGACATCTAGGAAACCTAAGCATTTATCTAAGGTCAGTGAGAATTTTCAGGCGCCTACAAGAGAATGTCTGCCTGCCTGCCTGTCTGCCTGCCTTTTTAGAGTTGCTGATGGAAGCCTGCGGTCTTTGTACCCCCCAAAGACCCAGAGGTCCCCGAGAAAGAGAGGACAATAAGTATTGCCTTTATTACTCAGC
This sequence comes from Tenrec ecaudatus, assembly GCF_050624435.1. Classification (NCBI taxonomy): domain Eukaryota; kingdom Metazoa; phylum Chordata; class Mammalia; order Afrosoricida; family Tenrecidae; genus Tenrec; species Tenrec ecaudatus. The sequence goes on from NW_027457600.1 coordinate 35,798, forward strand.
CCGCCTCAGACATGAAAAAGAAATGGGAAGGATTTGAAGGGAACAATCTCAGTGATTGGGTAGAAGTGTCATAGTGGGTGTATCAGAACACAGATGACTCTACCATGACAGAGACAAAGAAATAACCAAAATACGAGGAATTGCCATGAGACACACCAGAGACTCAGGAAAAGAGATCATGGCCCACTCATGGAGAGACTGATCTGTTGCACCGCCAAGCCCTGAGGAAGGAAGGATCCGTGTGCCTACTACAGAAGAGACAGACATTGGAAAAACCACTGCATTGAAAACCCCAGGAGAGACGAACAAACCTCCACTAGAGAGGACGGGCCTCGTCCTCGCCTAGAAAAACCCAAGCGAGAGACAATAATGCTTGAGGAAGCTGAAGGAATGTCTCAGGGCTCTGTTTCACTGTCACCCAGGATCCTGTGCTAACTGTCCAAGTCGGGGCCAGCCAGGAAATGTCTTGGAAGACACAGGGGCCATCTTCTCAGGTTCAAAATGGAACGGGCACATTGTCAAAGGAATGATTGGAATTACTGTCAGCCTTTGATTGCTTCCAAAGATAACTCACACCAGAAGGTTTGCATGGAGATTGGGGGGGCTTCCCAAGCCATCAAGGCAAAAAATGTCTCTCTGCCCTATGTCCCAGTTAGCCACATGGTTTTCATGGCACTGGCTCCTGGCTCGGCTGTTGAGCCAGTGAAACTCTTTTAGCAGGAGTTGAGGTGGCCATCAGCGGAAGGACAAAACCTCCACAGAGGGCTTCCCGTTTCAATATGAAGCCACCTATATCACCTCTTGGGCATTATCATGGTCCTGGGTTCTGAATCACCACCCCTGATCTAGAATGCCCCTGACATGTGCACATGGTTTGAATCAGGTTCGGGTTAACCCCTCTCGATCACTGAGTGACATGGGACACTAGACCATGGAATACCTTTACTTTCCAGATGAGAAAACTCACTCAAAAAGACACAGGTACTGACCCACAGGAACACAACTGGTTAACAACAAAGCCATATTACCACCCAGTGTCTGCAGCCAGAGCTCAGAGCCCCACATGCCTGTGCCCAACTGAGCAGTCTCTCTCTACTGGACCCTCAAAAGATCTGAGCAGGTCCTCCCCACCCCCTTCCTCCCCACTCCCACGCCCGATATATTTTTTCATAGGATGGCACTGAATCTGCAGCTCTGGAAGAGGGACATATCTGATGGGAGCACACGGAGCAGACGAAGGGGAGAAGGGGAGAGTGGAGAACATCCTGGCCCACCAGGCCTTGAGGATGATGTTCCCACTCAGAGAAGACAGTCCACACAGAATACATGGCCAGCCCAAAATGAAGCACGATGTCCATCAAAGAAAGATAGCCCTAGAAGGGACAACACTGGAGACACAGTGCGGGAACGGATCCCGCCACACCGAGGCATAGCACTAAGGGGGTGCAGCAGATGAGCAAGGAAGTGGAGCAGCATGGTCCCCAGGGAATGCCAAAGGAGGACTTAGGGGGCTGAACTTGGTGCCCGCAAAGACTGGACTGGAAAACACTCCTAAGGGCCAACAAACATTCCTTGAACTAACTATGAGCTTTCCTTTCTTGATGAGTTGTGCTTTCTTTTATGGTCATTGGATTTTGGCTGTTTTCTTTCTTTTGGTGCTTGCTGTTGCTCTGTCTTGTGTTTGTGCAGGTTATTACCTCTACTGTAAGTCTAAAAAGAGATGCTGAATGCACAATCTGCAGAAGAGAAACAGGGGACCAAAGCTCCGGTGGAGGGCCACGGAAGAGAGGGAGTTGGGGGAAAGGGAGTGGTGTTAAGAAACCCAGAGCAAGGGAACAACAAGTGGATGCAAATCCGTGGTGAGGGCGATGTAGGAATCCTGGTAGGGCGTGATCAAGTGTGAAGGAACCAAGAGGATTTACTGAAACCCAAATGAAGACTGAGCATGGCATTGGACACAAGAGGGAAATGAAAGGGAATAGCAGAGCGACATAGGAAGCACGGGCCAGTTTAGAGGTCTAAAGAAAGGCATGCACAGATGTAAATATATTTATCTGTGAGCATGGGGAAATACACCTATGTCCATATCTTTATAGGTTTCCAATTAAGGTAGCAGATGGCCTTTGGGTCTCCACTCAAGGACTCTCCCATTGCAAGAATACTTTGCTCTATTACATTGGCATTCTATGATGCTCACCTTCCCGACACGTTCCCTGAAGTCTAAGCGGTTGCATAAGCAAATGTGGTCAAGCAAGCTGATGGTGCCCTGCTACCAAAAGATATGGTATCTGAGGTCTTAAATGCTTGAAGTGTAAGCAAGCGGGCATGTAGCTCAGAAACAAACAAAGCCCACATGGAATAAGCATACCAGCCTGTGCGATCACGAGGTTTCAAAGGGATCAGGCATCATCAGCACAAAAAAAACTCATCATTGCGAATGAGTGGGGAATGCTGGGTAGAGAGCCAAAGCCCATTTGCAGTCCACTGGACATTCCCTTAAGAAAGGTCTCAGGGTGGAAACAAGCCTACACAGAATACTAGACAGCAATGATGAAACACAACTTTCCTCTAGCTCCTCCATGCTTCCCCTTCCCTCACTATCAAGATCCCAATTATAACTTACAAATCTGGCTAGAAGAGAATGTACACTGGGACAGATAGGAACTAGAAACACAGGGAATTCAAGGTGGATGAGCACTTTAGGACCAGTGTTATGAATGCAGATGCTGGGAGGGTGGAGGGTGGGTAGGCTGGCACCAGGGAACCGATGGCAAGGATCTACATAAACCTCAAAAATAAAGGGGTCGAAGGGGGACGTCAGACAGTGCAAGATATGACAAAATAATAATTAGTTAATGATGAAGGATTTATGAGGGAGGGGTAGTGAGAATTGGGGCGGGGGGAATGAGGAGCTGAGGCCAGGGTCTTGGGTGGAGAGAAGATATTTTGAGAATAATGAGGGCAATGAATGTACAAATGTGCTTTATATCAGTGATGTTTGCACGTATTGTGGTTATTGTTCTATGAGCCCCTATAAAAGGAGAGAAAAAAAAGACCCTGGCAGAGGACTGATGCTAGGATGATCTCAGGCTGGGTTAGACTAGCAAAAGCAGGTCATGCAGTCGCCTCACCCTGTGTCTATTCCTGGACAGTGAGAGAGGCGGGGCTCTGAGGTCATTCCACAGGGGGAATGGCCCTCCGGTTCCTGCAGGGCCCACCGTCCTGGGTAGTCCTGCTGTCTGGGGAACCACTTTCACGGAGCCCGCACGAGGGGAGCTCTACAACTCATAGGGGATTGGCAGGAAGCCTCTGCTCATGCACACACACCACCACCTAGCTGGAGGACCTCGGTGAACAAAGCCTGAGGCAGACAACAAGCCCACTAACTGATCCTGTGAGAGATATAATCAGGATCCAGAAACCGGCAACTGGGAGTAAGGGGCAGCCTACCTGGGTCCCAGCCTCTCCCACTGCCCTCTGCAAGGGGTGACATTCCAAAGCACAGTGTTTTCCAAAGGCACTGTCAGGACTTTGGAATGGGCCGCTCATTTGTGGACATGGATACTATGTGATCCAGACATACTACCTCCTCTGATCCTGTCAGCGGAGACTAAAAACCCTTCCAAGCAGAAAGCCATGTATCTGAACAGTATCCAGCAGCCACTCACGTCCACTCCTGCTGCCTCCAAAGAGCTTTCCTGGGTTGGTCAGATCTCTCTGGGGACAGATATCCCTCGATCCTTGGTTTTGCGTGAGAAAGAATTCACGCCAAAGCCTGGTTTGTGATACAAGTGAGGTTTAGGAGAGTTAGGGAGGTGTGGTGGACAACCCTGGTCAATCCCAGTGTCTGAATTGAATATACTTGGCCCAGGTGGGTTTTTGCAGGTGCAGAGGCCACCCAGGTGTACCTGCCCTTCCTGGCTGGATACCTGGACCTCTGAGGACGCACAGTGTGCCACTCCTTCCTGGGCCGCTACCTGGGTTCTCTGAACATGTGTAATGGACACCCTAGTCCCTATGCTAGCTACCTAACATTTCCACCCTGAAGAGATGTGGACCCAAATCTTTGGGGTACTGGGCGACGACATCTCTAGCTACTTCCTGCTGGCAAAGGGGCGAAGTGGGGCTTTGGGTCCACACCCTTCCTGCTCTGCTGGGAGGGGTTGTCCATTCAGCGCAAGGATGGATAAGCTTGAAGTGGTCCAGGAGATGGTGGTCCTGGAGCTGGCACACTTGGATTAGGGGCCTTGGTCACTTGAGAACTTCTGGAAAAACCAACAAACACACAAAAGGGTGAACAGTTTAACTGAGACAAGGTAGGATTGTGAGGTGGGAGTGCCCTTGAAAGTAGGGGAGTATCACAGGAAGTAAGTAAAAATCTTAGGATTATCAGGCGTGTGTGTTTGTTCATTCTAAGTACCGGCACGGGGGTAAAAGCATTCACAATTTCCCCTGGTGGGGTCTAGGGCTTGGGCACCACTGGGTGCAGTGGGATCACCGCTTCCCTTATGATCCTAAGGCATTGGCCCCTCTGATAAAAACCATCCTTCTTTTTAACCCGATAACGCCTCACTTTTAAATTTTGGGGCCAAAAAAATTACGTTTTGATTCATTCCTTTCATAGTTATCAATATATATGCATTTATATTCATTTCATTAAATGTTAGGGAAATGTCATGCTCGGCGTTATAGGGTTAAATTGTAATATTGGGATACTACAGGCAGAGTCAACAGGGATCAAAAGTAGAGTAACTGCCTGTGTCATTTTTATTTTTCTCGGGTTCCATTTGAGTAACAGGCTTGTAAATTACCTGGGGACCAAATGCCCCTGGTGCCTCTACTAGGGGTAGAATGTTCAGGGAGGGTTCAGGGCTGGGAGAATAGTAACCTGAAGTCCAGGATCCCTTAGGGCAGGCGTCCTCAAATTGTTTACACAGGGGGCCAGCTCATTGTCTCTCTGACTGTTGGAGGGCCAGACTATGGTTTTCAAAAAACCAATGAACAAATTCCTATGCACACTGCACGAGTCGGCTGATAAGCAGGACAGGCAGTGGCAGCAAAAACACCTCGAGGGTGGGATAAATGGCATCGCGCCACATGTGCCCCATGGACCACAATTTGAGGACGCCTGCCTTAGGGGTTCCTGGGTACACTGGGGATGAAGGTCTCCTACTGCTCCTCGAGAGGAGAAATGCTCTATGTTCTGGCATCTCTGCCCACTTTCCCGGCATTCTACCGAAGTGTTCCAGGTGAATCACGGTTGGAAGGGAAAGCGTACCATTCTCTGCCCACCATTCTCCTTTCTCAAAACGAAACTGTGGCCAAATAGAGTTGCAAAGTGAATCTATCAGCTTTTGTTTGCCCAGCCTCTCTGTTTCAACTCTATCCCAATTGGACAGGATTCATGCAAGGGGGCAATTCCTGAGCATCAAGCTGCTAAGTCCCATCCAGAAAACACAAAACAAGGAGGCAATTGAGAGCTTGCTGCCTCTAGGTCAATAACTCCCACTTGAGAGTGCACCCTTGGGTTGCCCTGAATCTCATGCCTCAGCCCGAGGGAAGGGGTCTAGGACCAGTCGCCGAGGGCGACCATTAGGTCCAACCATTTTTCTGGACAATAGGCTAGGAGGACCACTGCTTGGGATGGTCCCAAGGCCCTCCAAGACGCCTGCTGGCGGGGCTGACGCTCAAATCTCTGAAGGGAAGGGACACGTGGCAGCTCAGGGAACCTTAAGGGAAATTGGAATTTCTAGCTGGAACACATCGCAGAGGAGCTGAGTATTAAGTTAAGAGCTGTCTCCAAAAGTGCCTGAAGCAGCATCGCTGAAAGCCTAAAGGTAACAGTGACTCCACCTAGGCTTCCGAACGCCATTGGCCTAAGCGTGGGCAACGGAAAACCAGCCTGTAACAAGGAACAAACCTAAAATGGAAGAACACTAGCCCTATAACGCCTCAGGTTTTAAATTCAGGAAATTTTTTTGGGTGGGTTTTATTCTTCACTTTCATAGTTATCAATATATATGGCATTCAAAATATATTTTAAATGCATAAAATTTTCAGTGTTTTTGAAATGTGACCAAATAGTCACATTTATAATTTGGGTACCAGATACGTTTGCATTAAGAATTAAGACAATTTTGTGCTTGGCGTTATAGGGCTAGAGCAGCTTGTTTGAAAAACCAGGAGAAAGGCAAAGAGAATGGGGGGAAAGGGATACTTTTGGCTCCCGGGACCCGGCAGGGCTAACTCCCAGGCCTCTTCACCCAGCTCCCTAGGCAGCGCCCTTCCACATGTTTGGACTGGTGGGTGCCCTCTTGGCCATGGTCACAGACCCTGTTACCTCTCGGCTACAATGGCGACTGTGTAGGATCTCTGGGAAAAGCTGAAACAGCTTTGACAAGAGTGAAGCCATTTGGGGCTGACAGAAGCCACCATGAAAAGAAAATAAAGTAGCTAAGAAGTGTAAATCAACTAGCTGGTATTGGGGAAGTAGGCTGTGCAGACGTCGCCCAACGGAATGTCACGAAGGAAATGGATGTTCAGAAGGCTTGCGAGGACGACCAGAGCAGTTTTGGTTCAACTAAGAATGGCTAAGCCTAATACCCCGCTTCTCACTCTGCCTGCTTGCACACATGCACATTGCAAAAGTTTTAAAACCCTTGGGAAATTTGACTCGGGGCTGCTCAGACTCCTCTCAAGAGGGCTGACGGACCCTGCTCAGGAAATAAAACTTTTTTTGTTGAACTTGCTGACGGTGTGAGTTGTTCTTTTCTGGGAATGGACAGTGGCTACAACATTTCGAGGTGCACCGAGCTCCGACTGCCACTGTCTGGGCCTGCATAGAAAGGAGACAACCTGTACAGGAGGGCTCTCCCCAAAACTAGGGAATTTCTGATTTCTCTTGGCCAGGGGTCCTTAAACTCTTTAAACAGGGAACAGTTCACTGTCCCTCCACCTGTTGGAGGGCCAGACTACAGTTTAAAAAAACACTACGAATAATTCCAAGGTACACTGCACACTTCTAATTGTGGAGTTAAAAAACAAACCAACAAATGGTTACAAACAACCGGTGGACAGGATCAATGTCCTCGGCTGGCCCCATGTGGCCCGCCGGCTGTCGTTTGAGGTCCCCTGCTCTAGGGAATCACAGAGAGCATTTGGTTCAACCCGAAAGCCTGGAGACTCCTCAATTTGTGTAAAGGTGAATAGGCAGAAGGAGTCCCTGATGGGCCCACGCAAGACTCGTTTTCCCTTCCCCTATTTTTCAGAGGTTATAGATCTGTTTCTGGGCAACCAGGACACCCTGATCTGATCTGATCTCTAAAAGTGATGGAGGTTGGGGGTTGGTGTTTGGGGGTTAGGGGGTAAGGGTAAGGGTAAGGGTTGGGGTTGGGTTAGAAAATAATAAAATAAACTTGATGTGTGATTTGACAGGGCCACTAATAAGCCAGCATATATAAAAGACTTACACCCTCCCCCAAAATAATGGGTTCTTTTCCCCAAGATTTCAGGAAACATGGAATGACCGGGAAAGACAACCGGTCCAAGTTCCTAAAGCCACCAAGGTGGAGGCTGTCCCTCCCCTCCCCTCCCCATGGCTGTCGTCTTTATTCCACTTTGCAGGAGGACTCGGGGAGCGGGGGAGCTGGCTTAAGACCCATTTTGACTGCTCCCTGCGTATCAGTTCGGGGGGGGGGGTGCACAGAGAGAGAAATACCACACTTTTTAAAGTCAACCCACAACACGTGCACTAGGGCTGGCATGTCCTCTCCACCCCCGAGAAGGATAACTGGGCAGCAGCATTCTCTGCTTAAGGCAAGCAGCCACAAAACCTGAGGAAACCCCCCGAGTCCCTCTTTGGGTCTATGTCCCCTTTTTTTCCAGGGATTGCATAATTCGAATAAACATACCTCCTGGTCTGACAAACCACAAGGTCTGATTTCTTTGCTAGACAAGCTTTTCCACATGCATCAGCCCACCTCAGACAAGTGCCAGCCACTTCTCCAGGTGCTGTTCACAACATAGGAACGGGAGCCCTTCCAGAGAGAGGCCCAGAAAGCAGTCAATAGACCTGATGGTCAGCCAGCGGGCACGCCCCACTGGAGAGAAACTCTTTTTGCCACTCCACGAATAATGTGGGACCCAAACTCCCAGTAAGGCCCCGAGGGCTTAACCAGGTATCACCAGTTTCTCTTGCTGGGCCTCCGCGGGACATCTAGGAAACCTAAGCATTTATCTAAGGTCAGTGAGAATTTTCAGGCGCCTACAAGAGAATGTCTGCCTGCCTGCCTGTCTGCCTGCCTTTTTAGAGTGGCTGATGGAAGCCTGCGGTCTTTGTACCCCCCAAGGACCCAGAGGTCCCCGAGAAAGAGAGGGCAATAAGTATTGCCTTTATTACTCAGCCCGCCTCAGACATGAAAAAGAAATGGGAAGGATTTGAAGGGAACAATCTCAGTGATTGGGTAGAAGTGTCATAGTGGGTGTATCAGAACACAGATGACTGTACCATGACAGAGACAAAGAAATAACCAAAATACGAGGAATTGCCATGAGACACACCAGAGACTCAGGAAAAGAGATCATGGCCCACTCATGGAGAGACTGATCTGTGGCACCGCCAAGCCCTGAGGAAGGAAGGATCCATGTGCCTACTACAGAAGAGACAGACATTGGAAAAACCACTGCATTGAAAACCCCAGGAGAGACGAACAAACCTCCACTAGAGAGGACGGGCCTCGCCTAGAAAAACCCAAGCGAGAGACAATAATGCTTGAGGAAGCTGAAGGAATGTCTCAGGGCTCTGTTTCACTGGCACCCAGGATCCCGTGTTAACTCTCCAAGTCGGGGCCAGCCAGGAAATATCTTGGAAGACACAGGGGCCATCTTCTCAGGTTCAAAATGGAACGGGCACATTGTCAAAGGAATGATTGGAATTACTGTCAGCCTTTGATTGCTTCCAAAGATAACTCACACCAGAAGGTTTGCATGGAGATTGGGGGGGCTTCCCAAGCCATCAAGGCAAAAAATGTCTCTCTGCCCTATGTCCCAGTTAGCCACATGGTTTTCATGGCACTGGCTCCCGGCTCGGCTGTTGAGCCAGTGAAACTCTTTTAGCAGGAGTTGAGGTGGCCATCAGCAGAAGCACAAAACCTCCACAGTGGGCTTCCCGTTTCAATATGAAGCCACCTATATCACCTCTTGGGCATTATCATGGTCCTGGGTTCTGAATCGCCACCCCAGATCTAGAATGCCCCTGACATGTGCACATGGTTTGAATGAGGTTCGGGTTAATCCCTCTCTATCACTGAGTGACATGGGACACTAGACCATGGAATACCTTTACTTTCCAGATGAGAAAACTCACTCAAAAAGACACAGGTACTGACCCACAGGAACACAACTGGTTAACAACAAAGCCACATTACCACCCAGTGTCTGGAGCCAGAGCTCAGAACCCCACATGCCTGTGCCCAACTGAGCAGTCTCTCTCTCCTGGACCCTCAAAAGATCTGAGCAGATCCTCCCCACCCCCTTTGGCCCCACTCCCACGCCCGATATATTTTTTCATAGGATGGCACTGAATCTGCAGCTCTGGAAGAGGGACATATCTGATGGGAGCACACGGAGCAGACGAAGGGGAGAAGGGGAGAGTGGAGAACATCCTGGCCCACCAGGCCTTGAGGATGATGTTCCCACTCAGAGAAGACAGTCCACACAGAAGAATACATGGCCAGCCCAAGATGAAGCACGATGTCCCTCAAAGAACCAAAGCCCTAGAAGGGACAACACTGGAGACACAGAGCGGGAACGGATCCCGCCACACCGAGGCATAGCACTAAGGGGGTGCTGCAGATGAGCAAGGAAGTGGATAAGCATGGTCCCCAGGGAATGCCAAAGGAGGACTTTGGGGGCAGGACTTGGTGCCCGCAAAGACTGGACTGGAAAACACTCCTAAGGGCCAACAAACATTCCTTGAACTAACTACGAGCTTTCCTTTCTTGATGAGTTGTGCTTTCTTTTATGGTCATTGGATTTTGGCTGTTTTCTTTCTTTTGGTGCTTGCTGTTGCTCCGTCTTGTGTTTGTGCAGGTTATTACTTCTACTGTAAGTCTAAAAAGAGATGCTGAATGCACAATCTGCAGAAGAGAACCAGGGGACCAAGGCTTCGGGGGAGGGCCACGGAAGAGAGGGAGTTGGGGGAAAGGGAGTGGTGTTAAGAAACCCAGAGCAAGGGAACAACAAGTGGATGCAAATCCGTGGTGAGGGCGATGTAGGAATCCTGGTAGGGCGTGATCAAGTGTGAAGGAACCAAGAGGATTTACTGAAACCCAAACGAAGACTGAGCATGGCAGTGGACACAAGAGGGAAATGAAAGGGAATAGCAGAGCGACATAGGAAGCACGGGCCATTTTAGAGGTCTAAAGAAAGGCACGCACAGATGTAAATATATTTATCTGTGAGCATGGGGAAATACACCTATGTCCATATCTTTATAGGTTTCCAATTAAGGTAGCAGATGGCCTTTGGGTCTCCACTCAAGGACTCTCCCATTGCAAGAATACTTTGCTCTATTACATTGGCATTCTATGATGCTCACCTTCCCGACACGTTCCCTGAAGTCTAAGCGGTTGCATAAGCAAATGTGGTCAAGCAAGCTGATGGTGCCCTGCTACCAAAAGATATGGTATCTGAGGTCTTAAAGGCTTGAAGGGTAAGCAAGCGGGCATGTAGCTCAGAAACAAACAAAGCCCACATGGAATAAGCATACCAGCCTGTGCGATCACGAGGTTTCAAAGGGATCAGGCATCATCAGCACAAAAAAAACTCATCATTGCGAATGAGTGGGGAATGCTGGGTAGAGAGCCAAAGCCCATTTGCAGTCCACTGGACATTCCCTTAAGAAAGGTCTCAGGGCGGAAACAAGCCTACACAGAGTACTAGACAGCAATGATGAAACACAACTTTCCTCTAGCTCCTCCATGCTTCCCCTTCCCTCACTATCAAGATCCCAATTATAACTTACAAATCTGGCTAGAAGAGAATGTACACTGGGACAGATAGGAACTAGAAACACAGGGAATTCAAGGTGGATGAGCCCTTTAGGACCAGTGTTATGAATGCGGATGCTGGGAGGGTGGAGGGTGGGTAGGCTGGCACCAGGGAACCGATGGCAAGGATCTACATAAACCTCAAAAATAAAGGGGTCGAAGGGGGACGTCAGACAGTGCAAGATATGACAAAATAATAATTAGTTAATGATGAAGGATTTATGAGGGAGGGGTAGTGAGAATTGGGGCGGGGGGGGGGGAATGAGGAGCTGAGGCCAGGGTCTTGGGTGGAGAGAAGATATTTTGAGAATAATGAGGGCAATGAATGTACAAATGTGCTTTATATCAGTGATGTTTGCACGTATTGTGGTTATTGTTCTATGAGCCCCTATAAAAGGAGAGAAAAAAAAGACCCTGGCAGAGGACTGATGCTAGGATGATCTCAGGCTGGGTTAGACTAGCAAAAGCAGGTACTGCAGTCGCCTCACCCTGTGTCTATTCCTGGACAGTGAGAGAGGCGGGGCTCTGAGGTCATTCCACAGGGGGAATGGCCCTCCGGTTCCTGCAGGGCCCACCGTCCTGGGTAGTCCTGCTGTCTGGGGAACCACTTTCACGGAGCCCGCACGAGGGGAGCTCTACAACTCATAGGGGATTGGCAGGAAGCCTCTGCTCATACACACACACCACCACCTAGCTGGAGGACCTCGGTGAACAAAGCCTGAGGCAGACAACAAGCCCACTAAGTGATCCTGTGAGAGATATAATCAGGATCCAGAAACCGGCAACTGGGAGTAAGGGGCAGCCTACCTGGGTCCCAGCCTTTCCCACTGCCCTCTGCAAGGGGTGACATTCCAAAGCACAGTGTTCTCCAAAGGCACTGTCAGGACTTTGGAATGGGCAACTCATTTGTGAACATGTATACTATGTGATCCAGGCATACTACCTCCTCTGATCCTGTCAGCGGAGACTAAAAATCCTTCCAAGCAGAAAGCCATGCATCTGAACAGTATCCACCAGCCACTCACGTCCACTCCTGCTGCCTCCAAAGAGCTTTCCTGGGTTGGTCAGATCTCTCTGGGGACAGATATCCCTCGGTCCTTGGTTCTGCGTGAGAAAGAATTCACACCAAAGCCTGGTTTGTGATACAAGTGAGGTTTAGGAGAGTTAGGGAGGTGTGGTGGACAACCCTGGTCAATCCCAGTGTCTGAATTGAATATACTTGGCCCAGGTGGGTTTTTGCAGGTGCAGAGGCCACCCAGGTGTACCTGCCCATCCTGGCTGGATTCCAGGACCTCTGAGGACGCACAGTGTGCCACTCCTTCCTGGGCCGCTACCTGGGTTCTCTGAACATGTGTAATGGACACCCCAGTCCCTATGCTAGCTACCTAACATTTCCACCCTGAAGAGATGTGGACCCAAATCTTTGGGGTACTGGGCGACGACATCTCTAGCTACTTCCTGCTGGCAAAGGGGCGAAGTGGGGCTTTGGGTCCACACCCTTCCTGCTCTGCTGGGAGGGGTTGTCCATTCAGCGCAAGGATGGATAAGCTTGAAGTGGTCCAGGAGATGGTGGTCCTGGAGCTGGCACACTTGGATTAGGGGCCTTGGTCACTTGAGAACTTCTGGAAAAACCAACAAACACACAAAAGGGTGAACAGTTTAACTGAGACAAGGTAGGATTGTGAGGTGGGAGTGCCCTTGAAAGTAGGGGAGTATCACAGGAAGTAAGTAAAAATCTTAGGATTATCAGGCGTGTGTGTTTGTTCATTCTAAGTACCGGCACGGGGGTAAAAGCATTCACAATTTCCCCTGGCGGGGTCTAGGGCTTGGGCACCACTGGGTGCAGTGGGATCACCGCTTCCCTTATGATCCTAAGGCATTGGCCCCTCTGATAAAAACCATCCTTCTTTTTAACCCGATAACGCCTCACTTTTAAATTTTGGGGCCAAAAAAATTACGTTTTGATTCATTCCTTTCATAGTTATCAATATATATGCATTTATATTCATTTCATTAAATGTTAGGGAAATGTCATGCTCGGCGTTATAGGGTTAAATTGTAATATTGGGATACTACAGGCAGAGTCAACAGGGATCAAAAGTAGAGTAACTGCCTGTGTCATTTTTTATTTTTCTCGGGTTCCATTTGAGTAACTGGCTTGTAAATTACCTGGGGACCAAATGCGCCTGGTGCCTCTACTAGGGGTAGAATGTTCAGGGAGGGTTCAGGGCTGGGAGAATAGTAACCTGAAGTCCAGGATCCCTTAGGGCAGGCGTCCTCAAATTGTTTACACAGGGGGCCAGCTCATTGTCTCTCTGACTGTTGGAGGGCCAGACTATGGTTTTCAAAAAACCAATGAACAAATTCCTATGCACACTGCACGAGTCGGCGACTAAGCAGGACAGGCAGTGGCAGCAAAAACATCTCGAGGGTGGGATAAATGGCATCGCGCCACATGTGCCCCATGGACCACAATTTGAGGACGCCTGCCTTAGGGGTTCCTGGGTACACTGGGGATGAAGGCCTCCTACTGCTCCTCGAGAGGAGAAATGCTCTAAGTTCTGGCATCTCCGCCCACTTTCCCGGCAATCTACCGAAGTGTTCCAGGTGAATCACGTTTGGAAGGGAAAGCGTACCATTCTCTGCCCACCATTCTCCTTTCTCAAAACGAAACTGTGGCCAAATAGAGTTGCAAAGTGAATCTATCAGCTTTTGTTTGCCCAGCCTCTCTGTATCAACTCTATCCCAATTGGACAGGATTCATGCAAGGGGGCAATTCCTGAGCATCAAGCTGCTAAGTCCCATCCAGAAAACACAAAATAAGGAGGCAATTGAGAGCTTGCTGCCTCTAGGTCAGTAACTCCCACTTGAGAGCGCACCCCTGGGGTGGCCTGAATTTCATTACTCAGCCCGAGGGAAGGGGTCTAGGACCAGTCACCGAGGGCGACCATTAGGTCCAACCATTTTTCTGGACAATAGGCTAGGAGGACCACTGCTTGGGATGGTCCCAAGGCCCTCCAAGACGCCTGCTGGCGGGGCTGACGCTCAAATCTCTGAAGGGAAGGGACACGTGGCAGCTCAGGGAACCTTAAGGGAAATTGGAATTTCTAGCTGGAACACATCGCAGAGGAGCTGAGTATTAAGTTAAGAGCTGTCTCCAAAAGTGCCTGAAGCAGCATCGCTGAAAGCCTAAAGGTAACAGTGACTCCACCTAGGCTTCCGAACGCCATTGGCCTAAGCGTGGGCAACGGAAAACCAGCCTGTAACAAGGAACAAACCTAAAATGGAAGAACACTAGCCCTATAACGCCTCAGGTTTTAAATTCAGGAAATTTTTTTTTTGGGTTTTTATTCTTCACTTTCATAGTTATCAATATATATGGCATTCAAAATATATTTTAAATGCATAAAATTTTTAGTGTTTTTGAAATGTGACCAAATAGTCACATTTATAATTTGGGTACCAGATACGTTTTCATTAAGAATTAAGACAATTTTGTGCTTGGCGTTATAGGGCTAGAGCAGCTTGTTTGAAAAACCAGGAGAAAGGCAAAGAGAATGGGGGGAAAGGGATACTTTTGGCTCCCGGGACCCGGCAGGGCTAACTCCCAGGCCTCTTCACCCAGCTCCCTAGGCAGCGCCCTTCCACATGTTTGGACTGGTGGGTGCCATCTTGGCCATGGTCACAGACCCTGTTACCTCTCGGCTACAATGGCGACTGTGTAGGATCTCTGGGAAAAGCTGAAACAGCTTTGACAAGAGTGAAGCCATTTGGGGCTGACAGAAGCCACCATGAAAAGAAAATAAAGTAGCTAAGAAGTGTAAATCAACTAGCTGGTATTGGGGAAGTAGGCTGTGCAGACGTCGCCCAACGGAATGTCACAAAGGAAATGGATGTTCAGAAGGCTTGCGAGGACGACCAGAGCAGTTTTGGTTCAACTAAGAATGGCTAAGCCTAATACCCCGCTTCTCACTCTGCCTGCTTGCACACATGCACATTGCAAAAGTTTTAAAACCCTTGGGAAATTTGACTCGGGGCTGCTCAGACTCCTCTCAAGAGGGCTGACGGACCCTGCTCAGGAAATAAAACTTTTTTTGTTGAACTTGCTGACGGTGTGAGTTGTTCTTTTCTGGGAATGGACAGTGGCTACAACATTTCGAGGTGCACCGAGCTCCGAATGCCACTGTCTGGGCCTGCATAGAAAGGAGACAACCTGTACAGGAGGGCTCTCCCCAAAACTAGGGAATTTCTGATTTCTCTTGGCCAGGGGTCCTTAAACTCTTTAAACAGGGAACAGTTCACTGTCCCTCCACCTGTTGGAGGGCCAGACTACAGTTTAAAAAAACACTACGAACAAATTCCAAGGTACACTGCACACTTCTAATTGTGGAGTTAAAAAACAAACCAACAAATGGTTACAAACAACCGGCGGACAGGATCAATGTCCTCGGCTGGCCCCATGTGGCCCGCCGGCTGTCGTTTGAGGTCCCCTGCTCTAGGGACTCACAGAGAGCATTTGGTTCAACCCGAAAGCCTGGAGACTCCTCAATTTGTGTAAAGGTGAATAGGCAGAAGGAGTCCCTGATGGACCCACGCAAGACTCGTTTTCCCTTCCCCTATTTTTCAGAGGTTATAGATCTGTTTCTGGGCAACCAGGACACCCTGATCTGATCTGATCTCTAAAAGTGATGGAGGTTGGGGGTTGGTGTTTGGGGGTTAGGGGGTAAGGGTAAGGGTAAGGGTTAGGGTTGGGTAAGAAAATAATAAAATAAACTTGATGTGTGATTTGACAGGGCCACTAATAAGCCAGCATATATAAAAGACTTACTCCCTCCCCCAAAATAATGGGTTCTTTTCCCCAAGATATCAGGAAACATGGCATGACCGGGAAAGACAACCGGTCCAAGTTCCTAAAGCCACCAAGGTGGAGGCTGTCCCTCCCCTCCTCTCCCCATCGCTGTCGTCTTTATCCCACTTTGCAGGAGGACTCAGGGAGTGGGAGAGCTGGCTTAAGACCCATTTTGACTGCTCCCTGCGTATCAGTTTGGGGGGGGGGGCACAGAGAGAGAAATACCGCACCTTTTAAAGTCAACCCACAACACGTGCACTAGGGCTGGCATGTCCTCTCCACCCCCGAGAAGGATAACTGGGCAGCAGCATTCTCTGCTTAAGGCAAGCAGCCACAAAACCTGAGGAAACCCCCCGAGTCCCTCTTTGGGTCTATATCCCCTTTTTTTCCAGGGATTGCATAATTCGAATAAACAAACCTCCTGGTCTGACAAACCACAAGGTCTGATTTCTTTGCTAGACAAGCTTTTCCACATGCATCAGCCCACCTCAGACAAGTGCCAGCCACTTCTCCAGGTGCTGTTCACAACAGAGGAACGGGAGCCCTTCCAGAGAGAGGCCCAGAAAGCAGTCAAGAGACCTGATGGTCAGCCAGCGGGCACGCTCCACTGGAGAGAAACTCTTTTTGCCACTCCACGAATAATGTGGGACCCAAACTCCCAGTAAGGCCCCGAGGGCTTAACCAGGTATCACCAGTTTGTCTTGCTGGGCCTCCGCGGGACATCTAGGAAACCTAAGCATTTATCTAAGGTCAGTGAGAATTTTCAGGTGCCTACAAGAGAATGTCTGCCTGCCTGCCTGCCTGTCTGCCTGCCTTTTTAGAGTGGCTGATGGAAGCCTGAGGTCTTTGTACCCCCCAAGGACCCAGAGGTCCCCGAGAAAGAGAGGGCAATAAGTATTGCCTTTATTACTCAGCCCGCCTCAGACATGAAAAAGAAATGGGAAGGATTTGAAGGGAACAATCTCAGTGATTGGGTAGAAGTGTCATGGTGGGTGTATCAGAACACAGATGACTCTACCATGAGAGAGACAAAGAAATAACCAAAATATGAGGAATTGCCATGAGACACACCAGAGACTCAGGAAAAGAGATCATGGCCCACTCATGGAGAGACTGATCTGTGGCACCGCCAAGCCCTGAGGAAGGAAGGATCCATGTGCCTACTACAGAAGAGACAGACATTGGAAAAACCACTGCATTGAAAACCCCAGGAGAGACGAACAAACCTCCACTAGAGAGGACGGGCCTCGTCCTCACCTAGAAAAACCCAAGCGAGAGACAATAATGCTTGAGGAAGCTGAAGGAATGTCTCAGGGCTCTGTTTCACTGGCACCCAGGATCCCGTGCTAACTGTCCAAGTCGGGGCCAGCCAGGAAATGTCTTGGAAGACACAGGGGCCATCTTCTCAGGTTCAAAATGGAACGGGCACATTGTCAAAGGAATGATTGGAATTACTGTCAGCCTTTGATTGCTTCCAAAGATAACTCACACCAGAAGGTTTGCATGGAGATTGGGGGGGCTTCCCAAGCCATCAAGGCAAAAAATGCCTCTCTGCCCTATGTCCCAGTTAGCCACATGGTTTTCATGGCACTGGCTCCCGGCTCGGCTGTTGAGCCAGTGAAACTCTTTTAGCAGGAGTTGAGGTGGCCATCAGCGGAAGGACAAAACCTCCACAGTGGGCTTCCCGTTTCAATATGAAGCCACCTATATCACCTCTTGGGCATTATCATGGTCCTGGGTTCTGAATCGCCACCCCAGATCTAGAATGCCCCTGACATGTGCACATGGTTTGAATCAGGTTCGGGTTAACCCCTCTCGATCACTGAGTGACATGGGACACTAGACCATGGAATACCTTTACTTTCCAGATGAGAAAACTCACTCAAAAAGACACAGGTACTGACCCACAGGAACACAACTGGTTAACAACAAAGCCACATTACCACCCAGTGTCTGCAGCCAGAGCTCAGAGCCCCACATGCCTGTGCCCAACTGAGCAGTCTCTCTCTCCTGGACCCTCAAAAGATCTGAGCAGATCCTCCCCACCCCCTTCGGCCCCACTCCCACGCCAGATATATTTTTTCATAGGATGGCACTGAATCTGCAGCTCTGGAAGAGGGACATATCTGATGGGAGCACACGGAGCAGACGAAGGGGAGAAGGGGAGAGTGGAGAACAACCTGGCCCACCAGGCCTTGAGGATGATGTTCCCACTCAGAAAAGACAGTCCACACAGAAGAATACATGGCCAGCCCAAGATGAAGCACGATGTCCCTCAAAGAACCATAGCCCTAGAAGGGACAACACTGGAGGCACAGTGCGGGAACGGATCCCGCCACACCGAGGCATAGCACTAAGGGGGTGCAGCAGATGAGCAAGGAAGTGGAGCAGCATGGTCCCCAGGGAATGCCAAAGGAGGACTTAGGGGGCAGGACTTGGTGCCCGCACAGACTGGACTGGAAAACACTCCTAAGGGCCAACAAACATTCCTTGAACTAACTATGAGCTTTCCTTTCTTGATGAGTTGTGCTTTCTTTTATGGTCATTGGATTTTGGCTGTTTTCTTTCTTTTGGTGCTTGCTGTTGCTCTGTCTTGTGTTTGTGCAGGTTATTACCTCTACTGTAAGTCTAAAAAGAGATGCTGAATGCACAATCTGCAGAAGAGAAACAGGGGACCAAAGCTCCGGTGGAGGGCCACGGAAGAGAGGGAGTTGGGGGAAAGGGAGTGGTGTTAAGAAACCCAGAGCAAGGGAACAACAAGTGGATGCAAATCCGTGGTGAGGGCGATGTAGGAATCCTGGTAGGGCGTGATCAAGTGTGAAGGAACCAAGAGGATTTACTGAAACCCAAACGAAGACTGAGCATGGCAGTGGACACAAGAGGGAAATGAAAAGGAATAGCAGAGCGACATAGGAAGCACGGGCCAGTTTAGAGGTCTAAAGAAAGGCACGAACAGATGTAAATATATTTATCTGTGAGCATGGGGAAATACACCTATGTCCATATCTTTATAGGTTTCCAATTAAGGTAGCAGATGGCCTTTGGGTCTCCACTCAAGGACTCTCCCATTGCAAGAATACTTTGCTCTATTACATTGGCATTCTATGATGCTCACCTTCCCGACACGTTCCCTGAAGTCTAAGCGGTTGCATAAGCAAATGTGGTCAAGCAAGCTGATGGTGCCCTGCTACCAAAAGATATGGTATCTGAGGTCTTAAAGGCTTGAAGGGTAAGCAAGCGGGCATGTAGCTCAGAAACAAACAAAGCCCACATGGAATAAGCATACCAGCCTGTGCGATCACGAGGTTTCAAAGGGATCAGGCATCACCAGCACAAAAAAAAAACTCATCATTGCGAATGAGTGGGGAATGCTGGGTAGAGAGCCAAAGCCCATTTTCAGTCCACTGGACATTCCCTTAAGAAAGGTCTCAGGGTGGAAACAAGCCTACACAGAGTACTAGACAGCAATGATGAAACACAACTTTCCTCTAGCTCCTCAATGCTTCCTCTTCCCTCACTATCAAGATCCCAATTATAACTTACAAATCTGGCTAGAAGAGAATGTACACTGGGACAGATAGGAACTAGAAACACAGGGAATTCAAGGTGGATGAGCCCTTTAGGACCAGTGTTATGAATGGGGATGCTGGGAGCGTGAAGGGTGGGTAGGCTGGCACCAGGGAACCGATGGCAAGGATCTACATAAACCTCAAAAGAAAAGGGGTCGAAGGGTGACATCAGACAGTGCAAGATATGACAAAATAATAATTAGTTAATGATGAAGGATTTATGAGGGAGGGGTCGTGAGAATTGGGGCGGGAGGAATCAGCAGCTGAGACCAGGGGCTTGGGTGGAGAGAAGATATTTTGAGAATAATGAGGGCAATGAATGTACAAATGTGCTTTATATCAGTGATGTTTGCACGTATTGACGTTATTGTTGTATGAGCCCCTATAAAAGGAGAGAAAAAAAAGACCCTGGCAGAGGACTGATGCTAGGATGATCTCAGGCTGGATTTGATCAGCAAAAGCAGGTCATGCAGTCGCCTCACCCTGTGTCTATTCATGTGTGAGGCATGAAGCTTAGGGTCCACCGCCCTGGCAGCTGGACAGTGATAGTGTCAGGGCTCTGAGGTCATTCCACAGGGGTAATGGCTCTCCAGTTCCTGCAGGGCCCACCCTCCTGGGAAGTCCTGCTGTCTGGGGCACCTCTTTCACGGAGCCCATACCAGGGGGGGTCTACAACTCATGGGGGATTGACAGGAAGCCTCTGCTCATGCACACACACCACCACCTAGCTGGAGGACCTCGTTGAATAAAGCCTGAGGCAGACAAAAAGCCCACTGATACTGTGAGAGATATAATCAGTATCCAGAAACCGGCAACTGGGGTAAGGGGCCGCATACCTGGGTCCCAGCCTCTCCCACTGACCTCTGCAAGTCGTGACATTCCAAAGCACAGTGTTTTCCAAAGGCACTGTCAGTACTTTGGAATGGGCAACTCATTTGTGAACATGGATACTATGTGATACAGACATACTACCTCCTCCGATCCTGTCAGCCGAGAATAAAAACCCTTCCAAGCAGAAAGACATGCATCTGAACAGTATCCACCAGCCACTCACGTCCACTCCTGCTGCCTCCAAAGAGCTTTCCTGGGTTGGTCAGATCTCTCTGGGGACAGATATCCCTCGGTCCTTGGTTCTGCGTGAGAAAGAATTCACGGCAAAGCCTGGTTTGTGATCCAAGTGAGGTTTAGGAGAGTTAGGGAGGTGTGGTGGGCAACCCTGGTCGATCCCAGTGTCTGAATTGAATATACTTGGCCTAGGTGGGCCGTTGCAGGTGCAGCGCCCACCCAGGGGGACCTGCCCTTCCTGGCCGGAAAGCTGGACCTCTGAGTACACACAGTGTGCCACTCCTTCCTGGGCCGCTACCTGGACCATCTGAGCATGTGTAATGGACACCCAGGTCCCTATGCTAGCTACCTAACATTTCCACCCTGAAGAGATATGGACCCTGGTTAGGAAAAGATTAGAACAAAGAGTCAAGAAAAGAAATGAAGGAACCAATTGGCTTGAAAAGCTCTTTAATTAGTCAACCTGGCTAACTACCCTAGTTACGGCCCTAGCCGGCCCCTAATCCTCCTCCTGCTAAGCCTCACATTTGGCCCAGTAATAACCAATAAGCTAGTGGCATTCCTTACACAGAAAGTACAAGCCACAAAACTCTTAGTGCTGAGCCCACGATACACTGGGCTAGCTACCGCAGATTCAATGATTTGAACTTGGCTAAGAACAGGAGGGAATGTAGCAGCTCTGGGCAAAGAGAAGTCATTTTGAGCTGACAGAAGCCATTATGAACGGTAAATATACTAGCTATGAACTGCCAATGAACGAGCTGATACTGGGAAGTTAGGCTGTGCAGACGTAGCCCAAGAGGACGTACAGAAGGAAATGGATGTTCAGAAGGTTTGCGAGAACGACCAGAGCAGTTTTGGTTCAACTAAGAATGGCTAACCACAATACCTTGCTTCTGAGCTCTGCCTGCTTGCACACCTGCACATTGCAAAAGCATTAAAACCTTTGGAAAATTAGACTGGGGGGTCGCTCAGTCTCCCCTCAAGAGAGCTGATGGTCCCTGCGCAGGAAATGAAACTTGCTCTGCTGAACTTTCCGGCAGTCTGGGCGGTTTGCTTTCTGGGAATGTAGTGTAGCTACAACAGACACAGGTGGCGCCATTCTGCCTTAGAGTGGAGTCACGTGGCTGGGAAAATGGAGGCCGCAAGTTGCGGCCTAGCTGAAAGCCAGCTGGAGCCGGCCACTCAACCAGAGTCCTGCCCAAACCAACAGGGTGGACACGGGCGCCCCCAGGCCTGCTGCTCGCCGGAGCCCTGGCACAACACTGTGTCCCAGTCTTGGCACAACAGACTCCATTTTGAGTCCTGCACCTCCATCTTAGCTCTCAAGGCTGACCCCTAACTGACCTCCCCTCCCCTGCTCAACCCCAAATTCCTGGAACCAGCTCGTCCCAAAGCCAGAATGTTTTCTGAAGATATGGTCACTCCATGCGTCCCTGACATATAGGTAAGATTAACGACCTTCTCCCTTCTGAAGCTTCTGTGTGTGCAGATCCTCCCCAGCTTTGATCCTCCCCAGCTGTGCCTGCCAGCAATGGGCATAAAATCACTGCCAGGATTTTTCCCCCATGCGCGGCTTCAATAGCTCAATACCCTGAGTTGCTGAACCCGCCCGCAAGCTTCTCAATAAAGCCTGCTTCTAAAACTTCGTTAATTGCATCTTTGATTCTGTTTTCGCGTCCAAATAAACCTTATACACTGAGCCTCGAGAAGGCTTTGGGAGTCAAAATCCTCCCAGCCTCCAGGCAGCAGTGTCCCAGCCCCCTCACAAATGCAGCCCGGGAAGGCAGGCGAGTTCCCTTGAAAGCAGGCACAGAGAGGCACGTCAAGTCCCGCACACCAGCAAGAAACGGCGCAAAGACGGACAACAGCAAGAAACAGCGCAAAGACGGACACCAGCAAGAAACGGCGCAAAGAAGGACACCGTGAATTCAACCCAACAATTCTCCCGTGGGTGGTGAGGTAAAAGGAGCCCAGAGGGGCCCCAAACCCGTGAGACCAACATGGGAGGGCCCACTCCTGGGGCCGGCTTACCTCATAGCTACGAGTCTCACACAGCACCGCTTCTGTTCGACCTCTCCGTGGACAGGTGTGCCTAGGTCCTTGGCTCCACGCGAGAAACAGCTCACGCTGAGGCCTGGTTTGGGATCCCTGTGAGTTTTATGAGCGGTTAGGGAGGCGTGGTCGATGACGTAGGTCGACCCCATTGGCTGAATGGTTGAATTGAATTCACCTGGCCTAGGTGAGCCAATGCAGGTACAGCGCCCACCCAGGTGGAGCTCCCCCTCCTGGCTGGAAACCTGAACTTCTGAGCATGCAGTGAGCCACTGCTTCATGAGGCGGTAGCTCGGACCTCTGAGCATGTGTAATAGGCCTGCCAGTCCCTATGCTAGCTCCCTAACAGGTTTTCCAGCCAAAAGTCTGCCTTCTGGAGCTGTTCTACAGAAAGTTCCTGACCCCTACGCATTCGGGGTAATGGATGCCCTCGCTTCCGTGCTTGCTTCTATGTCATTCTGGAATGGTCCTTGTTTCACAAGGTCGGCGAGGTCAGGAATTCTGGGATGGTTGGCTACCAAGCACAAAATAAATAGCCAACAGATTGAAATCTCAACCCCTATATTGGTTTATTATCGACCACACAAACTTGTCTTCTGGAACTTCCCTCCTAAATTTCTGAACCCTTGAACTCCTTGACACATGTCCTTGGAAAGCAAGGATTCCAAACTCTGATCACCATATCTGAGTGCTCCCCCAGTCCCTCTGCACTGTCAACCAGCAAAGTCGGGCTTCTCCATTTCTCAGAAGCTGCAGATTGTTACGTGACATCACCCTGTGTTTCCATGTTAGTGATTATGCCATTTAAAAAACAAATGTGTGAGCCAACTGGGGGCTAACAAGACTCGTTTCAAACACCAGCTCTGTCTCCTCTAAGGGCCCGTGTACAACTGCGACAACACAACAGTGGGTCCTGCTGGGTCCCCATTTGCATCTGGGAGGAAGGCTATTTATTACAGGGAATCCTACCTTTGTCCCTTGGTGTTAATTGCAGACTCACTGGGTGACGGATTGTATC
The DNA here is from genome assembly GCF_050624435.1 of Tenrec ecaudatus. Lineage (NCBI taxonomy): Eukaryota > Metazoa > Chordata > Mammalia > Afrosoricida > Tenrecidae > Tenrec > Tenrec ecaudatus. The sequence goes on from NW_027457600.1 coordinate 59,402, forward strand.
TGACACGCACCACGTTTGCCGCAGCAAAAACCAACACTTTGTCAAACTCCGTTAGGTATTGCTCCATCCCTCCATTATTCTCCCTAATGACAAAAATAATGAACATATTCATATAAAAGCACAGGATGAGGAAAGCTTTAATTTATGCATCTAGTTCAGGGTCATCCCTCTTATCAATATATGACAATCTAATGAGACTTAATTAAAAAGTAGCAGTGAAGCAATTTAGGAAACTGAGGGATTGTCACGAGTCCTGGTTGTGACAGCATGTTTTGTGCACCATGGAAGATAACAGATTTGTCTTCTGTGGTATCTCATATCCATCATCCCCAAACTACCTGCTCTTAGGGGTAGAGAGAGCGAGCTTGTCTTTGAAAAAAGTGCCTGGGTTTGGTAGCTGCTCACAGGATGGCAGGTGTAATGTATTATGAGAACTTAACAAGGCTCTGAGAAGATGGCTATTGGAAGGTCTGGCTGGAGGGCAAGGTCATGGCCCTGAAGGATTCAGGATCCAGAAGTCAAGTCAGAACTGGATGCCAGAGACTTTCTCAATCCAGCCCTCTTTGCCCCTCCCCTAAGGCCAATACATTTCTAAGGGTTATGGATTCTACTTCAGAATCTTTCTCAAACCCAGGGCCCTATTCACCATTATTGTCTAGACCTGGTCACCTCTTGCCTTCTAAATAAAAAGATGGGTTTATTGTAAGTCTGGCTCTGTTAGCTTTCTCGGGTGGGAAATGTCTCCATCCTTGGCTACACACTGGAAAGAAATTCACACCAAAGCCTGGTTGGTAATCCGAGAGAAGAAGGTTCCGGCGTTACACTAAACTGAACACGGGCACCCTCATGACACTGCACACCCAGCCCTGCTGAGTGGAAGGCAGAGAAGCAGCTGAAGGGAAGGGGCGGTGGTCTCCAGATTCCAGCCTTTTAACGGCTTTCAGCTGGGAGGCCTCAATTAAGCTCTCCTGGCTTGGGCTTACCCGCATTGGCTTCCAACCTCCCATAGGGGGCCCCCTAAGCATGGAGAGGAACAACCCCTAGTCTTGCTACCTAACCCGTGTACATTCCTGCATGGCTACATTGAGATGGAACTAGCCCCTTTAGACAACCTATGTGGTTCACCAGGAGACACATGCCCCAGTGTTCCCTGTGACCACCTTAAACCTTAAACTACTGTTGGAGTTTATATTACCTGTGTGGGTTAGGGTTAGGGTAGGTTAGGGGGTTAGGGTTAGGGTGAGGGGGGTTAGGGTGGTTAGGGTTAGAGGGGTTAGGTTTAGGGGCTTAAGGTTAGGGGATTAGGGGGGTTAGGGTTAGGGGGGTAGGGTTAGGGGGGTTAGGGGTAGGGTTAGGGTGGTTGGGTTAGGGGGTTTAGGCTTACGGTTAGGGTTAGGGTTAGGGTTAGGCTTAGGGTTGGGGGGTTAGGGATAAGGTTAGGGTAAGGGGATTTAGGGTTAGGGTTAAGGAACCATGGCATGACCGGGAAAGACAACCGGTCCAAGTTCCTAAAGCCACCAAGGTGGAGGCTGTCCCTCCCATCCCCTCCCCATCGCTGTCGTCTTTATCCCACTTTGCAGGAGGACTCAGGGAGCGGGGGAGCTGGCTTAAGACCCATTTTGACTGCTCCCTGCGTATCAGTTCGGGGGGGGGGGTGCACAGAGAGAGAAATACCGCACTTTTTAAAGTCAACCCACAACACGTGCACTAGGGCTGGCATGTCCTCCCCACCCCCGAGAAGGATAACTGGGCAGCAGCATTCTCTGCTTAAGGCAAGCAGCCACAAAACCTGAGGAAACCCCCCGAGTCCCTCTTTGGGTCTATGTCCCCTTTTTTTTCCAGGGATTGCATAATTCGAATAAACATACCTCCTGGTCTGACAAACCACAAGGTCTGATTTCTTTGCTAGACAAGCTTTTACACATGCATCAGCCCACCTCAGATAAGTGCCAGCCACTTCTCCAGGTGCTGTTCACAACAGAGGAACGGGAGCCCTTCCAGAGAGAGGCCCAGAAAGCAGTCAATAGACTTGATGGTCAGCCAGCGGGCACTCCCCACTGGAGAGAAACTCTTTGCCACTCCACGAATAATGTGGGACCCAAACTCCCAGTAAGGCCCCGAGGGCTTAACCAGGTATCACCAGTTTGTCTTGCTGGGCCTCCGCGGGACATCTAGGAAACCTAAGCATTTATCTAAGGTCAGTGAGAATTTTCAGGCGCCTACAAGAGAATGTCTGCCTGCCTGCCTGTCTGCCTGCCTTTTTAGAGTGGCTGATGGAAGCCTGCGGTCATTGTAACCCCAAGGACCCAGAGGTCCCCGAGAAAGAGAGGGCAATAAGTATTGCCTTTATTACTCAGCCCGCCTCAGACATGAAAAAGAAATGGGAAGGATTTGAAGGGAACAATCTCAGTGATTGGGTAGAAGTGTCATAGTGGGTGTATCAGAACACAGATGACTCTACCATGACAGAGACAAAGAAATAACCAAAATACGAGGAATTGCCATGAGACACACCAGAGACTCAGGAAAAGAGATCATGGCCCACTCATGGAGAGACTGATCTGTGGCACCGCCAAGCCCTGAGGAAGGAAGGATCCATGTGCCTACTACAGAAGAGACAGACATTGGAAAAACCACTGCATTGAAAACCCCAGGAGAGACGAACAAACCTCCACTAGAGAGGACGGGCCTCGTCCTCGCCTAGAAAAACCCAAGCGAGAGACAATAATGCTTGAGGAAGCTGAAGGAATGTCTCAGGGCTCTGTTTCACTGGCACCCAGGATCCCGTGCTAACTGTCCAAGTCGGGGCCAGCCAGGAAATGTCTTGGAAGACACAGGGGCCATCTTCTCAGGTTCAAAATGGAACGGGCACATTGTCAAAGGAATGATTGGAAATACTGTCAGCCTTTGATTGCTTCCAAAGATAACTCACACCAGAAGGTTTGCATGGAGATTGGGGGGGCTTCCCAAGACATCAAGGCAAAAAATGTCTCTCTGCCCTATGTCCCAGTTAGCCACATGGTTTTCATGGCACTGGCTCCCGGCTCGGCTGTTGAGCCAGTGAAACTCTTTTAGCAGGAGTTGAGGTGGCCATCAGCGGAAGGACAAAACCTCCACAGTGGGCTTCCCGTTTCAATATGAAGCCACCTATATCACCTCTTGGGCATTATCATGGTCCTGGGTTCTGAATCGCCACCCCAGATCTAGAATGCCCCTGACATGTGCACATGGTTTGAATCAGGTTCGGGTTAACCCCTCTCGATCACTGAGTGACATGGGACACTAGACCATGGAATACCTTTACTTTCCAGATGAGAAAACTCACTCAAAAAGACACAGGTACTGACCCACAGGAACACAACTGGTTAACAACAAAGCCACATTACCACCCAGTGTCTGCAGCCAGAGCTCAGAGCCCCACATGCCTGTGCCCAACTGAGCAGTCTCTCTCTCCTGGACCCTCAAAAGATCTGAGCAGATCCTCCCCACCCCCTTCGGCCCCACTCCCACGCCCGATATATTTTTTCATAGGATGGCACTGAATCTGCAGCTCTGGAAGAGGGACATATCTGATGGGAGCACACGGAACAGACGAAGGGGAGAAGGGGAGAAGGGGAGAGTGGAGAACAACCTGGCCCACCAGGCCTTGAGGATGATGTTCCCACTCAGAGAAGACAGTCCACACAGAAGAAAACATGGCCAGCCCAAGATGAAGCACGATGTCCCTCAAAGAACCATAGCCCTAGAAGGGACAACACTGGAGGCACAGTGCGGGAACGGATCCCGCCACACCGAGGCATAGCACTAAGGGGGTGCAGCAGATGAGCAAGGAAGTGGAGCAGCATGGTCCCCAGGGAATGCCAAAGGAGGACTTAGGGGGCAGGACTTGGTGCCCGCACAGACTGGACTGGAAAACACTCCTAAGGGCCAACAAACATTCCTTGAACTAACTATGAGCTTTCCTTTCTTGATGAGTTGTGCTTTCTTTTATGGTCATTGGATTTTGGCTGTTTTCTTTCTTTTGGTGCTTGCTGTTGCTCTGTCTTGTGTTTGTGCAGGTTATTACCTCTACTGTAAGTCTAAAAAGAGATGCTGAATGCACAATCTGCAGAAGAGAAACAGGGGACCAAAGCTCCGGTGGAGGGCCACGGAAGGGAGGGAGTTGGGGGAAAGGGAGTGGTGTTAAGAAACCCAGAGCAAGGGAACAACAAGTGGATGCAAATCCGTGGTGAGGGCGATGTAGGAATCCTGGTAGGGCGTGATCAAGTGTGAAGGAACCAAGAGGATTTACTGAAACCCAAACGAAGACTGAGCATGGCATTGGACACAAGAGGGAAATGAAAGGGAATAGCAGAGCGACATAGGAAGCACGGGCCAGTTTAGAGGTCTAAAGAAAGGCACGAACAGATGTAAATATATTTATCTGTGAGCATGGGGAAATACACCTATGTCCATATCTTTATAGGTTTCCAATTAAGGTAGCAGATGGCCTTTGGGTCTCCACTCAAGGACTCTCCCATTGCAAGAATACTTTGCTCTATTACATTGGCATTCTATGATGCTCACCTTCCCGACACGTTCCCTGAAGTCTAAGGGGTTGCATAAGCAAATGTGGTCAAGCAAGCTGATGGTGCCCTGCTACCAAAAGATATGGCATATGAGGTCTTAAAGGCTTGAAGGGTAAGCAAGTGGCCATGTAGCTCAGAAACAACAGAGCCCACATGGAATAAGCATACCAGCCTGTGCGATCACGAGGTTTCAAAGGGATCGGGCATCACCAGCACAAAAAAAAAAAAACTCATCATTGCGAATGAGTGGGGAATGCTGGGTAGAGAGCCAAAGCCCATTTGCAGTCCACTGGACATTCCCTTAAGAAAGGTCTCAGGGTGGAAACAAGCCTACACAGAGTACTAGACAGCAATGATGAAACACAACTTTCCTCTAGCTCCTCAATGCTTCCTCTTCCCTCACTATCAAGATCCCAATTATAACTTACAAATCTGGCTAGAAGAGAATGTACACTGGGACAGATAGGAACTAGAAACACAGGGAATTCAAGGTGGATGAGCCCTTTAGGACCAGTGTTATGAATGGGGATGCTGGGAGCGTGAAGGGTGGGTAGGCTGGCACCAGGGAACCGATGGCAAGGATCTACATAAACCTCAAAAGAAAAGGGGTCGAAGGGTGACATCAGACAGTGCAAGATATGACAAAATAATAATTAGTTAATGATGAAGGATTTATGAGGGAGGGGTCGTGAGAATTGGGGCGGGAGGAATCAGCAGCTGAGACCAGGGGCTTGGGTGGAGAGAAGATATTTTGAGAATAATGAGGGCAATGAATGTACAAATGTGCTTTATATCAGTGATGTTTGCACGTATTGACGTTATTGTTGTATGAGCCCCTATAAAAGGAGAGAAAAAAAAGACCCTGGCAGAGGACTGATGCTAGGATGATCTCAGGCTGGATTTGATCAGCAAAAGCAGGTCATGCAGTCGCCTCACCCTGTGTCTATTCATGTGTGAGGCATGAAGCTTAGGGTCCACCGCCCTGGCAGCTGGACAGTGATAGTGTCAGGGCTCTGAGGTCATTCCACAGGGGTAATGGCTCTCCAGTTCCTGCAGGGCCCACCCTCCTGGGAAGTCCTGCTGTCTGGGGCACCTCTTTCACGGAGCCCATACCAGGGGGGGTCTACAACTCATGGGGGATTGACAGGAAGCCTCTGCTCATGCACACACACCACCACCTAGCTGGAGGACCTCGTTGAATAAAGCCTGAGGCAGACAAAAAGCCCACTGATACTGTGAGAGATATAATCAGTATCCAGAAACCGGCAACTGGGGTAAGGGGCCGCATACCTGGGTCCCAGCCTCTCCCACTGACCTCTGCAAGTCGTGACATTCCAAAGCACAGTGTTTTCCAAAGGCACTGTCAGTACTTTGGAATGGGCAACTCATTTGTGAACATGGATACTATGTGATACAGACATACTACCTCCTCCGATCCTGTCAGCCGAGAATAAAAACCCTTCCAAGCAGAAAGACATGCATCTGAACAGTATCCACCAGCCACTCACGTCCACTCCTGCTGCCTCCAAAGAGCTTTCCTGGGTTGGTCAGATCTCTCTGGGGACAGATATCCCTCGGTCCTTGGTTCTGCGTGAGAAAGAATTCACGGCAAAGCCTGGTTTGTGATCCAAGTGAGGTTTAGGAGAGTTAGGGAGGTGTGGTGGGCAACCCTGGTCGATCCCAGTGTCTGAATTGAATATACTTGGCCTAGGTGGGCCGTTGCAGGTGCAGCGCCCACCCAGGGGGACCTGCCCTTCCTGGCCGGAAAGCTGGACCTCTGAGTACACACAGTGTGCCACTCCTTCCTGGGCCGCTACCTGGACCATCTGAGCATGTGTAATGGACACCCAGGTCCCTATGCTAGCTACCTAACATTTCCACCCTGAAGAGATATGGACCCTGGTTAGGAAAAGATTAGAACAAAGAGTCAAGAAAAGAAATGAAGGAACCAATTGGCTTGAAAAGCTCTTTAATTAGTCAACCTGGCTAACTACCCTAGTTACGGCCCTAGCCGGCCCCTAATCCTCCTCCTGCTAAGCCTCACATTTGGCCCAGTAATAACCAATAAGCTAGTGGCATTCCTTACACAGAAAGTACAAGCCACAAAACTCTTAGTGCTGAGCCCACGATACACTGGGCTAGCTACCGCAGATTCAATGATTTGAACTTGGCTAAGAACAGGAGGGAATGTAGCAGCTCTGGGCAAAGAGAAGTCATTTTGAGCTGACAGAAGCCATTATGAACGGTAAATATACTAGCTATGAACTGCCAATGAACGAGCTGATACTGGGAAGTTAGGCTGTGCAGACGTAGCCCAAGAGGACGTACAGAAGGAAATGGATGTTCAGAAGGTTTGCGAGAACGACCAGAGCAGTTTTGGTTCAACTAAGAATGGCTAACCACAATACCTTGCTTCTGAGCTCTGCCTGCTTGCACACCTGCACATTGCAAAAGCATTAAAACCTTTGGAAAATTAGACTGGGGGGTCGCTCAGTCTCCCCTCAAGAGAGCTGATGGTCCCTGCGCAGGAAATGAAACTTGCTCTGCTGAACTTTCCGGCAGTCTGGGCGGTTTGCTTTCTGGGAATGTAGTGTAGCTACAACAGACACAGGTGGCGCCATTCTGCCTTAGAGTGGAGTCACGTGGCTGGGAAAATGGAGGCCGCAAGTTGCGGCCTAGCTGAAAGCCAGCTGGAGCCGGCCACTCAACCAGAGTCCTGCCCAAACCAACAGGGTGGACACGGGCGCCCCCAGGCCTGCTGCTCGCCGGAGCCCTGGCACAACACTGTGTCCCAGTCTTGGCACAACAGACTCCATTTTGAGTCCTGCACCTCCATCTTAGCTCTCAAGGCTGACCCCTAACTGACCTCCCCTCCCCTGCTCAACCCCAAATTCCTGGAACCAGCTCGTCCCAAAGCCAGAATGTTTTCTGAAGATATGGTCACTCCATGCGTCCCTGACATATAGGTAAGATTAACGACCTTCTCCCTTCTGAAGCTTCTGTGTGTGCAGATCCTCCCCAGCTTTGATCCTCCCCAGCTGTGCCTGCCAGCAATGGGCATAAAATCACTGCCAGGATTTTTCCCCCATGCGCGGCTTCAATAGCTCAATACCCTGAGTTGCTGAACCCGCCCGCAAGCTTCTCAATAAAGCCTGCTTCTAAAACTTCGTTAATTGCATCTTTGATTCTGTTTTCGCGTCCAAATAAACCTTATACACTGAGCCTCGAGAAGGCTTTGGGAGTCAAAATCCTCCCAGCCTCCAGGCAGCAGTGTCCCAGCCCCCTCACAAATGCAGCCCGGGAAGGCAGGCGAGTTCCCTTGAAAGCAGGCACAGAGAGGCACGTCAAGTCCCGCACACCAGCAAGAAACGGCGCAAAGACGGACAACAGCAAGAAACAGCGCAAAGACGGACACCAGCAAGAAACGGCGCAAAGAAGGACACCGTGAATTCAACCCAACAATTCTCCCGTGGGTGGTGAGGTAAAAGGAGCCCAGAGGGGCCCCAAACCCGTGAGACCAACATGGGAGGGCCCACTCCTGGGGCCGGCTTACCTCATAGCTACGAGTCTCACACAGCACCGCTTCTGTTCGACCTCTCCGTGGACAGGTGTGCCTAGGTCCTTGGCTCCACGCGAGAAACAGCTCACGCTGAGGCCTGGTTTGGGATCCCTGTGAGTTTTATGAGCGGTTAGGGAGGCGTGGTCGATGACGTAGGTCGACCCCATTGGCTGAATGGTTGAATTGAATTCACCTGGCCTAGGTGAGCCAATGCAGGTACAGCGCCCACCCAGGTGGAGCTCCCCCTCCTGGCTGGAAACCTGAACTTCTGAGCATGCAGTGAGCCACTGCTTCATGAGGCGGTAGCTCGGACCTCTGAGCATGTGTAATAGGCCTGCCAGTCCCTATGCTAGCTCCCTAACAGGTTTTCCAGCCAAAAGTCTGCCTTCTGGAGCTGTTCTACAGAAAGTTCCTGACCCCTACGCATTCGGGGTAATGGATGCCCTCGCTTCCGTGCTTGCTTCTATGTCATTCTGGAATGGTCCTTGTTTCACAAGGTCGGCGAGGTCAGGAATTCTGGGATGGTTGGCTACCAAGCACAAAATAAATAGCCAACAGATTGAAATCTCAACCCCTATATTGGTTTATTATCGACCACACAAACTTGTCTTCTGGAACTTCCCTCCTAAATTTCTGAACCCTTGAACTCCTTGACACATGTCCTTGGAAAGCAAGGATTCCAAACTCTGATCACCATATCTGAGTGCTCCCCCAGTCCCTCTGCACTGTCAACCAGCAAAGTCGGGCTTCTCCATTTCTCAGAAGCTGCAGATTGTTACGTGACATCACCCTGTGTTTCCATGTTAGTGATTATGCCATTTAAAAAACAAATGTGTGAGCCAACTGGGGGCTAACAAGACTCGTTTCAAACACCAGCTCTGTCTCCTCTAAGGGCCCGTGTACAACTGCGACAACACAACAGTGGGTCCTGCTGGGTCCCCATTTGCATCTGGGAGGAAGGCTATTTATTACAGGGAATCCTACCTTTGTCCCTTGGTGTTAATTGCAGACTCACTGGGTGACGGATTGTATCTGACACGCACCACGTTTGCCGCAGCAAAAACCAACACTTTGTCAAACTCCGTTAGGTATTGCTCCATCCCTCCATTATTCTCCCTAATGACAAAAATAATGAACACATTCATATAAAAGCACAGGATGAGGAAAGCTTTAATTTATGCATCTAGTTCAGGGTCATCCCTCTTATCAATATATGACAATCTAATGAGGCTTAATTAAAAAGTAGCAGTGAAGCAATTTAGGAAACTGAGGGATTGTCACGAGTCCTGGTTGTGACAGCATGTTTTGTGCACCATGGAAGATAACAGATTTGTCTTCTGTGGTATCTCATATCCATCATCCCCAAACTACCTGCTCTTAGGGGTAGAGAGAGCGAGCTTGTCTTTGAAAAAAGTGCCTGGGTTTGGTAGCTGCTCACAGGATGGCAGGTGTAATGTATTATGAGAACTTAACAAGGCTCTGAGAAGATGGCTATTGGAAGGTCTGGCTGGAGGGCAAGGTCATGGCCCTGAAGGATTCAGGATCCAGAAGTCAAGTCAGAACTGGATGCCAGAGACTTTCTCAATCCAGCCCTCTTTGCCCCTCCCCTAAGGCCAATACATTTCTAAGGGTTATGGATTCTACTTCAGAATCTTTCTCAAACCCAGGGCCCTCTTCACCATTATTGTCTAGACCTGGTCACCTCTTGCCTTCTAAATAAAAAGATGGGTTTATTGTAAGTCTGGCTCTGTTAGCTTTCTCGGGTGGGAAATATCTCCATCCTTGGCTACACACTGGAAAGAAATTCACACCAAAGCCTGGTTGGTAATCCGAGAGAAGAAGGTTCCGGCGTTACACTAAACTGAACACGGGCACCCTCATGACACTGCACACCCAGCCCTGCTGAGTGGAAGGCAGAGAAGCAGCTGAAGGGAAGGGGCGGTGGTCTCCAGATTCCAGCCTTTTAACGGCTTTCAGCTGGGAGGCCTCAATTAAGCTCTCCTGGCTTGGGCTTACCCGCATTGGCTTCCAACCTCCCATAGGGGGCCCCCTAAGCATGGAGAGGAACAACCCCTAGTCTTGCTACCTAACCCGTGTACATTCCTGCATGGCTACATTGAGATGGAACTAGCCCCTTTAGACAACCTATGTGGTTCACCAGGAGACACATGCCCCAGTGTTCCCTGTGACCACCTTAAACCTTAAACTACTGTTGGAGTTTATATTACCTGTGTGGGTTAGGGTTAGGGTAGGTTAGGGGGTTAGGGTTAGGGTGAGGGGGGTTAGGGTGGTTAGGGTTAGAGGAGTTAGGTTTAGGGGCTTAAGGTTAGGGGATTAGGGGGGTTAGGGGGGTAGGGTTAGGGGGGTTAGGGTTAGGGTTAGGGTGGTTGGGTTAGGGGGGTTAGGCTTAGGGTTAGGGTTAGGCTTAAGGTTAGGCTTAGGGTTGGGGGGTTAGGGATAAGGTTAGGGTAAGGGGATTTAGGGTTAGGGTTAAAGAACCATGGCATGACTGGGAAAGACAACCGGTCCAAGTTCCTAAAGCCACCAAGGTGGAGGCTGTCCCTCCCATCCCCTCCCCATCGCTGTCGTCTTTATCCCACTTTGCAGGAGGACTCAGGGAGCGGGGGAGCTGGCTTAAGACCCATTTTGACTGCTCCCTGCGTATCAGTTCGGGGGGGGGGGGTGCACAGAGAGAGAAATACCGCACTTTTTAAAGTCAACCCACAACACGTGCACTAGGGCTGGCATGTCCTCCCCACCCCCGAGAAGGATAACTGGGCAGCAGCATTCTCTGCTTAAGGCAAGCAGCCACAAAACCTGAGGAAACCCCCCGAGTCCCTCTTTGGGTCTATGTCCCCTTTTTTTCCAGGGATTGCATAATTCGAATAAACATACCTCCTGGTCTGACAAACCACAAGGTCTGATTTCTTTGCTAGACAAGCTTTTACACATGCATCAGCCCACCTCAGATAAGTGCCAGCCACTTCTCCAGGTGCTGTTCACAACAGAGGAACGGGAGCCCTTCCAGAGAGAGGCCCAGAAAGCAGTCAATAGACTTGATGGTCAGCCAGCGGGCACTCCCCACTGGAGAGAAACTCTTTTTGCCACTCCACGAATAATGTGGGACCCAAACTCCCAGTAAGGCCCCGAGGGCTTAACCAGGTATCACCAGTTTGTCTTGCTGGGCCTCCGCGGGACATCTAGGAAACCTAAGCATTTATCTAAGGTCAGTGAGAATTTTCAGGCGCCTACAAGAGAATGTCTGCCTGCCTGCCTGTCTGCCTGCCTTTTTAGAGTGGCTGATGGAAGCCTGCGGTCATTGTAACCCCAAGGACCCAGAGGTCCCCGAGAAAGAGAGGGCAATAAGTATTGCCTTTATTACTCAGCCCGCCTCAGACATGAAAAAGAAATGGGAAGGATTTGAAGGGAACAATCTCAGTGATTGGGTAGAAGTGTCATAGTGGGTGTATCAGAACACAGATGACTCTACCATGACAGAGACAAAGAAATAACCAAAATACGAGGAATTGCCATGAGACACACCAGAGACTCAGGAAAAGAGATCATGGCCCACTCATGGAGAGACTGATCTGTGGCACCGCCAAGCCCTGAGGAAGGAAGGATCCATGTGCCTACTACAGAAGAGACAGACATTGGAAAAACCACTGCATTGAAAACCCCAGGAGAGACGAACAAACCTCCACTAGAGAGGACGGGCCTCGTCCTCGCCTAGAAAAACCCAAGCGAGAGACAATAATGCTTGAGGAAGCTGAAGGAATGTCTCAGGGCTCTGTTTCACTGGCACCCAGGATCCCGTGCTAACTGTCCAAGTCGGGGCCAGCCAGGAAATGTCTTGGAAGACACAGGGGCCATCTTCTCAGGTTCAAAATGGAACGGGCACATTGTCAAAGGAATGATTGGAAATACTGTCAGCCTTTGATTGCTTCCAAAGATAACTCACACCAGAAGGTTTGCATGGAGATTGGGGGGGCTTCCCAAGACATCAAGGCAAAAAATGTCTCTCTGCCCTATGTCCCAGTTAGCCACATGGTTTTCATGGCACTGGCTCCCGGCTCGGCTGTTGAGCCAGTGAAACTCTTTTAGCAGGAGTTGAGGTGGCCATCAGCGGAAGGACAAAACCTCCACAGTGGGCTTCCCGTTTCAATATGAAGCCACCTATATCACCTCTTGGGCATTATCATGGTCCTGGGTTCTGAATCGCCACCCCAGATCTAGAATGCCCCTGACATGTGCACATGGTTTGAATCAGGTTCGGGTTAACCCCTCTCGATCACTGAGTGACATGGGACACTAGACCATGGAATACCTTTACTTTCCAGATGAGAAAACTCACTCAAAAAGACACAGGTACTGACCCACAGGAACACAACTGGTTAACAACAAAGCCACATTACCACCCAGTGTCTGCAGCCAGAGCTCAGAGCCCCACATGCCTGTGCCCAACTGAGCAGTCTCTCTCTCCTGGACCCTCAAAAGATCTGAGCAGATCCTCCCCACCCCCTTCGGCCCCACTCCCACGCCCGATATATTTTTTCATAGGATGGCACTGAATCTGCAGCTCTGGAAGAGGGACATATCTGATGGGAGCACACGGAGCAGACGAAGGGGAGAAGGGGAGAGTGGAGAACAACCTGGCCCACCAGGCCTTGAGGATGATGTTCCCACTCAGAGAAGACAGTCCACACAGAAGAAAACATGGCCAGCCCAAGATGAAGCACGATGTCCCTCAAAGAACCATAGCCCTAGAAGGGACAACACTGGAGGCACAGTGCGGGAACGGATCCCGCCACACCGAGGCATAGCACTAAGGGGGTGCAGCAGATGAGCAAGGAAGTGGAGCAGCATGGTCCCCAGGGAATGCCAAAGGAGGACTTAGGGGGCAGGACTTGGTGCCCGCACAGACTGGACTGGAAAACACTCCTAAGGGCCAACAAACATTCCTTGAACTAACTATGAGCTTTCCTTTCTTGATGAGTTGTGCTTTCTTTTATGGTCATTGGATTTTGGCTGTTTTCTTTCTTTTGGTGCTTGCTGTTGCTCTGTCTTGTGTTTGTGCAGGTTATTACCTCTACTGTAAGTCTAAAAAGAGATGCTGAATGCACAATCTGCAGAAGAGAAACAGGGGACCAAAGCTCCGGTGGAGGGCCACGGAAGGGAGGGAGTTGGGGGAAAGGGAGTGGTGTTAAGAAACCCAGAGCAAGGGAACAACAAGTGGATGCAAATCCGTGGTGAGGGCGATGTAGGAATCCTGGTAGGGCGTGATCAAGTGTGAAGGAACCAAGAGGATTTACTGAAAGCCAAACGAAGACTGAGCATGGCAGTGGACACAAGAGGGAAATGAAAGGGAATAGCAGAGCGACATAGGAAGCACGGGCCAGTTTAGAGGTCTAAAGAAAGGCACGAACAGATGTAAATATATTTATCTGTGAGCATGGGGAAATACACCTATGTCCATATCTTTATAGGTTTCCAATTAAGGTAGCAGATGGCCTTTGGGTCTCCACTCAAGGACTCTCCCATTGCAAGAATACTTTGCTCTATTACATTGGCATTCTATGATGCTCACCTTCCCGACACATTCCCTGAAGTCTAAGGGGTTGCATAAGCAAATGTGGTCAAGCAAGCTGATGGTGCCCTGCTACCAAAAGATATGGCATATGAGGTCTTAAAGGCTTGAAGGGTAAGCAAGTGGCCATGTAGCTCAGAAACAACAGAGCCCACATGGAATAAGCATACCAGCCTGTGCGATCACGAGGTTTCAAAGGGATCGGGCATCACCAGCACAAAAAAAAAAAAAACTCATCATTGCGAATGAGTGGGGAATGCTGGGTAGAGAGCCAAAGCCCATTTGCAGTCCACTGGACATTCCCTTAAGAAAGGTCTCAGGGTGGAAACAAGCCTACACAGAGTACTAGACAGCAATGATGAAACACAACTTTCCTCTAGCTCCTCAATGCTTCCTCTTCCCTCACTATCAAGATCCCAATTATAACTTACAAATCTGGCTAGAAGAGAATGTACACTGGGACAGATAGGAACTAGAAACACAGGGAATTCAAGGTGGATGAGCCCTTTAGGACCAGTGTTATGAATGGGGATGCTGGGAGCGTGAAGGGTGGGTAGGCTGGCACCAGGGAACCGATGGCAAGGATCTACATAAACCTCAAAAGAAAAGGGGTCGAAGGGTGACATCAGACAGTGCAAGATATGACAAAATAATAATTAGTTAATGATGAAGGATTTATGAGGGAGGGGTAGTGAGAATTGGGGCGGGAGGAATCAGCAGCTGAGACCAGGGGCTTGGGTGGAGAGAAGATATTTTGAGAATAATGAGGGCAATGAATGTACAAATGTGCTTTATATCAGTGATGTTTGCACGTATTGACGTTATTGTTGTATGAGCCCCTATAAAAGGAGAGAAAAAAAAGACCCTGGCAGAGGACTGATGCTAGGATGATCTCAGGCTGGATTAGATCAGCAAAAGCAGGTCATGCAGTCGCCTCACCCTGTGTCTATTCATGTGTGAGGCATGAAGCTTAGGGTCCACAGCCCTGGCAGCTGGACAGTGATAGTGTCAGGGCTCTGAGGTCATTCCACAGGGGTAATGGCTCTCCAGTTCCTGCAGGGCCCACCCTCCTGGGAAGTCCTGCTGTCTGGGGCACCTCTTTCACGGAGCCCATACCAGGGGGGCTCTACAACTCATGGGGGATTGACAGGAAGCCTCTGCTCATGCACACACACCACCACCTAGCTGGAGGACCTCGTTGAATAAAGCCTGAGGCAGACAAAAAGCCCACTGATACTGTGAGAGATATAATCAGTATCCAGAAACCGGCAACTGGGGTAAGGGGCCGCATACCTGGGTCCCAGCCTCTCCCACTGACCTCTGCAAGTCGTGACATTCCAAAGCACAGTGTTTTCCAAAGGCACTGTCAGTACTTTGGAATGGGCAACTCATTTGTGAACATGGATACTATGTGATACAGACATACTACCTCCTCCGATCCTGTCAGCCGAGAATAAAAACCCTTCCAAGCAGAAAGACATGCATCTGAACAGTATCCACCAGCCACTCACGTCCACTCCTGCTGCCTCCAAAGAGCTTTCCTGGGTTGGTCAGATCTCTCTGGGGACAGATATCCCTCGGTCCTTGGTTCTGCGTGAGAAAGAATTCACGGCAAAGCCTGGTTTGTGATCCAAGTGAGGTTTAGGAGAGTTAGGGAGGTGTGGTGGGCAACCCTGGTCGATCCCAGTGTCTGAATTGAATATACTTGGCCTAGGTGGGCCGTTGCAGGTGCAGCGCCCACCCAGGGGGACCTGCCCTTCCTGGCCGGAAAGCTGGACCTCTGAGTACACACAGTGTGCCACTCCTTCCTGGGCCGCTACCTGGACCATCTTAGCATGTGTAATGGACACCCAGGTCCCTATGCTAGCTACCTAACATTTCCACCCTGAAGAGATATGGACCCTGGTTAGGAAAAGATTAGAACAAAGAGTCAAGAAAAGAAATGAAGGAACCAATTGGCTTGAAAAGCTCTTTAATTAGTCAACCTGGCTAACTACCCTAGTTACGGCCCTAGCCGGCCCCTAATCCTCCTCCTGCTAAGCCTCACATTTGGCCCAGTAATAACCAATAAGCTAGTGGCATTCCTTACACAGAAAGTACAAGCCACAAAACTCTTAGTGCTGAGCCCACGATACACTGGGCTAGCTACCGCAGATTCAATGATTTGAACTTGGCTAAGAACAGGAGGGAATGTAGCAGCTCTGGGCAAAGAGAAGTCATTTTGAGCTGACAGAAGCCATTATGAACGGTAAATATACTAGCTATGAACTGCCAATGAACGAGCTGATACTGGGAAGTTAGGCTGTGCAGACGTAGCCCAAGAGGACGTACAGAAGGAAATGGATGTTCAGAAGGTTTGCGAGAACGACCAGAGCAGTTTTGGTTCAACTAAGAATGGCTAACCACAATACCTTGCTTCTGAGCTCTGCCTGCTTGCACACCTGCACATTGCAAAAGCATTAAAACCTTTGGAAAATTAGACTGGGGGGTCGCTCAGTCTCCCCTCAAGAGAGCTGATGGTCCCTGCGCAGGAAATGAAACTTGCTCTGCTGAACTTTCCGGCAGTCTGGGCGGTTTGCTTTCTGGGAATGTAGTGTAGCTACAACAGACACAGGTGGCGCCATTCTGCCTTAGAGTGGAGTCACGTGGCTGGGAAAATGGAGGCCGCAAGTTGCGGCCTAGCTGAAAGCCAGCTGGAGCCGGCCACTCAACCAGAGTCCTGCCCAAACCAACAGGGTGGACACGGGCGCCCCCAGGCCTGCTGCTCGCCGGAGCCCTGGCACAACACTGTGTCCCAGTCTTGGCACAACAGACTCCATTTTGAGTCCTGCACCTCCATCTTAGCTCTCAAGGCTGACCCCTAACTGACCTCCCCTCCCCTGCTCAACCCCAAATTCCTGGAACCAGCTCGTCCCAAAGCCAGAATGTTTTCTGAAGATATGGTCACTCCATGCGTCCCTGACATATAGGTAAGATTAACGACCTTCTCCCTTCTGAAGCTTCTGTGTGTGCAGATCCTCCCCAGCTTTGATCCTCCCCAGCTGTGCCTGCCAGCAATGGGCATAAAATCACTGCCAGGATTTTTCCCCCATGCGCGGCTTCAATAGCTCAATACCCTGAGTTGCTGAACCCGCCCGCAAGCTTCTCAATAAAGCCTGCTTCTAAAACTTCGTTAATTGCATCTTTGATTCTGTTTTCGCGTCCAAATAAACCTTATACACTGAGCCTCGAGAAGGCTTTGGGAGTCAAAATCCTCCCAGCCTCCAGGCAGCAGTGTCCCAGCCCCCTCACAAATGCAGCCCGGGAAGGCAGGCGAGTTCCCTTGAAAGCAGGCACAGAGAGGCACGTCAAGTCCCGCACACCAGCAAGAAACGGCGCAAAGACGGACAACAGCAAGAAACAGCGCAAAGACGGACACCAGCAAGAAACGGCGCAAAGAAGGACACCGTGAATTCAACCCAACAATTCTCCCGTGGGTGGTGAGGTAAAAGGAGCCCAGAGGGGCCCCAAACCCGTGAGACCAACATGGGAGGGCCCACTCCTGGGGCCGGCTTACCTCATAGCTACGAGTCTCACACAGCACCGCTTCTGTTCGACCTCTCCGTGGACAGGTGTGCCTAGGTCCTTGGCTCCACGCGAGAAACAGCTCACGCTGAGGCCTGGTTTGGGATCCCTGTGAGTTTTATGAGCGGTTAGGGAGGCGTGGTCGATGACGTAGGTCGACCCCATTGGCTGAATGGTTGAATTGAATTCACCTGGCCTAGGTGAGCCAATGCAGGTACAGCGCCCACCCAGGTGGAGCTCCCCCTCCTGGCTGGAAACCTGAACTTCTGAGCATGCAGTGAGCCACTGCTTCATGAGGCGGTAGCTCGGACCTCTGAGCATGTGTAATAGGCCTGCCAGTCCCTATGCTAGCTCCCTAACAGGTTTTCCAGCCAAAAGTCTGCCTTCTGGAGCTGTTCTACAGAAAGTTCCTGACCCCTACGCATTCGGGGTAATGGATGCCCTCGCTTCCGTGCTTGCTTCTATGTCATTCTGGAATGGTCCTTGTATCACAAGGTCGGCGAGGTCAGGAATTCTGGGATGGTTGGCTACCAAGCACAAAATAAATAGCCAACAGATTGAAATCTCAACCCCTATATTGGTTTATTATCGACCACACAAACTTGTCTTCTGGAACTTCCCTCCTAAATTTCTGAACCCTTGAACTCCTTGACACATGTCCTTGGAAAGCAAGGATTCCAAACTCTGATCACCATATCTGAGTGCTCCCCCAGTCCCTCTGCACTGTCAACCAGCAAAGTCGGGCTTCTCCATTTCTCAGAAGCTGCAGATTGTTACGTGACATCACCCTGTGTTTCCATGTTAGTGATTATGCCATTTAAAAAACAAATGTGTGAGCCAACTGGGGGCTAACAAGACTCGTTTCAAACACCAGCTCTGTCTCCTCTAAGGGCCCGTGTACAACTGCGACAACACAACAGTGGGTCCTGCTGGGTCCCCATTTGCATCTGGGAGGAAGGCTATTTATTACAGGGAATCCTACCTTTGTCCCTTGGTGTTAATTGCAGACTCACTGGGTGACGGATTGTATCTGACACGCACCACGTTTGCCGCAGCAAAAACCAACACTTTGTCAAACTCCGTTAGGTATTGCTCCATCCCTCCATTATTCTCCCTAATGACAAAAATAATGAACACATTCATATAAAAGCACAGGATGAGGAAAGCTTTAATTTATGCATCTAGTTCAGGGTCATCCCTCTTATCAATCTATGACAATCTAATGAGGCTTAATTAAAAAGTAGCAGTGAAGCAATTTAGGAAACTGAGGGATTGTCACGAGTCCTGGTTGTGACAGCATGTTTTGTGCACCATGGAAGATAACAGATTTGTCTTCTGTGGTATCTCATATCCATCATCCCCAAACTACCTGCTCTTAGGGGTAGAGAGAGCGAGCTTGTCTTTGAAAAAAGTGCCTGGGTTTGGTAGCTGCTCACAGGATGGCAGGTGTAATGTATTATGAGAACTTAACAAGGCTCTGAGAAGATGGCTATTGGAAGGTCTGGCTGGAGGGCAAGGTCATGGCCCTGAAGGATTCAGGATCCAGAAGTCAAGTCAGAACTGGATGCCAGAGACTTTCTCAATCCAGCCCTCTTTGCCCCTCCCCTAAGGTCAATACTTTTCTAAGGGTTATGGATTCTACTTCAGAATCTTTCTCAAACCCAGGGCCCTCTTCACCATTATTGTCTAGACCTGGTCACCTCTTGCCTTCTAAATAAAAAGATGGGTTTATTGTAAGTCTGGCTCTGTTAGCTTTCTCGGGTGGGAAATGTCTCGGTCTTGGCTACACACTGGAAAGAAATTCACACCAAAGCCTGGTTGGTAATCCGAGAGAAGAAGGTTCCGGCGTTACACTAAACTGAACACGGGCACCCTCATGACACTGCACACCCAGCCCTGCTGAGTGGAAGGCAGAGAAGCAGCTGAAGGGAAGGGGCGGTGGTCTCCAGATTCCAGCCTTTTAACGGCTTTCAGCTGGGAGGCCTCAATTAAGCTCTCCTGGCTTGGGCTTATCCCGCATTGGCTTCCAACTTCCCGTAGGGGGCCCCCTAAGCATGGAGAGGAACAACCCCTTGTCATGCTACCTAACTGGTTTATATTCCTGCATGGCTACATTGACATGGAACTAGCCCTTTAAGACAGCCTATGTGGTTCACCAGGAGACAGGGGCCCCAGTGTTCTTAAACCTTAAACTACAGTTGGAGTTTATATTACCTGTGTGGTTTAGGGTTAGGGTAGGTTAGGGGGTTAGGGTTAGGGTTAGGGGGGTTAGGCTTAGGGTGGTAAGGGTTAGGGGGGTTAGGGTTAGGAGCATAGGGTTAGGGGGTTAGGGGGTTAGGGCTAGGGGGGTAGGGTTAGGGAGGTTAGGGTTAGGGTAAGGGGGGTTAGGGTTAAGGGCGTTAGGCTTAGTGGGGTTAGGCTTAGGGTTAGGCGTAGGGTTGAGGGGTTAGGGATAAGG
Organism: Tenrec ecaudatus; assembly: GCF_050624435.1. Lineage (NCBI taxonomy): Eukaryota > Metazoa > Chordata > Mammalia > Afrosoricida > Tenrecidae > Tenrec > Tenrec ecaudatus. The sequence goes on from NW_027457600.1 coordinate 79,138, forward strand.
TTAGGGTAAGGGGGTTTAGGGTTAGGGTTAAGTTTAGGGGGTTAGGGTTAGGGTTACTGGGGTTAGGGTTACTGGCGTTAGGGTTAGGGTTAGGGGGGTTAGGGTTAGGGTTAGGGGGGTTAGGGTTAGGATTATGGGGGTTAGGGTTAAGGTTAGGGTTTATGGGCGTTAGGGTTAGTGTTAGGGGGGTTAGTGTTAGCGTTAGGGTTAGAGTTAGGGTTAGGGTTAGGGTTAGGGTTAGGGTTAGGATTAGGGGGTTAGGGCTAGGGGGTTAGGGTTAGGATTAGGTGTAGGGGGTTACGTTTAGGGGGGTTAGGTTTAGGGGGGGTAGGATTAGGGTTAGGGTTAGGGTTAGGGGTGTTATGGTTAGGGAGGTTAGGATTAGGGATAGGTTTAGGGGGGTTAGGTTTATGGGGGTGAGGGTTAGGGGTTTAGGGTTAGGGGGTTTACCGTTTGGGCTAGGGTTAGGGGGGTTAGGGTTAGGGCGGTTAAGGTTAGGGGGGTTAGGGTTATTGTTAGGGTTAGGGGGGTTAGTGTTAGTGTTAGGGTTAGGGGGGTTAGGGTTTGGGTATGGGGGTTATTTTTAGGGGGATTAGGGATAGGGTTAGGGTTCGGGGGGTTAGGGTTCGGGGTGTTAGGGTTAGGGGGGTTAGGGTTGTGGGGGTTAGGGTTAGGGTTAGGGGGTTAGGGTTAGGGGGGTTAGGGTTATGGTTAGGGTGATTAGGGTTATTGGGGTTAGGGTTAGGGGGGTTAGGGTCACGGTTATGGGGATTAAGGTTAGGGTTAAGGGGCTTAGGGGTAGTAGGGTTAGGGTTAGTGTTAGGGGGGTTAGGGCAAGGGGGATAGGGTTAGTGTTAGGGGGGTTAGGGTTAGGGGTGTTAGGGTTAGGGGATTATGTTTAGGGGTTTAGGGTTAGGTTTAGGGGGGTCAGGGTTAGGGTTAGGGGGGTTAGGGTTAGGGTTTGGGGGTTAGGGTTAGGGTCAGGTTTAGGGGGGTTAGGGTTATGGGGGTTAGGTTTAGGGAGGTTAGGGTTAGTGTTAGGGCGGTTAGGGTGACGGGATTGGGGTAGGGTTAGGGGGGTTAGGGTTAGGTGGTTTAGGGTTAGGGTCAGGGTTACGAGGGTTAGGGTTAGGGGGGTTAGGGTTAGGGTTAGGGGGGTTTGGGTTAGGGGTGTAAGGATAGGGGTGTTAGGGTTAGGGTCAGGGTTACGAGGGTTAGGGTTAGGGGGGTTAGGGTTAGGGGGGTTAGGGTTAGGGGGCTTAGGGTTAGGGGGGCTAGGGTTAGGGGCTTTACCGTTAGGGTTCGGGTTAGGGGGGTTACCGTTAGGGTTAGGGTTAGGGGCCTTATGGTTAGAGCGGTTAATATTTGGGGGGTTAGGGTTAGAGGGGTAAGGGTTAGGGACAGGTTTGAGGGGTTAAGGTTAGGGGAGTTATGTTTAGGGAGGTTAGGGTTAGTGTTAGGGGGGTTAGGGTAAGGGGGGTTAGGGTTAGGGTTAGGGTGTTTAGGGTTAGGGGGGTTATGGTTAGGGGATTAGGGTTAGGTTAGGGGTTTTAGGGTTAGGTTTAGGGGTATTAGGTTTAGGGTTAGGGGGGTTAGGGTTAGGGTTAGGGGTGTTAGAGTTAGGGTCAAGTTTAGGGGGGTTAAGGTTAGGGGTGTTAGGTTTAGGGAGGTTAGGGTTAGTGTTAGGGGAGTTAGGGTAAGGGGGGTTAGGGTTAGGGTTAGGGCGTTTAGGGTTAGGGGGGTTATGGTTATGGGGTTAAGGTTAGGTATAGTGGGTTTAGGGTTAGGGTTAGGGGGGTTAGAGTTAGGGGGTTAAGATTATGGGGGTTTGGGTTAGGGGTAGGGGGATTAAGGTTAGTGGGGTTAGGGGTATTAGGGTTAGGGTTGGGGGGGTTAGGGAGCTTAGGGTTAGGGGGGGTTAGGTTTAGGGGGGTTACCGTTAGTGTTAGGGTTAGGGGGCTTAGGGTTAGGGCGGTTAAGGTTTGGGGGTTTAGGGTTAGGGTTAGGTTTTAGGGGGGTTAGTGTTAGCGTTAGGGTTAGGGTTAAAGTTAGGGGGTAGGGTTAGGTGTAAGGGGGTTAGTTTTAGGGTTAGGGGGTTAGAGTTAGGGGGTTAGGGTTATGGGGGTTAGGGTTAGGGGTAGGTGGATTAAGGATAGTGGGGTTAGGGGTATTAGGGTGAGGGTTGGGGGGGTTAGGGAGCTTAGGGTTTGGGGGGTTAGGTTTAGGGGGGTTACCATTAGGGTTAGGGTTAGAGTTAGGGGGGTTACCGTTAGTGTTAGGGTTAGGGGGCTTAGGGTTAGGGAGGTTAAGGTTTGGGGGGTTAGGGTTAGGCTTTAGGGGGGTTAGTGTTAGCGTTAGGGTTAGGGTTAAAGTTTGGGGGTAGGGTTAGGTGTAAGGGGGTTAGTGTTAGGGTTAGGGGGTTAGGGTTATGGGGGTTAGCGTTAGGGGTAGGTGGATTAAGGATAGTGGGGTTAAGGGGATTAGGGTTAGGGTTAGGGGGGTTACGTTTAGGGGGTCTAGGTGATTAGGGGGATAAGGGGGCTGGGGGTTAGGGGGGTTAGTGTTAGGAGGGTTGGTTTGGGTTAGGGTAAGCGTTAGGTTTAGGGTTAGGGTTATGGTCAGGGGTGTTAGGAGGGTTAGAGTTTGGCGGGGTTAGGGTTAGGGGAGCTTAGGGTTTGGGTTAGCGGGACTAGGGTTAGGGTTAGGGTTCGGTTTGTGGTTGGGATTAGGGTTGGGGTTAATTTTGGCGTTCGGGTTAGGGTTAGCGTTAGGCTTGGGCTTAGGGTTATGGTTAAGGTTGTGGTTAGGCTTGGGGGAGTTACGGCTAGGGTTAGGGGCATTAGGGGTGTTAGGTTTAGGGCGATAGGGCGGTTAGGTTTAGGGGGTTAGGGGTTTAGTGGGGTTAGGGTTAAGGGGGTTAGGGTTAGGTGGGTTAGGGGGGTTAGGGGGATAAGGGGCCTAGGTGGTTAGGGGGGTTAGTGTTAGGAGGGTTGGTTAGGGTTAGCGTTAGGGTTAGGGTTATGGTTAGGGGGGTTAGGGACAGGGTTAGGGGTTTTAGGGTTAGGGGGTTTAGGGTTAGGGTTAGGGGGGTTAGGGTGAGGGTGGTTGGGGTTAGGGGCTATAGGGTTAGGGGCGTTTCGGTTAGGGTTAGGGGGTTAGGGTTAGGGGGGTTAGGGTTAGGTTTAGGGGGGTTAGGGTTAGGGTTGGGGTTGTGGTTGTGGTTAGGGTTGGGGATTGTGTTAGGGTTAGAGTTAGGTAAGGTTAGGGTTAGGGGGGTTTGGGTTAGGGGGTTTTGGGAGGTTAGGGTTAGGGGCGTTACGGTAAGGAGGGGTATTGGTGTTCGGGTTAGAGGGCATAGGGTGGTTAGGGTAAGAAGGGTTAGGGGGGTTATGTTTATGGGTGTTAGGGGGTTAGGGTTAGGGGGTTAGGGGGGTTAGGAGGGTTAGGGTTAGGCGGGTTGGATAGGGTTTGGGTTAGGGTTAGGGGGGTTATGGTTATGGTTAGGGGGTTAGGGTTAGGGTGTTAGGGTTAGAGGGGTTAGGGTTATGGTTAGAGGGTTAGGATTAGGAGGTTATAGGTGTAAGGTGGGGGGTTTAGGGGTGTTAGGTGGGTTAGGGGTGTTAGGGTTATGGGTGTTGGTTAGGGTTAGGGTTAGGGGGGTAGGGTTAGGGTTAGGGTTTTGGGGGTTAGGGTTAGGGTTAGGGTTAGGGGGTTAGGGTTAGGGTTAGGGGGTTTAGGGTTTGGGGGGGTTTCGGTTAGGGTTAGGGGGGTAGGGTTAGGGTAGGGTTTTGGGGGTTAGGGTTAGGTTTAGGGTTAGGGGGTTAGGGTTAGGGTGGTTAGGGTTAGGGGGTTTAGGGTTTGGGGGGTTTTCGGTTAGGGTTAGGGGGGTAAGGTTAGGGGGGTTAGGGGGTCTAGGGGGATTAGGGGGATAAGGGGGTTGGTGGTTAGGGGGGTTAATGTTAGGAGGGTTGGTTAGGGTTAGGGTAAGCATTAGGGTTAGGGTTAGGGTTATGGTTAGGGGTGTTAGGGGGGTTAGAGTTTGATGGGGTTAGGGTTAGGGCGGCTTAGGGTTAGGGTTAGCGGGATTAGGGTTAGGGTTAGGGTTCGGTTTGTGGTTGGGATTAGGGTTGGGGATGGGGTTGGGGTTAAGTTTGGGGTTTGGGTTAGGGTTAAGGTTAGGCTTGGGCTTAGGGTTATGGTTAAGTTTGGGGTTAGGCTTGGGGGAGTTACGGCTAGGGTTAGGGGTGTTAGGGGTGTTAGGGTGAGGGGGGGTTAGTGGGGTAAGGGTTAGGGGGTTAGGGCGGTTAGATTTAGGGGGGTTAGGGGTTTAGTGGGGTTAGGGTTAAGGGGGTTAGGTTTAGGTGGGTTAGGGGGGTTAGGGGGATAAGGGGCCTAGGGGGTTAGGGGGGTTAGTGTTAGGAGGGTTGGTTAGGGTTAGGGTTAGCGTTAAGGTTAGGGTTATGGTTAGGGGGGTTAGGGACAGGGATAGGGTTTTTAGGGTTAGGGGGGTTAGGGTTAGGGTTAGTTTTAGGGGGGTTAGGGTGAGGGTGGTTAGGGTTAGGGGCTTTAGGGTTAGGGGTGTTTCGGTTAGGGTTAGGGGGGTTAGGGTTAGGTTTAGGGGGGTTGGGTTTAGGGTTAGGGTTAGGGTTGGGGTTGTGGTTAGGAGTGGGGGTTGGGTTGGGGTTAGAGTTAGGTAAGGTTAGGGTTAGGGGGTTTGGGGAGGTTAGGGTTAGGGGGTTTACGGTAAGGGGGGTATTGGTGTTCGGGTTAGAGGGGATAAGGTGGTTAGGGTAAGAAGGGTTAGGGGTGTTAGCTTTAGGGGTGTTAGGGGGTTAGGGTTAGGAGGGTTAGGGGGTTAGGAGGGTTAGGGTTAGGGTGGTTGGATAGGGTTAGGGTTAAGGTTAGGGTTAGGGGGGTTAGGGGTTTAGGGTTAGGGTGTTAGGGTTAGAGGGGTTAGGGTTAGGGTTAGGGGGTTAGGATTAGGGGGGTTATAGGGGTAGGGTGGGGGGTTTAGTGGTGTTAGGGGGGTTAGAGTTGTTAGGGTTAGGGGGGTTGGTTAGGGGGGTTAGGGTTAGGGTTAGGGTTAGGGGGGTTAGGGTTAGGGTTAGGGTGTTTAGGGTTATGGGGTTTAGGGTTAGGGGGGTTTCGGTTAGGGTTAGGGGGGTTAGGGTTAGGTTTAGGGTTGTTAGGGTTAGGGTTAGGGTTGGGGTTGTGGTTGTGGTTGTGGTTAGGGTTGGGGATTGGGTTGGGGTTAGAGTTTTGTTAGGGTTAGGGTTAGGGGGATTTGGGTTAGGTGGATAGGGTTAGGGGGTTACGGTAAGGGGGGTTATTGGGGTTCAGGTTAGGAGGGATAGGGGTTAGGGTTAGAAGGGTTAGGGGTGTTAGGTTTAGGGGTGTTAGGGGGTTTGGTTTAGAAGGGTTAGGGGGGTTTGGAGGGTTAGGGTCAGGGGGGTTGGTTAGCGTTAGGGTTAGGGTTATGGGGGTTAGGGTTATGGTTAGGGGTTAGGGTGTTAGGGTTAGGGGGGTTAGGGTTAGGTTTAGGGGGTTAGGATTAGGTAGGTTATAGGGGTAGGGTGGGGGTTTAGTGGTGTTAGGGGGGTTAGGGGTGTTAAGGTTAGGGAGTTGGTTTAGGTTAGGGATAGGGGGGTTAGGATTAGGGCTAAGGGGATTAGGGTTGGTTTAGGGGGGTTAGGTTTAGGGGTGTTAGTTTTAGGGTTAAGGGGGTTAGGGTTAGGGGGGTTAAGGTTAGGGGGGTTTGGGTTAGGATTAGGGTTAGGGGTGTTAGGGTTAAAGTTAGGGTTAGGGTTAGGGTGATTAGTGTTAGGGTTAGGGTTAGGGTGTTATGGTTAGGGTTAGAGTTAGGGTTATGGTTAGGGGGGTTAGGGTTAGTGTTAGGGTTAGGGGGTTAGGTTTAGGGTTAGGGATTTCGGGGGTTTAGGGTTAGAGGGGTTAGGGTCAAGGGGTTAGGGAGGTTAGGGTTGGGGGGTTATGGGAGTTAGGGGGATTAGAGGGGTTAGGGTTAGGGGGTTAGTGGGGTTAGGCTTATGTGGGTTAAGGGGGTTAGGGCTAGGGATGTTAGGCGGGTTAGGGTTAGGGGTGTTAGGGTTAGGGTGGTAAGGGTTAGGGGGGTTAGGGTTAGGGGGGTATGGGTTAGGGTTAGGGGGGTTAGGGTTTGGGTTATGGGGGTTAGTGTTAGGGGGTTTAGAGGTGTTAGGGTAGGGTTTGGGGGGTTAGAGCTAGGGTTAGGGGGGTTAGGTTTAGGGTTAGGGGAGTTAGGGTTAGGGCAGTTAGGGTTAGGGGGGTTAGGGTTAGGGGGGTTAGGGTTAGGGGGGTTAGGGTTAGGGGTGTTAGGATAAGGGTTGTTAGGGTTAGGGTTAGTTTTAGGCGGGTTAGGGTTAGGGTTGGGTTTGTGGTTGTGGTTAGGGGGGTTAGGGTTAGGGGGTTAGGGTTAGGGGTGTTAGGGTTAGGGGTGTTAGGATAAGGGTTGTTAGGGTTAGGGTTAGTTTTAGGGGGGTTAGGGTTAGGGTTGGGTTTGTGGTTTTGGTTAGGGTTAGGGCTTGGGTTGGGGTTAGAGTTAGGTTAGAGTTAGGGTTAGGGGGGTTTGGGTAAGGGAGGTTAGGGCAGTTAGGGTTAGGGGGGTTACTGTAAGGGGGGTTATTGGGGTTCGGTTTAGGGGGGATAGGAGGTTAGGGTTAGAAGGGTTAGGTGGGTTATGTTTAGAGGAGTTAGGGGGTTAGGGTTAGGGGGGTTAGAGTTAATGGGGTTAGGGTTAGGTTTAGAGGGGTTAGGTTTAGGGGTGTTAGGTTTAGGGTTAGGGGGGTTAGGGTTAGGGGGGTTAGGGTTAGGATTAGGGTTAGGGGGGTTAGGGTTAAAGTTAGGGTTAGGGTTAGGGGGTTAGTGTTAGGGTTAGGGTGTTATGGTTAGGATTAGAGTTAGGGTTATGGTTAGTGGGTTAGGGTTAGGGGGTTAGGTTTTGGGTTAGGGTTTCAGGGGGTTAAGGTTAGGGGGGTTAGGGTCAGTAGGGTTATGGGGGTTAGGGTTGTGGGGTTATGGGAGTTAGGGGGTTTAGGGGGGTTAGGGTTAGGGGGGTTAGTGGGGTTAGGCTAATGTGGGTTAAGGGGGTTAGGGCTAGTTGTGTTAGGCGGGTTAGGGTAAGGGGGGTTAGGGTTAGGGTGGTTAGGGGTAGGTGGATTAGGGTTAGAGGGGTTTGGGTTAGGGTTAGGGGGCTTAGGGTTAGGATTAGGGGAGTTAGGGTTAGGGCAGTTAGGGTTAGGGGGGCTAGGGTTAGGGGGGTTAGGGTTAGGGGTGTTAGGATTAGGTTTGTTAGGGTTAGGGGGGTTAGGGTTAGGGTTAGGGTTAGGGTTGGGGTTGTGGTTGTGGTTAAGGTTGGGGATTGGATTGGGGTTAGAGTTAGGTTAGGGTTAGGGTTAACGGGGTTTGGGTGGGGGTTAGGGCGGTTAGGGTTAGGAGGGTTACTGTAAGGGGGGTTAATGGGGTTCGGATAAGGGGGGATAGGACGTTAGGGTTAGAAGGGTTAGGGGGGTTAGGTTTAGGGGAGTTATGGGGTTAGTGTTAGGGGGTTTAGGGGGGTTAGGAGGGTTAGGGTTATGGGAGTTTGTTAGGGTTAGGGTTAGGGTTATAGGGTTAGGGTTATGGTAGGAGGGTTAGGGTTAGGGTGTTAGGGTTAGGGGGGTTAGGGTTAGGGTTAGGGGGTTAGGATTAGGGGGTTATAGGGATAGGGTGGGGTGCTAGGGGAGTTAGGGGGTTAGGTGGGTTAGGAGTGTTAGGGATAAGGGGTTAGGGTTAGGGGGGTTACATTTAGGGGTGTTAGGTTTAGGGTTAAGGGGGTTAGTGTTAGGGGGGTTAGGGTTAGGGTAAGGGTTAGGGGGGTTAGGGTTAGGGTTAGGGTTAGGGGGGTTAGGGTGAGGGTGGTGAAGGTTAGGGGGTTTAGGGTTAGGGGGGGTTCGGTTAGGGTTAGGGGGGTTAGGGTTAGGGGGGTTAGGTTTAGGGGGGTTAGAGTTAGGGTTAGGGGTGGGGTTGTGGTTGTGGTTAGGCTTGTGGATTGGGTTGGGGTTAGAGTAAGGTTAGGTTAGGGTTAGGGGGGTTTGGGTTAGGGGGTTTTGGGAGGTTAGGGTAAGGTGGGTTACGGTAAGGGGGGTTATTGGTGTTCGGGTTAGAGGGGATAGGGGGGTTAGGATAAGAAGGGTTAGGGGGGTTATGTTTACGGGTGTTAGTGGGTTAGGGTTAGGGGGGTTAGGGGGGTTAGGAGGGTTAGGGTTAGGGGGGTTGGATAGGGTTAGGGTTAGGGTTAGGGTTAGGGGGGTTAGGATTATGGTTAGGGGGTTAGGGTTAGGGTGTTAGGGTTAGAGGGGTTAGGGTTAGGGTTAAGGGGTTAGGATTAGAGGGGTTATAGGGGTAGGGTTGGGGGTTTAGGGGTGTCAGGGGGGTTAGTGGTGTTAGGGTTAGGGGGGTTGGTTAGGGTTAGGGTTACGGTTAGGGGGGTAGGGTTAGGGTTAGGGTTAGGGGGGTTAGGGTTAGGGTTAGGGGGTTAGGGTTAGGGTGGTTAGGGTTAGGGGTTTTAGGGTTAGGGGGGTTTCCGTAAGGGTTAGGGGGGTTAGGGTTAGTGTTATGGGGGTTAGTATTAGGGCGTTTAGGGGTTTAGGGTAGGTTTAGTGGAGTTAGGTGGGTTAGGGTTAGGGTTAGGGGGGTTAGGGTTAGGTTTAGGGGGGTTAGGATTAGTTTTGTTAAGGTTAGGGGGGTTAGGGTTAGGTTTAGGGTTGTTAGGGTTAGGGTAGGGGTTGTGGTTGTGGTTAGGGTTGGGGATTGGGTTGGGGTTAGAGTTAGGTTAGGGTTAGGGTTAGGGGGGTTTGGGTTAGAGGGAATAGGGGGGTTAGGGTTAGGGGGTTTAGGTTTCGGTTTAGGGGGGTTAGGGTTAGGTTGAGGGTTGTTAGGGTTAGGGTTAGGGTTGAGGTTGTGTTTAGGGTTGGGGATTGGGTTGCGGTTAGAGTTAGTTTAGGGTTATGGTTAGGGGGGTTTGGGTTAGGTGGGTTAGGGGGTTTAGGGTTAAGGTCAGGGGGTTAGGATTAGGTAGGTTATAGGGGTAGGGTGGGGGGTTTAGGGGTGTTTGGGGGGTTAGGGGTGTGAAGGTTAGGGTGGTAGGTTAGGGTTAGCGGGGTTAGGTTTAGGGGGGTTAGGGTTAGGGCTAAGGGGGTTAGGTTTAGGGGGGTTAGGTTTAGGGGTGTTAGGTTTAGGGTTAAGGGGGTTAGGGTTAGGGGCGTTAGGGTTAAAGTTAGGGTTAGGGTTAGGGGGATTAGTGTTAGGGTTAGGGTGTTATGGTTAGGGTGAGAGTTAGGGTTATGGTTAGGTGTGTTAGGATTAGGGTTAGGGTTAGGGGGTTAGGTTTAATGTTAGGGTTTTGGGGGTTTAGCGTTGGGGGGTTAGGGTCAGGGGGGATAGGGGGTAAGGGTTGGGGGGTTATGGGTGTTAGGGGGATTAGGGGGGTTAGGGTTAGAGTTAGGGGGGTTAGTGGAGTTAGGCTTATGTGGGTTAAGGGGGTTAGGGCTAGGAGTGTTAGGCGGGTTAGGGTAAGGGGGGTTAGGGTTATGGTAGTTAGGGTTAGGGGGGTTAGGCTTAGGGGGGTTTGGGTTAGGGTTAGGGGGGTTAGGGTTTGGATTATGGGGGTTAGTGTTAGGGGGTTTAGGGGTGTTAGGGTAGGGTTAGGAGGGTTAGGGCTAGGGTTAGGGGGGTTAGGGGAGTTAGAGTTAGGACAGTTAGGGTTAGGGAGGTTAGGGTTAGGGTTAGGTGCGTTAGGGTTAGGGGGGTTAGGGTTAGGGTTAGGGGGGTTAGGCTTAGGGTTGTTGTTGTGGTTGTGGTTAGGGTTGGGGATTGGGTTGGGGTTAGATTTAGGTTAGGGTTAGTGTTAGGGGGGTTAGGGTAAGGGGGTTAGGGCGGTTAGGGTTAGGGGGGTTACTGTAAGGGGTGTTATTGGGGTTCGGGTTAGGGGAGATAGGGGGGTTAGGGTTAGAAGGGTAAGGGGGGTTAGATTTAGGGGGGTTAGGAGGGTTAGGGTTATGGGGGTTGGTTAGGGTTATGGTTAGGCTTAGGGAGGTTAGGGTTATGGTTAGAGGGTTAGGGTTAGAATGTTATGGTTAGGGGGGTTAGGGTTAGGGTTAGGGGGTTAGGATTAGGGGGGTTATAGGGGTAGGGTGGGGGCGTTAGGGGTATAAGGGGGGTTAGGGGGGTTAGGAGTGTTAGGGTTAAGGGGGTTAGGGTTAGGGTTAGGTGGGTTTGGGTAAGGGGGGTTAGGGCAGTTAGGGTTAGGGAGACACTGTAAGGGGTGTTATTGGGGTTCAGGTTAGGGGGGATAGGGGGATAGGGTTAGAAGGGTTAGGGTGGTTAGGTTTAGGGGGGTTAGGGGGTTAGGGTTAGGGGGGTTAGGAGGGTTAGGAGTGTTTGGGTTTTGGGGGTTTTTTAGGGTTAGGGTTAGGGTGGTTAGGGTTATGGTTAGGGGTTTAGGGTTAGGGTGTTAGGGTTAGGGGGGCTAGGGTTAGGGTTAGGGGGTTAGGATTAGGGTGGTTATAGGGGTAGGGTGGGGTGCTATGGGGTTATGGGGGTTAGGGAGTTTAGGAGTGTTAGTCTTAAGGGGGTTAGGGTTAGGGATAGGGGGTGAGTGTTAGGGGGGTTAGGGTTAGGGCTAAGGGGGTTAGGGTTAGGTTTAGTGGGGTTAAGTTTAGGGGTGTTAGGTTTAGGGTTAAGGGGGTTAGGGTTAGGGGGGTTAGAGTTAGGGTGGTTAGGGTTAGGATTAGGGTTAGGGGTGTTAGGTTTAAAGTTAGGGTTAGGGTTAGGGGGGTTAGTGTTAGGGTTATGGTTGGGGGGTTAGGGTTAGGGGATTAGGTTTAGAGTTCGGGCTTTGGGGGATTAGGGTTAGGGGGTTAGGGTCAGGGAGGTTAGGGGGGTTATGGTTGGGGGATTATGGGAGTTAGGGGGATTAGGGGGGTTAGGGTTAGGGGGGTTAGTGGGGTTAGGCTTATGGGGTTAAGGGGTTAGGGCTAGGGGTGTTAGGCGGGTTAGGGTTAGGGGGTTAGGGTTAAGGTGGTTAGGGTTAGGGGGTTAGGGTTTGGGTTATGGGGGTTAGTGTTAGGGGGTTTAGGGGTGTTAGGGTAGGGTTAGGGGGGTTAGAGCTAGGGTTAGGGGGGTTAGAGTTAGGGTTAGAGGAGTTAGGGTTAGGGCTGTTAGGGTTAGGGGGGTTAGGGTTAGGGTTAGGGGAGTTAGGGTTAGGGGGTTAGGGTTTGGGTTTTTAGGATTAGGTTTGTTAGGGTTAGGGGAGTTAGGGTTAGGTTTAGGGGGGTTAGGGTTAGGGTTAGGGTTGAGGTTGTGGTTGTGGTTAGGGTTAGGGATTGGGTTTGGGTTAGAGTTAGGTTAGGGTTAGGGTTGTTTAGGTAAGGGGGGTTAGGGCGGTTAGGGTTAGGGGTGTTACTGTAAGGGGGGTTATTGGGGTTCGGGTTAGGGGGGCATAGGGAGTTTAGGGTTAGAAGGGTTAGGGGGGTTAGGTTTAGGGGAGTTAGGGGGTTAGTGCTAGGGGGCTTAGGAGGGTTAGGGTTATGGGGGTTGGTTAGGGTTAGGGTTAGAGGGGTTAGGGTTATGGTTAGTGGGTTAGGGTTAGGGTGTTAGGGTTAGGGGTGTTAGGGTTAGGGTTAGGGGGTTAGGTTTAGGGGGGTTATAGGGGTAGGGTGGGGGAGTTAGAGGGGATGGGGGGTTAGGGGGGTTCGGAGTGTTAGGGTTAAGGGGTCAGGGTTAGGGGGTTAGGTTTAGGGTTGTTAGGTTTAGGGTTAAGGGGGTTAGTGTTAGGGGGGTTAGGGTTAGGGGGGTAGGGTTAGGGTTAGGGTTAGGGGGGTTAGGGTTTGGGTTATGAGGGTTAATGTTAGGGGGTTTAGGGGTGTTAGGGTAGGGTTAGGGGGGTTAGGGATAGGGTTAGGGGGGTTAGGTTAGGGCAGTTAGGGTTAGGGGTGTTAGGGTTAAGGTTAGGGGCGTTAGGGTTAGGGGTTTAGGGTTAGGGTTAGGGGTGTTAGGATTAGGGTTGTTAGCGTTAGGGGGGTTAGGGTTAGGTTTAGGGGGGTTAGGGTTGGGGTTGTGGTTGTGGTTAGGGTTGGGGATTGGGTTGGGTTTAGAGTTAGGTTAGGGTTAGGAGGGTTAGGGTAAGAGAGGTTAGGGCGGTTAGGGTTAGGGGGGTTACTCTAAGGGGGGTTATTGTGGTTCGGGTTAGGTGAGATAGGGGGGTTAGGGTTAGAAGGGTTAGGGGGATTAGATTTAGGGGGATAGGAGGGTTAGGGTTAAGGGGGTTAGGGTTAGGGTTAGGTGGGTTTGGGTAAGGGGGGTTAGGGCAGTTAGGGTTAGGGGGTTACTGTAAGGAGGGTTATTGGGGTTCAGGTTATGGGGGATAGGGGGTTATGTTTAGGGGAGTTAGGGGGTTAGGGTTAGGGGGGTTAGGGGGTTTAGGAGGGTTAGGATTATGGGGGTTGGTTTGGGTTAGGGTTAGGGTTAGGGTGGTTAGGGTTAGGGGGGCTAGGGTTAGGGTTAGGGCGTTAGGATTAGGGGGGTTATAGGGGTAGGGTGGGGGGTTATGGGGTTATGGGGGTTAGGGGGTTTAGGAGTGTTAGGCTTAAGGGGGTTAGGGTTAGGGGGGTTAGGGTTAGGGGTGTTAGGTTTAGGGTTAAGGGGGTTAGGGTTAGGGGGGTTAGGGTTAGGGTGGTTAGGGTTAGGATTAGGGTTAGGGGTGTTAGGGTTAAAGTTAGGGTTATGGGTTGGGGGCTTAGGGTTAGCGTTAGGGTTAGGAGATTAGGTTTAGGGTTAGGGCTTCGGGGGGTTAGGTTTAGGGGGGTTAGTGTCAGGGGTGTTAGGGGGTTTATGGTTGGGGGATTATGGGAGTTAGGGGGATTAGGGGTGTTAGGGTTAGGGGGGTTAGTGGGGTTAGGCTTATGTGGGTTAAGGGTGTTAGGGCTAGGGGTGTTAGTCGGGTTAGAGTTAGGGGGGTTAGGGTTAGGGTGGTTATGGTTAGGGGGTTAGGGTTAGGGGGATTTGGGTTAGGGTTAGGGGGGTTAGGGTTTGGGTTATGGGAGTCAGTGTTAGGGGGTTTAGGGGTGTTAGGGTTAGGGTTAGGGGGCTAGGGTTAGGGTGTTAGGGTTAGGGGGGTTAGGGTTAGGGCTAAGAGGGGTTAGGGTTAGGTTTAGTGGGGTTAGGTTTAGGGGTGTTAGGTTTAGGGTTAAGGGGGTTAGGGTTAGGGGGGTTAGGGTTAGGGTGGTTAGGGTTAGGATTAGGGTTAGGGGTGTTAGGGTTAAAGTTAGGGTTATGGTTTGGGGGGTTAGGGTTAGCGTCAGGGTTAGGAGATTAGGTTTAGGGTTAGGGCTTCGGGGGGTTAGGGTTAGGGGGGTTAGTGTCAGGGGGGTTATGGTTGGGGGATTATGGGAGTTAGGGGGATTAGGGGTGTTAGGGTTAGGGGGGTTAGTGGGCTTAGGCTTATGTGGGTTAAGGGTGTTAGGGCTAGGGGTGTTAGTCGGGTTAGAGTCAGGGGGGTTAGGGTTAGGGTGGTTATGGTTAGGGGGGTTAGGGTTAGGGGGATTTGGGTTAGGGTTAGGGGGGTTAGGGTTTGGGTTATGGGAGTTAGTGTTAGGGGGTTTAGGGGTGTTAGGGTAGGGTTAGGGGGGTTAGAGCTAGGGTTAGGGGGGTTAGGGTTAGGGTTAGGGGAGTTAGGGTTAAGGCTGTTAGGGTTAGGGGGGTTAGGGTTAGGGTTAGGGGGGTTAGGGTTAGGGGGTTAGGGTTAGGGTTAGGGGGGTTAGGATTAGAGTTGTTAGGGTTAGGGGATTTAGGGTCAGGTTTAGGGGGGTTACGGTTAGGGTTAGGGTTGGGGTTGTGGTTGTGGTTAGGGTTGGGGATTGGGTTGGGGTTAGAGTTAGGTTAGGGTTAGGGTGGTTTTGATAAGGGGTGTTAGGGCGGTTAGGGTTAGGGGGGTTACTGTAACGGGGGTTATTGGGGTTCGGGTAAGGGGGGATAGGGGGGTTAGGGTTAGAAGGGTTAGGGGGTTAGCTTTAGGGGAGTTAGGGGGTTAGTGTTAGGGGGGTTAGGGTGGTTAGGAGGGTTAGGGTTATGGGGGTTGGTTAGGGTTAGGGTTAGGGGGGTTAGGGTTATGGTTAGAGGGTTAGGGTGTTAGGGTTAGGGGGGTTAGGGTTAGGGTTAGGGGGTTAGGATTAGGGGAGTTATAGGGGTAGGGTGGGGGGGTTAGGGGGGATAGGGGTTAGGGGGGTTAGGAGTTTTAGGGTTAAGGGGTTAGGGTTAGTGGGTTAGGTATAGGGGTGTTAGGTTTAGGGTTAAGGGGGTTAGTGTTAGGGGGGTTAGTGTTAGGGTTAGGGGGTTTAGGGTTAGGGTTAGGGGTGTTAGGTTTAGGGCTGTTATGGTTAGGGGGGTTAGGGTTATGGTTAGGGGGTTAGGTTTAGGGTTGGGGTTTCGGGGGGTTAGCGTTAGGGGGGTTAGGGTTAGGGGGGTTAGGGAGGTTAGGTTTATGGGGATTACGGAAATTGGGGGATTAGGGGGGTTAGGGTAAGGGGGGTTAGGTTGGTTAGGCTTATGTGGTTTAGGGGGGTTAGGGCTAGGGGTGTTAGGCAGGTTAGGGGGTTAAGGGGCTTAGGGGAGTTAGGGTTAGGAGGTTAGGGGGGTTAGGGTTAGGGGGTTAAGGTGGTTAGGGGTGTTAGGTTTTGGGGTTTAGGGGGTTTAGGGTTATGGGGGTTAGCGTGGTTAGTGTTAGGGTTTTTAGGGGGTTAGGGTTAGGCGGGTTAGGGGGGTTAGGGTTACGGTTGTTAGGCGGGTTAGGGGGGTTAGGGTTAGGATTGTTAAGGGGGTTAGGGGGCTTAGGGTGTTTAGAAGGGTTAGGTTTAGGGTTGTTAGCGGGGTTAGGATTAGGGTTGTAGGAGGGTTAGGGTTAGGGTTGTTAGGGTTAGGGGTAAGGTTAGGGTTAGGGTTGTTAATGGTTATGGTTAGGGTTAGGGTGGTTAGGGTTAGGGTTAGGGTTATGGTTAGGGCGGTTAGGGTTAGGGTTAGGGTTAGGGTTAGGGTTTGGTTAGCGGTGTTAGGGTTAGGGTTAGATGGGTTAGGGTTAGGCATGTGGTTAGGGGGGTTAGGCTTAGTTTTAGGCTTAGGGTTAGGGGGGTTAGGCTTAGGGTTAGGTTTAGGGGTTTAGGGTTAGGGTTAGGGGGGTTAGACCTAGGCTTAGGGTTAGGGTTAGGGGGGTTAGGCTTAGTCTTAGGGTTAGAGTTAGGGGGGATTAGGCTTACGCTTAGGTTTAGGGTTAGTCTAGGTTTAGGGTTAGGGTTAGGGGGGTTAGGCTGAGGCTTACGGTTAGGGTTAGGGGGTTTAGACTTAGGCTTAGCGGGATTAGGGCGTTAGGTTTAGGCTTAGGGTGGTTAGGTTTACGGGGTTTAGGCTTAGGCTTAGAGGGGTTAGGCTTAGGGGGGTTAGGCTTAGGTGGGTTATGCTTAGGGGGCTAGGCTTAGGGGGGCTGGAGCTTAGGCTTAGGGGTGGGGGTTAGGCTTAGGGGGGTTAGGCTTAGTTGGGTTAGGCTTAGGAGGATGGGGGTTAGGCTTAGGGCCTTGGGCTGGGACTTATGTGGCTGGGGCTTAGGTGGCAGGGGCTTAGGCGCTTGAGGCTGGGGCTTAGGGGACTAGGGCTCAGGGGGCTGGGTCTGGGACTTAAGGGGCTGGGGCTTAGGGGGTTGGGGCTTAGGGGATTGGGCTTAGGGGGCTGTGTCTTAGGAGGCAAGGGCTGTTGCTTAGGGGGCTGGAAATGGGGCTTAGGGGGCTGGGGCTTAGGGGGATTGGGCTGGGGCTTAGGGGGCTGGGGCTGGGGCTTAGGCTTAGGGGGCTGGGCCTTAGGCTTAGGGGGCTGGGGCTGGGGTTGGGGCTTAGGGGACTGGGGCTGGGGTTTAGGGCACTGGGGCTGGGTCTTAGGGTGCTGGGTCTTAGGGGCTGGGGCTTGGGGCTGGGTCTTAGGGTGCTGGGGCTTAGGGGGTTGGGCTTAGGTGGCTGGGGCTTAGGGGGCAGAGGCTGGGGCTTTGGGGGCTGGGGATTAGGGGGCTGGGGCTTAGGGGGCTGGCGCTTAGGGTGCTGGGTCTTTGGGTGCTGGGGCTTAAGGGGCTGGGGCTTAGGGGGCTGGGGCTTAGGGGACTGGGGCTTAGTGGGCTGGGGCTTAGTGGGCAGGGGCTGTTGCTTAGGGTGCTGGGGCTGGGGCTTAAGGGGCTGGGGCTTAGGCGGCTGGGCTGGGGCTTAGGCTTAGGCTTAGGGGTCTGGGCCTTAGGCTTAGGGGACTGGGGCTGGGGCTGGGGTTGGGGCTTAGGGGACTGGGGCTGGGGCTTAGGGCACTGGTGCTGGGGCTTAGGGGGCAGGGGCTGGGGCTTTGGGGGCTGGGGATTAGGGGGCTGGGACTTAGGGGGCTGGGGCTAGGTCTTTGGGTGCTGGGGCTTAAGGGGCTGGGGCTTAGGGGGCTGGGGCTTAGTGGGCTGGGGCAGAGGCTTAGGGTGCTAGGGCTGTGGTTTAGGTTTAGGCTTAGGGGGCTGGGGCTGGGATTAGGTTTAGTCTTAGTGGGCTGGGGCTGGGGCTTGGGTTTAGGAGGCTGGGGCTGGGTCTGGGTCTGAGGCTTAGGGGGCTGGGGCTGGGGTTGAGGTTAGGGGGCTGGGGCTTAGGTTTAGGCTTATGGGGCTGGGCCTGGGGCTGGGGCTTAGGCTTAGGCTTAGGGGCCTGGGGCTGAGGCTTAGGGGGCAGGCGCTGGGGAAGAGGCTTAGGGGGCTGGGGCTTAGGATTAGGGGGCTGGGGCGGGGGCTGTGTCTTAGGCTTAGGGGGCTGGGGCTGGGGCTGGGGCAGGGGCTGAGGCTTAGGGGGTTGGGGCTGGAGCTGAGGCGGTTAGCAGGCTGGGGATGCACATGGGTATTAGGGGGCTGGGGCTTAGGATGCTGGGGCTGGAGCTTAGGGAGCTGAGGCTTAGGGTTCATGGGTTGGGGCTTAGGCTTAGGGGGCTGGGCCTTGGTCTGGGGCTTAGGTTTAGGGGTCTGGGGCTGGGGCTGGGCCTTAGGTTTAGGGGGCTGGGGCTGGGGCTGGAGCTTAGGCTTGGGGGTTTGAGGATGGGACTGAGGCGGTTAGGGGGCTAGGGATGGGCATGGGGCTTAGGGGGCTGGGGCTTAGGATGCTGGGGCTGGGGCGTAGGGAGCTGAGGCTTAGGGTGCTCAGGCTGGAGCTTAGAGGGCTGGGGCTGAGGGTGGGGTTTAGGCTAAGCGGGCTGGGGCTTAGGCTTAGGGGGCTGGGCCTTGGTCTGGGGCTTAGGCTTAGGGGTCTGGGGCTGGGGCTGGGCCTTAGGTTTAGGGGGCTGGGGCTGGGGCTGGGGCTGAGGCTTAGGTGTTTGGGGTGGGACTGAGGTTGTTAGGGGGCTGGGGATGGGTTGAGGATTAGGGTTCTGGGGCTGGGGCTTAGGCTTAGGCTTAGTGGACTGGGCCTGGAGCTTAGGCTTAGGGGGCTGGGGCTGGGCCTTAGGCTTAGGGGGCTGAGGCTGGGGTTTAGGCCTGGGAGCTGGGGATGGGGCTGGGACAGGGGCTGAGGTTTAGGGGGCTGGGGCTGGAGCAGAGGCGGTTAGGGGGCTGGGGCTGGGGTGATGCTTAGGGGGCTGCAGGTGGAGCTTAGGCTTAGGTTTAGGGGGCTTGGGCTGGGGTTTAGGCTTAGGCTTAGGGGGTTGGGGTTGGGGCTTAGGCTTAGGATAAGGGGGCTGGGGATGAGGCTTAGGGGGTTGGGGCTGGGGCTCGGGCTTAGGCTTAGGGGGCTGGGGATGGGGCTGGCTCTGGGTCTTAGGGTGCTTGGGCTTAGGGGGCTGGGGCTTAGGTGGCTGAGGCTTAGGGGGCAGGGGCTGGGGTTTTGGGGGCTGGAGATTAGGGGGCTGGGGCTTAGGGGGCTGGGGCTGGGTGTTTGTGTGCTGGGGCTTAGAGGGCTGGGGCTTAGGGGGCTGTGGCTGTGGCTGTGGCTAAGGGGGCTTGGGCTTAGGGGGCTGAGGCTTAGGGAGCTGGGGTTTAGGGGGCTGGGGCTGGGTTTGGGTGCTGGGGCTTAGGGGCCTGGGACTTAGGGGGCTGGGTCTTCGTGGGCTGGGGCTGAGGCTTAGGGCACTGGGGCTGGGATTTAGGCTTAGGCTTAGGGGGCTGGGGCTGGGTTTAGGTTTAGTCTTAATGGACTGGGGCTGGGGCTGAGACTTAGGCTTATGGGGCTGGGGTTGGGGCTTAGGCTTAGACTTACAGAGCTGGGGTAGGGGCTTAGGCTTAGGGAGCTGGGGCTGAGGCTTAGGGGGCTTGGGCTGGGGCTGAGGCTTAGGGGGCTGGGCCTGAGACTGGGGCTGGGGCTTAGGTTAGGGGTCTGGGGCTGGGGCTGGGGCTTGGGTTTAGGAGGCTGGGGCTGGGGCTGGGGCTTAGGCTTAGGGGGCTGAGGCTGGGGCTGAGGCTTTGGGGGCTGGTGCTGGGGTTGTGGTTAGGGGGCTGACGCTAGGGCTTAGGTTTAGGTTTAGGCTTAGGGGCCTGGGGCTGGGGTTTAGGCTTAGGCTTAGGGTGCTGGGGCTGGGGCTGGGGTTGGGGCTTAGGGGACTGGGGCTGGGGCTTAGGATTAGGGGGCTGGGGCGGGGGCTGGGTCTTAGGCTTAGGGGGCTGGGGCTGCAGCTGGAGCAGGGTCTGAGGCTTAGGGGGCTTGGGCTGGAGCTGAGGAGGTTAGGGGGCTGGGGATGGGCCTAGGGCTTGGGGGGCTGAGGCTTAGGGGGATGGGGCTGGGGCTTAGGGAGCTGAGGTTAGGGTGCTCAGGCTGGGGCTGGGCCTTAGGCTTATAGGGCTGGGGCTGGGGCTGAGGCTTAGGGGTTTGGGGCTGGGACTGAGGCGGTTAGGGGGCTGGGGCTGGTGTTTAGGCTTAGGGTTCTGGGGCTGGGGCTTAGGATTAGGCTTAGTGGGTTGGGGCTGGGGCTTAGGCTTAGGCTTAGGGGGCTGGGGCTGGGGCTGGGGTTGGGGCTAGGGGACTGGGGCTGGGGCTTAGGGCACTGGGGCTGGGGCTTAGGGTGCTGGGTTTAGGGGGCTGGGTCTTAGGGGGCTGGGGCTGAGGCTTAGGGGGCTGGCGCTGGGGCAGAGGCTTATGGGGCTGGGTTGGGGCTGGGGCTTAGGATTAGGGGGCTGGGGCGGGGGCTGGGTCTTAGACTTAGGGGGCTGGGGCTGGGGTGGGGGCTGGGGCTGAGGCTTAGGGGGCTGGGGCTGGGCCTTAGGCTTAGGGTGCTGGGGCTGGGGCAGGGGCTGAGGTTTAGGGGGCTGGGGCTGGGGCGGATGTGGTTAGGGGGCTGGGGCTGGGGTGATGCTTAGGGGGCTGCGGGTGGAGCTTAGGTTTAGGGGGCTTGGGCTGGGGTTTAGGCTTAGGCTTAGGGGGTTGGGGTTGGGGCTTAGGCTTAGGGGGCTGGGGCTGGGGTTGGGACTTAGGCTTAGGAGGCTGGGGCTGGGGTTGGAGTTGAGGCTTAGGGGGCTGGGGCTGGGTCTTAGGCTTAGGCTTAGGGGGCTGTGCCTTAGGCTTAGTGGGCTGGGGCTGGGGCTGGGGCTTAGGGGGCTGGGTCTTAGGGGGCTGAGGCTGGGTCTTAGATTGCTGGGTATTAGGCAGCTGGGGCTTAGGTGGCTGGGGAATAGGGGGTAGGGGCTGGGGCTTTGGGGGCTTGGGATTAGGGGGCTGTGGTTTAGTGGGCTGGGGCTTAGGGGGCTGGAGCTGGGTATTTGTGTGCTGGGGCTTAGAGGGCTGGGGCTTAGGGCGCTGTGGCTGTGGCTAAGGGGGCTGGGGCTTAGGGGGCTGGGGCTTAGGGGCCTGGAGCTTAGGGGGCTGGGGCTCGGTTTGGGTGCTGGGGCTTAGGGGGCTGGGTCTTAGTGGGCTGGGGCCGAGGCTTAGGGCGCTGGGGCTGGGGTCTAAGTTTAGGCTTAGGGGGCTGGGGCTGGGATTAGGTTTAGTCTTAGTGGGCTGGGGCTGGGGCTTAGGTTTAGGCTTAGGAGGCTGGGGTTGGGGCTTAGGCTTAGGCTTATGGAGCTGGGGTTGGGGCTTAGGCTTAGGGAGCTGGGGCTGAGGCTTAGGAGCCTTTGGCTGGGGCTGAGGCTTATGGGGGTGACCTGAGACTGGGGCTGGGCCTTAGGTTAGGGGTCTGGTGTGGGGCTGGGGCTTGTGTTTAGGAGGCTGGGGCTGGGGCTGGGGCTTAGGTTTAGGGGGTTGGGGCAGAGGCTTAGGGGGCTGGGTTGGGGCTGGGGCTTAGGATTATGGGGCTGGGGCGGGGGCTGGGTTTTAGGTTTAGGGGGCTGTGGCTGGGGCTGGGGCAGGGTCTGAGGCTTAGGAGTCTGGGGCTGGAGCTGAGGTTGTTAGGGGGTTGGGGCTTAGGGGGCTGGGGCTGGGGCTTAGGGAGCTGAGGCTTAGGGTGCTCAGGCTGGGGCTGGGCCTTAGGCTTACAGGGCTGGGGCTGGGGCTGAGGTTTAGGGGTTTGGGGCTGGGACTGAGGCAGTTAGGGGGCTAGGGCTTGGGTTTAGGCTTAGGGTTCTGGGGCTTGGGATTAGGCTTAGGTTTAGTAGGCTGGGGCTGGGGCTTAGGCTTATGCTTAGGGGGCTGGGGCTGGGCCTTAGGCTCAGGGTTCTGGGGCTGGGATTAGGTTTCGGCGTAGGGGGCTGGGGCTGGGCCTTAGTCTTAGGGGCCTGGGGCTGGGGCTGGGGCTTAGGGGGCTGGGCCTTAGCCTTAGTGGGCTGGGGCTGGGGCTTAGGCTTAGGTTTAGGGGGCTGGCGCTGGGCCTTAGTCTTAGGGTGCTGGGGCTTGGGCTGGGTCTTAGGCTGGGGGCTGGCGCTGGGGCTGGGGCCAGGGCTGAGGCTTAGTGGGCTGGGGCTGGGGCTTAGGCTTAGGCTTAGGCAGCTGGGGCTGGGGCTTAAGTTTAGGCTTAGGGGGCTGGATTGGGGCTTGGGTTTAGGATTAGGGGTTTGGGGCTGGGGCTGGGTCTTAGGCTTGGGGGCTGGGGCTGGGGCTGAGGCCTGGTCTGAGGTTTAGGGGGCTGTGGCTGGGGCTGAGGCTTAGGGGGCTGGGGCTGGGGCTGAGGCTTAGGGGTTTGGGGCTGGGGCTGAGGCGGTTAGGGGCCTGGGGCTGGGGGTGAGGCTCAGGGTTCTGGGGCTGGGCTTAGGCTTAGGCTTAGGGGGCTGGGGCTGGGCTTTAGTCTTAGGGGGCTGGGGCTGGGGCTGGGGCTTAGGTTTCGGCTTAGGGGGCTGGGCTTTAGCCTTAGTGGGCTGGGGCTGGGGCTTAGGCTTAGGCTTAGGGGGCTGGGGCTGAGTCTGGGGCAGGGGCTGAGGCTGTTAGGGTGCTGGGGCTGGGGCTTAGGGGGCTAGGGCTGGGCTTAGGGGGCTGGGGCTGCTGTGGAGGCTTAGGGGGCTGGGGCTGGGCTTAGGCTTAGGGGGCTGGGGCTTAAGATTAGGGGGCTGGAGCTTGGGCTGGGTTTTAGGCTTAGGGGGCTGGAGCTGGGGCTGGGGCTGGGGCTAAGGCTTAGGGGGCTGGGGCTGGGGCTTAGGCTTATGCTTAGGAGGCTGGGCCTGGGGCTGGGGTTTAGGCTTAGGCTTAGGGGGCTGGTTCTGAGGCTTAGGGGTCTGGAGCTGGTGTGGAGACTTAGGGGGCTGGGGCTGAGGCTTAGGGGGCTGGGGCTGGGCCTGGGGCTTAGGCTTAGGGGGCTGGGGCTGGGCCTGAGGATTAGGGTGTTGGGGATGGGGTTGAGGCGGTAAGGGGGCTGGGGCTGTGGTTGAGGCTTAGAGGTCTGGGGATGGTTCTTAGGTTTAGGCTTAGGGGGCTGGGGCTGGTGCTTAGTTTTAGGCTTAGGTGGCTGGGGCTGTGTCTTAGGAAGCTGGGATTTTGGGGGCTGGGGCTTAGGGGGATGGGGCTTAGGGGGCTGGGCTTAGGGGGCTGGGGCTTAGGGGGCTTGGGCTTAGGGGGCTGGGGGTGGGACTTAGTGGGCTGGGGCTTAGGGGCATGAGGGTGGGTCTTAGGGGTTGGGTCTTAGGTGGCTGGGATTGAAGCTTAGGGGGCTGGGGCTGGGGTTTAGGTTTAGGCTTAGTGGGCTGTTGCTGAGGCTTAGTGAGCTGGGGCTGGGGCTAGACTTAGGGGGCTGGGCCTGAGGCAAGGACTGGGGTTTAGGTTAGGGATCTGGTGCTGGGGCTGGGGCTTAGGTTTAGGGGGCTGGGGCTGGGGCTTTGCCTTAGGGTACTGGGCTGGCACTGAGGCTTAGGGGGCTGGGGCTGGGGTTGAGGTTAGGGGCCTGGGGCTTATGCTTAGGGAGCTGGGCCTGGGGCTGGGGTTTAGGCTTAGGCTTAGGGGGCTGGTTCTGAGGCTTAGGGGGCTGGAGCTGGTATGGAGGCTTAGGGGGCTGGGACTGAGGCTTAGGGGGCTGGGGCTGGGGCTGGGGCTTAGGCTTAGGGGGCTGGAGCTGGGGCTGGGGCTAAGGCTTAGGGGGCTGGGTCTGGGGATTAGGCTTATGCTTAGGGGGCTGGGCCTGGGGCTGGGGTTTAGGTTTAGGCTTAGGGGGCTGGTTCTGAGGCTTAGGGGGCTGGAGCTGGTGTGGAGGCTTAGGGGGCTGGGGCTGAGGCTTAGGGGGCTGGGGCTGGGGCTGGGGCTTAGGCATAGGGGGCTGGGGCTGGGCCTGAGGCTTAGGGTTTTGGGGATGGGGCTGAGGCGGTAAGGGGGCTGGGGATGTGGTTGAGGTTTAGGGTTCTGGGGATGGTTCTTAGGTTTAGGCTTAGGGGGCTGGGGCTGGTGCTTATTTTTAGGCTTAGGTGGCTGGGGCTGTGTCTTAGGAAGCTGGGATTTTGGGGGCTGGGGCTTAGGGGGATGGGGCTTAGGGGGCTGGGCTTAGGGGGCTGGGGCTTAGGGGGCTTGGGCTTAGGTGGCTGGGGGTGGGACTTAGTGGGCTGGGGCTTAGGGGCATGAGGGTGGGTCTTAGGGGTTTAGTCTTAGGTGGCTGGGATTGAAGCTTAGGGGGCTGGGGCTGGGGTTTAGGTTTAGGCTTAGTGGGCTGTTGCTGAGGCTTAGTGAGCTGGGGCTGGGGCTAGACTTAGGGGGCTTGGCCTGAGGCAAGGACTGGGGTTTAGGTTAGGGATCTGGTGCTGGGGCTTAGGTTTAGGGGGCTGGGGCTTGGGCTTTGGCTTAGGGTACTGGGCTGGCACTGAGGCTTAGGGGGCTGGGGCTGGGGTTGAGGTTAGGGGCCTGGGCCTTAGGCTTAGGGGGCTGGGCCTGGGGTTGGGGCTTAGGCTTAGGTTAGGGGGCTGGGGCTGAGGCTTAGGGGGCTGGCGCTGGGGCAGAGGCTTAAGGGGCTGACTCTGGGGCAGAGGCTTTGGGGGCTGTGTTGGGGCTGGGGCTTAAGATTAGGGGGCTGGAGCTGGGGCTGGGTCTTAGGCTTAGGGGGCTGGGGCTGGGGCTGAGGCGTTTAGGGTTCTGGTGCTGGGGTTGATGTTTAGGGGGCTGCGGCTGGAGCTTAGGCTTAGTTTTAGGGGGCTGGGGCTGTGGTTTAGGCTTAGGGGGCTGAGTTTGGGGCTTAGGCTTAGGGGGCTGAGGCTGTGGCTGAGGCTTAGGGTGTTGGGGCTGGGGCTGAGGCGGTTAGGGGTCTGGGGCTGGGGCTTAGGCTTAGGCTTAGGTGGCTGGGGCTGGGGCTTAGGCTTAGTGGGCTGGGGCTGGGGCTGGGTATTAGGATTAGGGGCCTGGGGCTGGGGCTTAGGCTTAGGGTGCTGGGGCTGGGGCTTAGGGGGCTGGGGAAGTGGCTGGGGTTTAGGCTTAGGGAGCTGGGGCTGGGGCTGGGTATTAGGATTAGGGGCCTGGGGCTGGGGCTTAGGCTTAGGGTGCTGGGCTGGGGCTTAGGGGGCTGGGGAAGTGGCTGGGGTTTAGGCTTAGGGTGCTGGGGCTTAGGATAAGGGGGCAGGGCCTGGGTCTGGGGATTAGGCTTAGGGGCCTGGGGCTGGGACTGGGGCTTAGGCTTAGGGTGCTGGGGCTGGGGCTTAGGTTTGGGCTTAGGGGGCTTGGGCTGGAGTTTAGGGGACTGGGGCTGGGCCTAGGGTGCTGGGGCTGAGGCTTAGGGGGCTGGGGCTGGGGATTAGAGGGCTGGGGCTGGGGCTTAGTGGGTTTGGGCTTGGGTTTAGGGGGCTGCGCCTTAAGGGGCTGGGGCTGGGGCTTAGGGTGCTGGGGCTGGGGCTTAGGGGACTTCGCTTAGGGGGCTTCGCTTATTGGGTTCGCTTAGGGGGCTGGGGCTTAGCGGGCTGGGTCTGGGACTGAGGCATTTAGGGGGCTGGTGCTGGGGCTTAGGGGCTTGGACTGGGGTTTAGGGGGCTGGGGCTTAGGGACCTGAGTCTTAGGGGGCTGGGCCTGGGGCTTAGAGGGCTGGGGCTGGGGCTGGGGTTTAGGCTTAGGGCACTGGGGCTTAGGCTTAGGGGGCTGGGCCTGGGGCATAGGCTTTGGGGACTGGGGCTGCGTCTGAGGCTTAGGGTTAGGGGGCTGGGGCTGGGGCTGAGGCTTAGGGTGTTGGGGCTGGTGCTGAGGCGGTTAGGGGGCTGGGGCTGTTTTTGAGGCTTCCAGGTCTGGGGATGGTTCTTAGGCTTAGGCTCAGGGGGGCTGGGGCTGGGGCTTAGGCTTAGGTTTAGGGGGCTGGGGCTGAGGCTTAGGCTTATGTTTAGGGTGCTGAGGCTGGTCCTTAGGCTTATGGGTCTGGTTCTGGGCTAGGGCTTAGGTTTAGGGGGCTGGGGCTGGGGGTTAGGGTTAGGCTTAGAGACCTGGGGATGGAGCTTAGTTTTAGGCTTGGGGGCTGGGTTTGGGGCTTAGGCTTAGGCTTATGGGGCTGGTACTGAGGCTTAGGGGGCTGTGGCTGGTGTGGAGGCTTAGGGGGCTGTGGCTGAGGCTTAGGGGGCGGGGGTTGGTGCTGGGGCTTAGGCTTACAGGGCTGGGGCTGGGGCTGAGTTTTAGGGGTTTGGGGCTGGGACTGAGGCGGTTAGGGGGCTAGGGCTGGGGTTTAGGCTTAGGGTTCTGGGGCTTGGGATTAGGCTTAGGCTTAGTAGGCTGGGGCTGGGGCTTAGGCTTATGCTTAGGGGGCTGGGGCTGGGCCTTAGGCTCAGGGTTCTGGGGCTGGGCTTAGGTTTCGGCTTAGGGGGCTGGGGCTGGGCCTTAGTCTTAGGGGACTGGGGCTGGGGCTGGGGCTTAGGGGGCTGGGCCTTAGCCTTAGTGGGCTGGGGCTGGGGCTTAGGCTTAGGTTTAGGGGGCTGGCGCTGGGCCTTAGTCTTAGGGTGCTGGGGCTTGGGCTGGGTCTTAGGCTGGGAGCTGGCGCTGGGGCTGGGGCCAGGGCTGAGGCTTAGTGGGCTGGGGCTGGGGCTTAGGCTTAGGCTTAGGCAGCTGGGGCTGGGGCTTAAGTTTAGGCTTAGGGGGCTGGATTGGGGCTTGGGTTTAGGATTAGGGGTTTGGGGCTGGGGCTGGGTCTTAGGCTTGGGGGCTGGGACTGGGGCTGAGGCCTGGTCTGAGGTTTAGGGGGCTGTGGCTGGGGCTGAGGCTTAGGGGGCTGGGGCTGGGGCTGAGGCTTAGGGGTTTGGGGCTGGGGCTGAGGCGGTTAGGGGCCTGGGGCTGGGGGTGAGGCTCAGGGTTCTGGGGCTGGGCTTAGGCTTAGGCTTAGGGGGCTGGGGCTGGGCTTTAGTCTTAGGGGGCTGGGGCTGGGGCTTAAGATTAGGGCGCTGGAGCTTGGGCTGGGTCTTAGGCTTAGGGGGCTGGAGCTGGGGCTGGGGCTGGGGCTAAGGCTTAGGGGGCTGGGGCTGGGGCTTAGGCTTATGCTTAGGGGGCTGGGCCTGGGGCTGGGGCTTAGGTTTGGGCTTAGGGGGCTTGGGCTGGAGCTTAGGGGACTGAGGCTGGGCCTAGGGTGCTGGGGCTGAGGCTTAGGGGTCTGGGGCTGGGGCTTAGGCTTAGGCTTAGGTGGCTGGGGCTGGGGCTTAGGCTTAGTGGGCTGGGGCTGGGGCTGGGTATTAGGATTAGGGGCCTGGGGCTGGGGCTTAGGCTTAGTGTGCTGGGGCTGGGGCTTAGGGGGCTGGGGAAGTGGCTGGGGTTTATGCTTAGTGGGCTGGGGCGGGGGCTGGGTATTAGGATTAGGGGCCTGGGGCTGGGGCTTAGGCTTAGGGTGCTGGGCTGGGGCTTAGGGGGCTGGGGAAGTGGCTGGGGTTTAGGCTTAGGGTGCTGGGGCTTAGGATAAGGGGGCAGGGCCTGGGTCTGGGGATTAGGCTTAGGGGCCTGGGGCTGGGGCTGGGGCTTAGGCTTAGGGTGCTGGGGCTGGGGCTTAGGTTTGGGCTTAGGGGGCTTGGGCTGGAGCTTAGGGGACTGAGGCTGGGCCTAGGGTGCTGGGGCTGAGGCTTAGGGGGCTGGGGCTGGGGATTAGAGGGCTGGGGCTGGGGCTTAGTGGGTTTGGGCTTGGGTTTAGGGGTCTGCGCCTTAGGGGGCTGGGGCTGGGGCTTAGGGTGCTGGGGCTGGGGCCTAGGGGGCTTCGCTTAGGGGGCTTCGCTTAGGGGGCTTCGCTTATTGGGTTCGCTTAGGGGGCTGGGGC
The DNA here is from genome assembly GCF_050624435.1 of Tenrec ecaudatus. Taxonomy (NCBI): domain Eukaryota; kingdom Metazoa; phylum Chordata; class Mammalia; order Afrosoricida; family Tenrecidae; genus Tenrec; species Tenrec ecaudatus. Next base: position 105,787 of record NW_027457600.1, read on the forward strand.
TTAGCGGGCTGGGACTGGGACTGAGGCATTTAGGGGGCTGGGGCTGGGGCTTAGGGGCTGGGACTGGGGTTTACGGGGCTGGGGCTTAGAGGGCTGAGGCTTAGGGGGTTGGGGTTGGGGCTTAGGGACCTGAGTCTTAGGGGGTTGGGCCTGGGGCTTAGAGGGCTGGGGCTGGGGCTGGGGTTTAGGCTTAGGGCACTGGGGCTTAGGCTTAGGGGGCTGGGCCTGGGGCATAGGCTTTGGGGACTGGGGCTGGGTCTGAGGCTTAGGGTTAGGGGGCTGGGGCTGGGGCTGAGGCTTAGGGTGTTGGGGCTGGTGCTGAGGCGGTTAGGGGGCTGGGGCTGTTTTTGAGGCTTACAGGTCTGGGGATGGTTCTTAGGCTTAGGCTCAGGGGGGTTGGGGCTGGGGCTTAGGCTTAGGTTTAGGGGGCTGGGGCTGAGGCTTAGGCTTATGTTTAGGGTGCTGAGGCTGGGCCTTAGGCTTATGGGTCTGGTGATGGGGTAGGGCTTAGGTTTAGGGGGCTGGGGCTGGGGGTTAGGCTTAGGCTTAGAGACCTGGGGATGGAGCTTAGTTTTAGGCTTGGGGGCTGGGTTTGGGGCTTAGGCTTAGGCTTATGGGGCTGGTACTGAGGCTTAGGGGGCTGTGGCTGGTGTGGAGGCTTAGGGGGCTGTGGCTGAGGCTTAGGGGGCGGGGGTTGGGGCTGGGGCTTAGGCTTACAGGGCTGGGGCTGGGGCTGAGTTTTAGGGGTTTGGGGCTGGGACTGAGGCGGTTAGGGGGCTAGGGCTGGGGTTTAGGCTTAGGGTTCTGGGGTTTGGGATTAGGCTTAGGTTTAGTAGGCTGGGGCTGGGGCTTAGGCTTATGCTTAGGGGGCTGAGGCTGGGCCTTAGGCTCAGGGTTCTGGGGCTGGGCTTAGGTTTCGGCTTAGGGGGCTGGGGCTGGGCCTTAGTCTTAGGGGACTGGGGCTGGGGCTGGGGCTTAGGGGGCTGGGCCTTAGCCTTAGTGGGCTGGGGCTGGGGCTTAGGCTTAGGTTTAGCGGGCTGGCGCTGGGCCTTAGTCTTAGGGTGCTGGGGCTTGGGCTGGGTCTTAGGCTGGGGGCTGGCGCTGGGGCTGGGGCCAGGGCTGAGGCTTAGTGGGCTGGGGCTGGGGCTTAGGCTTAGGCTTAGGCAGCTGGGGCTGGGGCTTAAGTTTAGGCTTAGGGGGCTGGATTGGGGCTTGGGTTTAGGATTAGGGGTTTGGGGCTGGGGCTGGGTCTTAGGCTTGGGGGCTGGGGCTGGGGCTGAGGCCTGGTCTGAGGTTTAGGGGGCTGTGGCTGGGGCTGAGGCTTAGGGGGCTGGGGCTGGGGCTGAGGCTTAGGGGTTTGGGGCTGGGGCTGAGGCGGTTAGGGGCCTGGGGCTGGGGGTGAGGCTCAGGGTTCTGGGGCTGGGCTTAGGCTTAGGCTTAGGGGGCTGGGGCTGGGCTTTAGTCTTAGGGGGCTGGGGCTGGGGCTGGGGCTTAGGTTTCGGCTTAGGGGGCTGGGCTTTAGCCTTAGTGGGCTGGGGCTGGGGCTTAGGCTTAGGCTTAGGGGGCTGGGGCTGAGTCTGGGGCAGGGGCTGAGGCTGTTAGGGTGCTGGGGCTGGGGCTTAGGGGGCTAGGGCTGGGCTTAGGGGGCTGGGGCTGCTGTGGAGGCTTAGGGGGCTGGGGCTGGGGCTTAGGCTTAGGGGGCTGGGGCTTAAGATTAGGGGGCTGGAGCTTGGGCTGGGTTTTAGGCTTAGGGGGCTGGAGCTGGGGCTGGGGCTGGGGCTAAGGCTTAGGGGGCTGGGGCTGGGGCTTAGGCTTATGCTTAGGAGGCTGGGCCTGGGGCTGGGGTTTAGGCTTAGGCTTAGGGGGCTGGTTCTGAGGCTTAGGGGTCTGGAGCTGGTGTGGAGACTTAGGGGGCTGGGGCTGAGGCTTAGGGGGCTGGGGCTGGGCCTGGGGCTTAGGCTTAGGGGGCTGGGGCTGGGCCTGAGGCTTAGGGTGTTGGGGATGGGGCTGAGGCTGTAAGGGGGCTGGGGCTGTGGTTGAGGCTTAGAGGTCTGGGGATGGTTCTTAGGTTTAGGCTTAGGGGGCTGGGGCTGGTGCTTAGTTTTAGGCTTAGGTGGCTGGGGCTGTGTCTTAGGAAGCTGGGATTTTGGGGGCTGGGGCTTAGGGGGATGGGGCTTAGGGGGCTGGGCTTAGGGGGCTGGGGCTTAGGGGGCTGGGGGTGGGACTTAGTGGGCTGGGGCTTAGGGGCATGAGGGTGGGTCTTAGGGGTTGGGTCTTAGGTGGCTGGGATTGAAGCTTAGGGGGCTGGGGCTGGGGTTTAGGTTTAGGCTTAGTGGGCTGTTGCTGAGGCTTAGTGAGCTGGGGCTGGGGCTAGACTTAGGGGGCTTGGTCTGAGGCAAGGACTGGGGTTTAGGTTAGGGATCTGGTGCTGGGGCTTAGGTTTAGGGGGCTGGGGCTTGGGCTTTGGCTTAGGGTACTTGGCTGGCACTGAGGCTTAGGGGGCTGGGGCTGGGGTTGAGGTTAGGGGCCTGGGCCTTAGGCTTAGGGGGCTGGGCCTGGGGCTGGTGCTTAGGCTTAGGTTAGGGGGCTGGGGCTGAGGCTTAGGGGGCCTGCTCTGGGGCAGAGGCTTAGGGGGCTGTGTTGGGGCTGGGGCTTATGATTAGGGGGCTGGAGCTGGGGCTGGGTCTTAGGCTTAGGGGGCTGGGGCTGGGGCTGAGGCGTTTAGGGTTCTGGGGCTGAGGTTGATGTTTAGGGGGCTGCGGCTGGAGCTTAGGCTTAGTTTTAGGGGGCTGGGGCTGTGGTTTAGGCTTAGGGGGCTGGGGTTGGGGCTTAGGCTTAGGGGGCTGAGGCTGTGGCTGAGGCTTTGGGTGTTGGGGCTGGGGCTGAGGCGGTTAGGGGTCTGGGGCTGGGGCTTAGGCTTAGGTTTAGGTGGCTGGGGCTGGGGCTTAGGCTTAGTGGGCTGGGGCTGGGGCTGGGTATTAGGATTAGGGGCCTGGGGATGGGGCTTAGGCTTAGGGTGCTGGGGCTGGGGCTTAGGGGGCTGGGGAAGTGGCTGGGGTTTAGGCTTAGTGGGCTGGGGCTGGGGCTGGGTATTAGGATTAGGGGCCTGGGGCTGGGGCTTAGGCTTAGGGTGCTGGGGCTGGGGCTTAGGGGGTTGGGGAAGTGGCTGGGGTTTAGGCTTAGGGAGCTGGGGCTTAGGCATAGGGGGCAGGGCCTGGGTCTGGGGATTAGGTTTAGGGGCCTGGGGCTGGGGCTGGGGCTTAGGCTTAGGGTGCTGGGGCTGGGGCTTAGGTTTGGGCTTAGGGGGCTTGCCCTGGAGCTTAGGGGACTGGGGCTGGGCCTAGGGTGCTGGGGCTGAGGCTTAGGGGGCTGGGGCTGGGGATTAGAGGGCTGGTGCTGGGGCTTAGTGGGTTTGGGCTTGGGTTTAGGGGGCTGCGTCTTAGGGGGCTGGGGCTGGGGCTTAGGGTGCTGGGGCTGTGGCTTAGGGGGCTTCGCTTAGGGGGCTTCGCTTATTGGGTTCGCTTAGGGGCTGGGGCTTAGCGGGCTGGGGCTGGGACTGAGGCATTTAGGGGGCTGGGGCTGGGGCTTAGGGGCTGGGACTGGGGTTTAGGGGGCTGGGGCTTAGGGGGCTGAGGCTTAGGGGGCTGGGGTTGGGGCTTAGGGACCTGAGTCTTAGGGGGCTGGGCCTGGGGCTTAGAGGGCTGGGGCTGGGGCTGGGGTTTAGGCTTAGGGCACTGGGGCTTAGGCTTAGGGGGCTGGACCTGGGGCATAGGCTTTGGGGACTGGGGCTGGGTCTGAGGCTTAGGGTTAGGGGGCTGGGGCTGGTGCTGAGGCTTAGGGTGTTGGGGCTGGTGCTGAGGCGGTTAGGGGGCTGGGGCTGTTTTTGAGGCTTCCAGGTCTGGGGATGGTTCTTAGGATTAGGCTCAGGGGGGCTGGGGCTGGGGCTTAGGCTTAGGTTTAGGGGGCTGGGGCTGAGGCTTAGGCTTATGTTTAGGGTGCTGAGGCTGGGCCTTAGGCTTATGGGTCTGGTTCTGGGGTAGGGCTTAGGTTTAGGGGGCTGGGGCTGGGGGTTAGGCTTAGGCTTAGAGACCTGGGGATGGAGCTTAGTTTTAGGCTTGGGGGCTGGGTTTGGGGCTTAGGCTTAGGCTTATGGGGCTGGTACTGAGGCTTAGGGGGCTGGGGCTGGTGTGGAGGCTTAGGGGGCTGTGACTGAGGCTTAGGGGGCAGGGGCTGTGTCTTAGGAAGCTGGGATTTTGGGGCTGGGGCTTAGGGGGATGGGGCTTAGGGGGCTGGGGCTTAGGGGGCTTGGGCTTAGGGGGCTGGGGGTGGGACTTAATGGGCTGCGGCTTAGGGGCATCAGGGTGGGTCTTAGGGGTTGGGTCTTAGGTGGCTGGGATTGAAGCTTAGGGGGCTGGGGCTGGGGTTTACTTTTAAGCTTAGTGGGCTGTTGCTGAGGCTTAGTGAGCTGGGGCTGGGGCTAGACTTAGGGGGCTGGGCCTGAGGCAAGGACTGGGGTTTAGGTTAGGGATATGGTGCTGGGGATTAGGTTTAGGGGGCTGGGGCTGGGGCTTTGCCTTAGGGTACTGGGCCAGCACTGAGGCTTAGGGGGCTGGGGCTGGTGTTGAGGTTAGGGGCCTGGGGCTTAGGCTTATGCTTAGGGGGCTGGGCCTGGGGTTGGGGTTTAGGCTTAGGCTTAGGGGGCTGGTTCTGAGGCTTAGGGGGCTGGAGCTGGTGTGGAGGCTTAGGGGGCTGGGGCTGAGGCTTAGGGGGCTGGGGCTGGGGCTGGGGCTTAGGCTTAGGGGGCTGGGGCTGGGCCTGAGGCTTAGGGTTTTGGGGATGGGGCTGAGGCAGTAAGGGGGCTGGGGCTGTGGTTGAGGTTTAGGGTTCTGGGGATGGTTCTTAGGTTTAGGCTTAGGGGGCTGGGGCTGGTGCTTTGTTTTAGGCTTAGGTGGCTGGGGCTGTGTCTTAGGAAGCTGGGATTTTGGGGGCTGGGGCTTAGGGGGCTGGGCTTAGGGGGCTTGGGCTTAGGGGGCTGGGGGTGGGACTTAGTGGGCTGGGGCTTAGGGGCATGAGGGTGGGTCTTAGGGGTTGGGTCTTAGGTGGCTGGGATTGAAGCTTAGGGGGCTGGGGCTGGGGTTTAGGTTTAGGCTTAGTGGGCTGTTGCTGAGGCTTAGTGAGCTGGGGCTGGGGCTAGACTTAGGGGGCTGGGCCTGAGGCAAGGACTGGGGTTTAGGTTAGGGATATGGTGCTGGGGCTTAGGTTTAGGGGGCTGGGGCTTGGGCTTTGGCTTAGGGTACTGGGCTGGCACTGAGGCTTAGGGGGCTGGGGCTGGGGTTGAGGTTAGGGGCCTGGGCCTTAGGCTTAGGGGGCTGGGCCTGGGGCTGGGGCTTAGGCTTAGGTTAGGGGGCTGGGGCTGAGGCATAGGGGGCTGGCGCTGGGGCAGAGGCTTAAGGGGCTGGCTCTGGGGCAGAGGCTTAGGGGGCTGTGTTGGGGCTGGGGCTTAAGATTAGGGGGCTGGAGCTGGGGCTGGGTCTTAGGCTTAGGGGGCTGGGGCTGAGGCGTTTAGGGTTCTGGGGCTGGGGTTGATGTTTAGGGGGCTGCGGCTGGAGCTTAGGCTTAGTATTAGGGGGCTGCGGCTGTGGTTTAGGCTTAGGGGGCTGGGGTTGGGGCTTAGGCTTAGGGGGCTGAGGCTGCAGCTGAGGCTTAGGGTGTTGGGGCTGGGGCTGAGGTGGTTAGGGTTCTGGGGCTGGGGCTTAGGCTTAGGCTTAGGTGGCTGGGGCTGGGGCTTAGGCTTAGTGGGCTGGGGCTGGGGCTGGGGATTAGGCTTAGGGGCCTGGGGCTCGGGCTGGGGCTTAGGCTTAGGGTGCTGGGGCTGGGGCTTAGGGGGCAGGGCCTGGGTCTGGGGCTTAGGTTTAGGGGCCTGGGGCTGGGGCTGGGGCTTAGGCTTAGGGTGCTGGGGCTGGGGCTTAGGTTTAGGTTTAGGGGGCTGGGGCTGGAGCTTAGGGGGCTGGGGCTGGGCCTAGGGTGCTGGGGCTGAGGCTTAGGGTGCTGGGGCTGGGGATTAGAGGGCTGGGGCTGGGGCTTAGTGGGTTTTGGCTTGGGCTTAGGGGGCTGGGTCTTAGGGGGCTGGGGCTGGGGCTTAGGGCTTTGGGGCTGGGGCTTAGAGGGCTTCGCTTAGGGGGATGAGGCATAGGGGGCTTCACTTAGGGAGCTGGGGCTGGGAATTAGGGGGATGGGGATTAGGGGGCTGGGGCTGGGGCTGAGGTGTTTAGGGGCTGGGGCTGTGGTTTAGGCTTAGGCTTAGGGGGCTGGGGTTGGGGCTTAGGCTTAGGGGGCTGAGGCTGTGGCTGAGGCTTAGGGTGTTGGGGCTGGGGCTGAGGCGGTTAGGGGTCTGGGGCTGGGGCTTAGGCTTAGGCTTAGGTGGCTGGGGCTGGGGCTTAGGCTTAGTGGGCTGGGGCTGGGGCTGGGTATTAGGATTAGGGGCCTGGGGCTGGGGCTTAGGCTTAGGGTGCTGGGGTTGGGGCTTAGGGGGCTGGGGAAGTGGCTGGGGTTTAGGCTTAGGGTGCTGGGGCTTAGGATAAGGGGGCTGGGCCTGGGTCTGGGGATTAGGCTTAGGGGCCTGGGGCTGGGGCTGGGGTTTAGGCTTAGGGTGCTGGGGCTGCGGCTTAGGTTTAGGCTTAGGGGCTTGGGCTGGAGCTTAGGGGACTGGGGCTGGGCCTAGGGTGCTGGGGCTGAGGCTTAGGGGGCTGGGGCTGGGGATTAGAGGGCTGGGGCTGGGGCTTAGTGGGTGTGGGCTTGGGATTAGGGGGCTGGGCCTTAGGGGGCTGGGGCTGGGGCTTAGGGCGCTGGGGCTGGGGCTTAGGGGGCTTAGCATAGGGGGCTGAAGCTTAGGGGGCTTCACTTAGGGAGCTGGGGCTGGGACTTTGGGGGCTGTGACTGAGGCTTAGGGGGCGGGGGCTGTGTCTTAGGAAGCTGGGATTTTGGGGCTGGGGCTTAGGGGGATGGGGCTTAGGGGGCTGGGGCTTAGGGGGCTTGGGCTTAGGGGGCTGGGGGTGGGACTTAATGGGCTGGGGCTTAGGGGCATGAGGGTGGGTCTTAGGGGTTGGGTCTTAGGTGGCTGGGATTGAAGCTTAGGGGGCTGGGGCTGGGTTTACGTTTAGGCTTAGTGGGCTGTTGCTGAGGCTTAGTGAGCTGGGGCTGGAGCTAGACTTAGGGGGCTGGGCCTGAGGCAAGGACTGGGGTTTAGGTTAGGGATATGGTGCTCGGGATTAGGTTTAGGGGGCTGGGGCTGGGGCTTTGCCTTAGGGTACTGGGCCAGCACTGAGGCTTAGGGGGCTGGGGCTGGGGTTGAGGTTAGGGGCTTGGGGCTTAGGCTTATGCTTAGGGGGCTGGGCCTGGGGTTGGGGTTTAGGCTTAGGCTTAGGGAGCTGGTTCTGAGGCTTAGGGGGCTGGAGCTGGTGTGGAGGCTTAGGGGGCTGGGGCTGAGGCTTAGGGGGCTGGGGCTGGGGCTGGGGCTTAGGCTTAGGGGGCTGGGGCTGGGCCTGAGGCTTAGGGTTTTGGGGATGGGGCTGAGGCAGTAAGGGGGCTGGGGCTGTGGTTGAGGTTTAGGGTTCTGGGGATGGTTCTTAGGTTTAGGCTTAGGGGGCTGGGGCTGGTGCTTAGTTTTAGGCTTAGGTGGCTGGGGCTGTGTCTTAGGAAGCTGGGATTTTGGGGGCTGGGGCTTAGGGGGCTGGGCTTAGGGGGCTTGGTCTTAGGGGGCTGGTGGTGGGACTTAGTGGGCTGGGGCTTAGGGGCATGAGGGTGGGTCTTAGGGGTTGGGTCTTAGGTGGCTGGGATTGAAGCTTCGGGGGCTGGGGCTGGGGTTTAGGTTTAGGCTTAGTGGGCTGTTGCTGAGGCTTAGTGAGCTGGGGCTGGGGCTAGACTTAGGGGGCTGGGCCTGAGGCAAGGACTGGGGTTTAGGTTAGGGATATGGTGCTGGGGCTTAGGTTTAGGGGGCTGGGGCTTGGGCTTTGGCTTAGGGTACTGGGCTGGCACTGAGGCTTAGGGGGCTGGGGCTGGGGTTGAGGTTAGGGGCCTGGGCCTTAGGCTTAGGGGGCTGGGCCTGGGGCTGGGGCTTAGGCTTAGGTTAGGGGGCTGGGGCTGAGGCTTAGGGGGCTGGCGCTGGGGCAGAGGCTTAAGGGGCTGGCTCTGGGGCAGAGGCTTAGGGGGCTGTGTTGGGGCTGGGGCTTAAGATTAGGGGGCTGGAGCTGGGGCTGGGTCTTAGGCTTACGGGGCTGGGGCTGAGGCGTTTAGGGTTCTGGGGCTGGGGTTGATGTTTAGGGGGCTGCGGCTGGAGCTTAGGCTTAGTATTAGGGGGCTGCGGCTGTGGTTTAGGCTTAGGGGGCTGGGGTTGGGGCTTAGGCTTAGGGGGCTGAGGCTGCAGCTGAGGCTTAGGGTGTTGGGGCTGGGGCTGAGGTGGTTAGGGTTCTGGGGCTGGGGCTTAGGCTTAGGCTTAGGTGGCTGGGGCTGGGGCTTAGGCTTAGTGGGCTGGGGCTGGGGCTGGGGATTAGGCTTAGGGGCCTGGGGCTCGGGCTGGGGCTTAGGCTTAGGGTGCTGGGGCTGGGGCTTAGGGGGCAGGGCCTGGGTCTGGGGATTAGGTTTAGGGGCCTGGGGCTGGGGCTGGGGCTTAGGCTTAGGGTGCTGGGGCTGGGGCTTAGGTTTAGGTTTAGGGGGCTGGGGCTGGAGCTTAGGGGGCTGGGGCTGGGCCTAGGGTGCTGGGGCTGAGGCTTAGGGTGCTGGGGCTGGGGATTAGAGGGCTGGGGCTGGGGCTTAGTGGGTTTTGGCTTGGGCTTAGGGGGCTGGGTCTTAGGGGGCTGGGGCTGGGGCTTAGGGCTTTGGGGCTGGGGCTTAGAGGGCTTCGCTTAGGGGGATGAGGCATAGGGGGCTTCACTTAGGGAGCTGGGGCTGGGAATTAGGGGGATGGGGATTAGGGGGCTGGGGCTGGGGCTGAGGTGTTTAGGGGCTGGGGCTGTGGTTTAGGCTTAGGCTTAGGGGGCTGGGGTTGGGGCTTAGGCTTAGGGGGCTGAGGCTGTGGCTGAGGCTTAGGGTGTTGGGGCTGGGGCTGAGGCGGTTAGGGGTCTGGGGCTGGGGCTTAGGCTTAGGCTTAGGTGGCTGGGGCTGGGGCTTAGGCTTAGTGGGCTGGGGCTGGGGCTGGGTATTAGGATTAGGGGCCTGGGGCTGGGGCTTTGGCTTAGGGTGCTGGGGTTGGGGCTTAGGGGGCTGGGGAAGTGGCTGGGGTTTAGGCTTAGGGTGCTGGGGCTTAGGATAAGGGGGCTGGGCCTGGGTCTGGGGATTAGGCTTAGGGGCCTGGGGCTGGGGCTGGGGCTTAGGCTTAGGGTGCTGGGGCTGGGGCTTAGGTTTAGGCTTAGGGGCTTGGGCTGGAGCTTAGGGGACTGGGGCTGGGCCTAGGGTGCTGGGGCTGAGGCTTAGGGGGCTGGGGCTGGGGATTAGAGGGCTGGGGCTGGGGCTTAGTGGGTGTGGGCTTGGGATTAGGGGGCTGGGCCTTAGGGGGCTGGGGCTGGGGCTTAGGGCGCTGGGGCTGGGGCTTAGGGGGCTTCGCATAGGGGGCTGAAGCTTAGGGGGCTTCACTTAGGGAGCTGGGGCTGGGACTTTGGGGGCTGGGGATGGGGCTTAGGGGGCTGGGGCTGGGGCTTAGGGCCTGGGACTGGGGTATAGGTGGCTGGGGCTTAGGGGGCTGAGGCTTAGGGGGCTGGGCTTGGGGCTCAGGTACCTGAGGCTTAGGGGGCTGGGCTAGGGGCTTAGAGGGCTGGGGCTGGGGCTGGGGCTTAGGCTTAGGGGGCTGGGCCTGGGGCTGGGGCATAGGCTTTGGGGACTGGGGCTGGGTCTGAGGCTTAGGGTGTTGGGGCTGGTGCTGAGGCGGTTAGGGGACTGGGACTTGGGCTGAGGCTTAGGGTGTTGGGGCTGGTGCTGAGGCGGTTAGGGGACTGGGGCTGTTTTTGAGGCTTAGGGGCCGGGGGATGGTTCTTAGGCTTAGGCTTAGGGGGCTGGGGCTGGGGCTTAGGCTTAGGTTTAGGGGGCTGGGGCTGAGGCTTAGGCTTAGGTTTAGGGTGCTGAGGTTGGGCCTTAGGCTTATGGGTCTGCTTCTGGGGTAGGGCTTAGGTTTAGGGTGCTGGGGCTGGGGCTAGGGCACTGGGGCTGAGGCTTAGGGGCTGGGGCTGAGGCTTTTAGGGGCGGGGGCTGGGGCTTAGAGGACTGGGGCTGGGGTTAGGGTCTGGGACTGGGGCTTAGGGGACTGGGGCTGGGTCTTAGGAGGCTGGGACTTAGGGTGCTGGGGTTAAGGGGGCTGGGGGAGGGTTTTAGGGGGCTGGGGCTGGAGCTTAGAAGGCTGGGGCTGAGGGGGCTGGGTCTGGGTCTTAGGGGGCTGTGGCTGGAGCTTAGAGGGCTGGGGCTGAGGGGGCTGGGTCTGGGTCTTAGGGGGCTGGGGCTTAGTGGGCAGGGGCTTAGGGGGCTGGGGCTTAGGGGGCTGAACCTTAGGGGCCTGGGCCTTAGGGGCTGGAGATGGGGCTTAGGGGACTGGGGCTAGGGGTAGGGGCTGGGGCTGGGGTTGGGGCTTAGGGGGCTGGGGCTTAGGGGGCTGAGGCTTATGGGGCTGGGCCTTGGGCTTAGGGGGCTGGGGCTGGGCATTAGGGGGCTGGGGCTTCGGGGGATGGGGCTGGGACTTAGGGGTATAGGGCTTGGGGGGCTGAGGCTAGGGCTTAGGGGGTGGGGTTTAGGCTTAGGGTGCTGGGGCTTAGGCTTAGGGGGCTGGTCCTGGGGCTGGGGCTTAGGCTTAGGGGGCTGGGGTAGTGGCTGGGGCTTAGGCTTAGGGGGTTGGGGCTGGGGCTGGGGCTTTGGCTTAGGGGGCTTGGGCTGGGGCTTAGGCTTGGGGCTGGGCCTGGGGCTGGGGCTTAGGCTTAGGGGGCTGTGGCAGTGGCTGGGGCTTAGGCTTAGGGGGGTGGGGCTTGGGCTGGAGTTTAGGCTTAGGGTGCTGGGACTGGGGCTTAGGGGGCTGGGGAAGTGGCTGGGGTTTAGGCTTAGGGTGCTGGGGCTTAGGCTTAGGGGGCAGGGCCTGGGTCTGGGGATTAGATTTAGGGGCCTGGGGCTGGGGCTGGGGCTTAGGCTTAGGGTGCTGGGGCTGGGGCTTAGGTTTGGGCTTAGGGGGCTTGGGCTGGAGCTTAGGGGACTGGGGCTGGGCCTAGGGTGCTGGGGCTGAGGCTTAGGGGGCTGGGGCTGGGGTTGAGGTTAGGGGCCTGGGGCTTAGGCTTATGCTTAGGGGGCTGGGCCTGGGGCTGGGGTTTAGGCTTAGGCTTAGGGGGCTGGTTCTGAGGCTTAGGGGGCTGGAGCTCTTGTGGAGGCTTAGGGGGCTGGGGCTGAGGCTTAGGGGGCTGGGGCTGGGGCTGGGGCTTAGGCTTAGGGGGCTGGGGCTGGGCCTGAGGCTTAGGGTTTTGGGGATGGGGCTGAGGCAGTAAGGGGGCTGGGGCTGTGGTTGAGGTTTAGGGTTCTGGGGATGGTTCTTAGGTTTAGGCTTAGGGGGCTGGGGCTGGTGCTTAGTTTTAGGCTTAGGTGGCTGGGGCTGTGTCTTAGGAAGCTGGGATTTTGGGGGCTGGGGCTTAGGGGGCTGGGCTTAGGGGGCTGGGGCTTAGGGGGCTTGGGCTTAGGGGGCTGGGGGTGGGACTTAGTGGGCTGGGGCTTAGGGGCATGAGGGTGGGTCTTAGGGGTTGGGTCTTAGGTGGCTGGGATTGAAGCTTAGGGGGCTGGGGCTGGGGTTTAGGTTTAGGCTTAGTGGGCTGTTGCTGAGGCTTAGTGAGCAGGGGCTGGGGCTAGACTTAGGGGGCTGGGCCTGAGGCAAGGACTGGGGTTTAGGTTAGGGATCTGGTGCTGGGGCTTAGGTTTAGGGGGCTGGGGCTTGGGCTTTGGCTTAGGGTACTGGGCTGGCACTGAGGCTTAGGGGGCTGGGGCTGGGGTTGAGGTTAGGGGCCTGGGCCTTAGGCTTAAGGGCTGGGCCTGGGGCTGGGGCTTAGGCTTAGGTTAGGGGGCTGGGGCTGTGACTTAGGGGGCTGGCGCTGGGGCAGAGGCTTAAGGGGCTGGCTCTGGGGCAGAGGCTTAGGGGGCTGTGTTGGGGCTGGGGCTTAAGATTAGGGGGCTGGAGCTGGGGCTGGGTCTTAGGCTTAGGGGGCTGGGGCTGAGGCGTTTAGGGTTCTGGGGCTGGGGTTGATGTTTAGAGGGCTGCGGCTGGAGCTTAGGCTTAGTATTAGGGGGCTGCGGCTGTGGTTTAGGCTTAGGGGGCTGGGGTTGGGGCTTAGGCTTAGGGGGCTGAGGCTGCAGCTGAGGCTTAGGGTGTTGGGGCTGGGGCTGAGGTGGTTAGGGTTCTGGGGCTGGGGCTTAGGCTTAGGCTTAGGTGGCTGGGGCTGGGGCTTAGGCTTAGTGGGCTGGGGCTGGGGCTGGGGATTAGGCTTAGGGGCCTGGGGCTCGGGCTGGGGCTTAGGCTTAGGGTGCTGGGGCTGGGGCTTAGGGGGCAGGGCCTGGGTCTGGGGATTAGGCTTAGGGGCCTGGGGCTGGGGCTGGGGCTTAGGCTTAGGGTGCTGGGGCTGGGGCTTAGGTTTAGGTTTAGGGGGCTGGGGCTGGAGCTTAGGGGGCTGGGGCTGGGCCTAGGGTGCTGGGGCTGAGGCTTAGGGTGCTGGGGCTGGGGTTTAGAGGGCTGGGGCTGGGGCTTAGTGGGTTTGGGCTTGGGCTTAGGGGGCTGGGTCTTAGGGGGCTGGGGCTGGGGCTTAGGGCTTTGGGGCTGGGGCTTAGAGGGCTTCGCTTAGGGGGATGAGGCATAGGGGGCTTCACTTAGGGAGCTGGGGCTGGGAATTAGGGGGCTGGGGATGGGGATTAGGGGGCTGGGGCTGGGGCTGAGGTGTTTAGGGGCTGGGGCTGTGGTTTAGGCTTAGGCTTAGGGGGCTGGGGTTGGGGCTTAGGCTTAGGGGGCTGAGGCTGTGGCTGAGGCTTAGGGTGTTGGGGCTGGGGCTGAGGCGGTTAGGGGTCTGGGGCTGGGGCTTAGGCTTAGGCTTAGGTGGCTGGGGCTGGGGCTTAGGCTTAGTGGGCTGGGGCTGGGGCTGGGGATTAGGCTTAGGGGCCTGGGGCTCGGGCTGGGGCTTAGGCTTAGGGTGCTGGGGCTGGGGCTTAGGGGGCAGGGCCTGGGTCTGGGGATTAGGCTTAGGGGCCTGGGGCTGGGGCTGGGGCTTAGGCTTAGGGTGCTGGGGCTGGGGCTTAGGTTTAGGTTTAGGGGGCTGGGGCTGGAGCTTAGGGGGCTGGGGCTGGGCCTAGGGTGCTGGGGCTGAGGCTTAGGGTGCTGGGGCTGGGGATTAGAGGGCTGGGGCTGGGGCTTAGTGGGTTTTGGCTTGGGCTTAGGGGGCTGGGTCTTAGGGGGCTGGGGCTGGGGCTTAGGGCTTTGGGGCTGGGGCTTAGAGGGCTTCGCTTAGGGGGATGAGGCATAGGGGGCTTCACTTAGGGAGCTGGGGCTGGGAATTAGGGGGCTGGGGATGGGGATTAGGGGGCTGGGGCTGGGGCTGAGGTGTTTAGGGGCTGGGGCTGTGGTTTAGGCTTAGGCTTAGGGGGCTGGGGTTGGGGCTTAGGCTTAGGGGGCTGAGGCTGTGGCTGAGGCTTAGGGTGTTGGGGCTGGGGCTGAGGCGGTTAGGGGTCTGGGGCTGGGGCTTAGGCTTAGGCTTAGGTGGCTGGGGCTGGGGCTTAGGCTTAGGGGGCTGGGGCTGGGGCTGGGTATTAGGATTAGGGGCCTGGGGCTGGGGCTTAGGCTTAGGGTGCTGGGGTTGGGGCTTAGGGGGCTGGGGAAGTGGCTGGGGTTTAGGCTTAGGGTGCTGGGGCTTAGGATAATGGGGCAGGTCCTGGGTCTGGGGATTAGGCTTAGGGGCCTGGGGCTGGGGCTGGGGCTTAGGCTTAGGGTGCTGGTGCTGGGGCTTAGGTTTAGGCTTAGGGGCTTGGGCTGGAGCTTAGGGGACTGGGGCTGGGCCTAGGGTGCTGGGGCTGAGGCTTAGGGGGCTGGGGCTGGGGATTAGAGGGCTGGGGCTGGGGCTTAGTGGGTGTGGGCTTGGGATTAGGGGGCTGGGCCTTAGGGGGCTGGGGCTGGGGCTTAGGGCGCTGGGGCTGGGGCTTAGGGGGCTTCGCATAGGGGGCTGAAGCTTAGGGGGCTTCACTTAGGGAGCTGGGGCTGGGACTTTGGGGGCTGGGGATGGGGCTTAGGGGGCTGGGGCTGGGGCTTAGGGCCTGGGACTGGGGTATAGGTGGCTGGGGCTTAGGGGGCTGAGGCTTAGGGGCCTGGGCTTGGGGCTCAGGTACCTGAGGCTTAGGGGGCTGGGCTAGGGGCTTAGAGGGCTGGGGCTGGGGCTGGGGCTTAGGCTTAGGGGGCTGGGCCTGGGGCTGGGGCATAGGCTTTGGGGACTGGGGCTGGGTCTGAGGCTTAGGGTGTTGGGGCTGGTGCTGAGGCGGTTAGGGGACTGGGACTTGGGCTGAGGCTTAGGGTGTTGGGGCTGGTGCTGAGGCGGTTAGGGGACTGGGGCTGTTTTTGAGGCTTAGGGGCCAGGGGATGGTTCTTAGGCTTAGGCTTAGGGGGCTGGGCCTGGGGCTGGGGCATAGGCTTTGGGGACTGGGGCTGGGTCTGAGGCTTAGGGTGTTGGGGCTGGTGCTGAGGCGGTTAGGGGACTGGGACTTGGGCTGAGGCTTAGGGTGTTGGGGCTGGGGCTGAGGTGGTTAGGGTTCTGGGGCTGGGGCTTAGGCTTAGGCTTAGGTGGCTGGGGCTGGGGCTTAGGCTTAGTGGGCTGGGGCTGGGGCTGGGGATTAGGCTTAGGGGCCTGGGGCTCGGGCTGGGGCTTAGGCTTAGGGTGCTGGGGCTGGGGCTTAGGGGGCAGGGCCTGGGTCTGGGGCTTAGGTTTAGGGGCCTGGGGCTGGGGCTGGGGCTTAGGCTTAGGGTGCTGGGGCTGGGGCTTAGGTTTAGGTTTAGGGGGCTGGGGCTGGAGCTTAGGGGGCTGGGGCTGGGCCTAGGGTGCTGGGGCTGAGGCTTAGGGTGCTGGGGCTGGGGATTAGAGGGCTGGGGCTGGGGCTTAGTGGGTTTTGGCTTGGGCTTAGGGGGCTGGGTCTTAGGGGGCTGGGGCTGGGGCTTAGGGCTTTGGGGCTGGGGCTTAGAGGGCTTCGCTTAGGGGGATGAGGCATAGGGGGCTTCACTTAGGGAGCTGGGGCTGGGAATTAGGGGGCTGGGGATGGGGATTAGGGGGCTGGGGCTGGGGCTGAGGTGTTTAGGGGCTGGGGCTGTGGTTTAGGCTTAGGCTTAGGGGGCTGGGGTTGGGGCTTAGGCTTAGGGGGCTGAGGCTGTGGCTGAGGCTTAGGGTGTTGGGGCTGGGGCTGAGGCGGTTAGGGGTCTGGGGCTGGGGCTTAGGCTTAGGCTTAGGTGGCTGGGGCTGGGGCTTAGGCTTAGTGGGCTGGGGCTGGGGCTGGGTATTAGGATTAGGGGCCTGGGGCTGGGGCTTAGGCTTAGGGTGCTGGGGTTGGGGTTTAGGGGGCTGGGGAAGTGGCTGGGGTTTAGGCTTAGGGTGCTGGGGCTTAGGATAAGAGGGCAGGGCCTGGGTCTGGGGATTAGGCTTAGGGGCCTGGGGCTGGGGCTGGGGCTTAGGCTTAGGGTGCTGGGGCTGGGGCTTAGGTTTAGGCTTAGGGGCTTGGGCTGGAGCTTAGGGGACTGGGGCTGGGCTTAGGGTGCTGGGGCTGAGGCTTAGGGGGCTGGGGCTGGGGATTAGAGGGCTGGGGCTGGGGCTTAGTGGGTGTGGGCTTGGGATTAGGGGGCTGGGCCTTAGGGGGCTGGGGCTGGGGCTTAGGGCGCTGGGGCTGGGGCTTAGGGGGCTTCGCATAGGGGGCTGAAGCTTAGGGGGCTTCACTTAGGGAGCTGGGGCTGGGACTTTGGGGGCTGGGGATGGGGCTTAGGGGGCTGGGGCTGGGGCTTAGGGCCTGGGACTGGGGTATAGGTGGCTGGGGCTTAGGGGGCTGAGGCTTAGGGGGCTGGGCTTGGGGCTCAGGTACCTGAGGCTTAGGGGGCTGGGCTAGGGGCTTAGAGGGCTGGGGCTGGGGCTGGGGCTTAGGCTTAGGGGGCTGGGCCTGGGGCTGGGGCATAGGCTTTGGGGACTGGGGCTGGGTCTGAGGCTTAGGGTGTTGGGGCTGGTGCTGAGGCGGTTAGGGGACTGGGACTTGGGCTGAGGCTTAGGGTGTTGGGGCTGGTGCTGAGGCGGTTAGGGGACTGGGGCTGTTTTTGAGGCTTAGGGGCCAGGGGATGGTTCTTAGGCTTAGGCTTAGGGGGCTGGGGCTGGGGCTTAGGCTTAGGTTTAGGGGGCTGGGGCTGAGGCTTAGGCTTAGGTTTAGGGTGCTGAGGCTGGGCCTTAGGCTTATGGGTCTGCTTCTGGGGTAGGGCTTAGGTTTAGGGTGCTGGGGCTGGGGCTAGGGCACTGGGGCTGAGGCTTAGGGGCTGGGGCTGAGGCTTTTAGGGGCTGGGACTGGGGCTTAGGGGACTGGGGCTGGGTCTTAGGAGGCTGGGACTTAGGGTGCTGGGGTTTAGGGGGCTGGGGGAGGGTTTTAGGGGGCTGGGGCTGGAGCTTAGAAGGCTGGGGCTGAGGGGGCTGGGTCTGGGTCTTAGGGGGCTGGGGCTGGAGCTTAGAGGGCTGGGGCTGAGGGGGCTGGGTCTGGGTCTTAGGGGGCTGGGGCTTAGTGGGCAGGGGCTTAGGGGGCTGGGGCTTAGGGGGCTGAACCTTAGGGGCCTGGGCCTTAGGGGCTGGAGATGGGGCTTAGGGGACTGGGGCTAGGGGTAGGGGCTGGGGCTGGGGTTGGGGCTTAGGGGGCGCTGTGGGGGCTGAGGCTTATGGGGCTGGGCCTGGGGCTTAGGGGGCTGGGGATTAAGGGGCTGGGGCTGGGCATTAGGGGGCTGGGGCTTCGGGGGATGGGGCTGGGACTTAGGGGTATAGGGCTTGGGGGGCTGAGGCTAGGGCTTAGGGGGTGGGGTTTAGGCTTAGGGTGCTGGGGCTTAGGCTTAGGGGGCTGGGCCTGGGGCTGGGGCTTAGGCTTAGGGGGCTGGGGCAGTGGCTGGGGCTTAGGCTTAGGGGGTTGGGGATGGGGCTGGGGCTTTGGCTTAGGGGGCTTGGGCTGGGGCTTAGGCTTGGGGCTGGGCCTGGGGCTGGGGCTTAGGCTTAGGGGGCTGTGGCAGTGGCTGGGGCTTAGGCTTAAGGGGCTGGGGCTTGGGCTGGAGTTTAGGCTTAGGGTGCTGGGACTGGGGCTTAGGGGGCTGGGGAAGTGGCTGGGGTTTAGGCTTAGGGTGCTGGGGCTTAGGCTTAGGGGACAGGGCCTGGGTCTGGGGATTAGGCTTAGGGGCCTGGGGCTGGGGCTGGGGCTTAGGCTTAGGGTGCTGGGGCTGGGGCTTAGGTTTAGGCTTAGGGGCTTGGGCTTGAGCTTAGGAGACTGGGCCTGGGCCTAGGGTGCTGGGGCTGAGGCTTAGGGGGCTGGGGCTGGGGATTAGAGGGCTGGGGCTGGGGCTTAGTGGGTTTGGGCTTGGGCTTAGGGGGCTGGGCCTTAGGGGGCTGGGGCTGGGGCTTAGGGCGCTGGGGCTGGGGCTTAGGGGGCTTCGCATAGGGGCTGAAGCTTAGGGGGCTTCACTTAGGGAGTTGGGGCTGGGACTTAGGGGGCTGGGGATGGGGCTTAGGGGGTTGGGGCTGGGGCTGAGGTGTTTAGGGGGCTGGGGATGGGGCTTAGGCTTAGGCTTAGGGGGCTGGTCGTTGGGGTGGGGCATAGGCTTTGGGGACTGGGGCTGGGTCTGAGGCTTAGGGTTAGGGGGCTGGGGCTTGGGCTGAGGCTTAGGGTGTTGGGGCTGGTGCTGAGGCGGTTAGGGGACTGGGGCTGTTTTTGAGGCTTAGAGGTCGGGGGATGGTTCTTAGGCTTAGGCTTAGGGGGCTGGGGCTGGGGCTTAGGTTTAGGCTTAGGGGGCTGGGGCTGAGGCTTAGGCTTAGGTTTAGGGTGCTGAGGCTGGGCCTTAGGCTTATGGGTCTGCTTCTGGGGTAGGGCTTAGGTTTAGGGGGCTGGGGCTGGGGCTAGGGCGCTGGGGTTGAGGCTTAGGGGGCTGGGGCTGAGGCTTTTAGGGGCGGGGGCTGGGGCTTAGGGGACTGGGGCTGGGGTTAGGGGGCTGTGACTGGGACTTAGGGGACTGGGTCTGGGTCTTAGTGGGCTGGGGATTAGGGTGCTGGGGTTTAGGGGGCTGGGGGAGGGTCTTAGGGGGCTGGGGCTGGAGCTTAGAAGGCTGGGGCTGAGGGGGCTGTGTCTGGGTCTTAGGGGGCTGTGGCTGGAGCTTAGAGGGCTGGGGCTGAGGGGGCTGGGTCTGGGTCTTAGGGGGCTGGGGCTTAGTGGGCAGGGGTTTAGGGGGCTGGGGCTTAGGGGGCTGAACCTTAGGGGCCTGGGCCTTAGGGGCTGGAGATGGGGCTTAGGGGACTGGGGCTAGGGGTAGGGGCTGGGGCTGGGGTTGGGGCTTAGGGGGCTGGGGATTAGGGGGCTGAGGCTTATCGGGCTGGGACTGGGCCTTATGGGGCTGGGGATTAAGGGGCTGGGCATTAGGGGGCTGGGGCTTCGGGGGATGGGGCTGGGATTTGGGGGTATAGGGCTTGGGGGGCTGAGGCTAGGGCTTAGGGGGTGGGGTTGAGGGTGGGTTTTAGGCTTAGGGTGCTGGGGCTTAGGCTTAGGGGGCTGGGCCTGGGGCTGGGGCTTAGGCTTAGGGGGCTGGGGCAGTGGCTGGGGCTTAGGCTTAGGGGGTTGGGGCTGGGGCTTTGGCTTAGGGGACAGCACTGGGCCTTAGGCTTAGGGGCTGGGCCTGGGGCTGGGGCTTAGGCTTAGGGGGCTGTGGCAGTGGCTGGGGCTTAGGCTTAGGGGGCTGGGGCTTGGGCTGGGGCTTAGGCTTAGGTGGCAGGGGCTAGGCTGAGGCTTAGGGGCCTGGGTCTGGGGCATGGGTGGTTGGGGGCAGGGGCTGGGGCTGAGGTGTTTAGGGGGCTGGGGCTGGGGCTGAGGGCGTTAAGCGGCTGGGGCTGGGGCTGAGGCGATTAGGGGGCAGGGGCTGGGGCTTAGAGGGCTGGTGCTGGGGTTTCCGGGGATTGGGATGGGGCTTAGGGGCTTGGGGCTGGGTCTTTGGAGTCTGGGGCTGGTCCTTAGGGGGCTGGGGCTGGGGCTTAGGGGTATTGGGTTTAGGGGGTTGTGGCAGGGTCTTAGGGGGCTGGGGCTGGGGTTTGGGGGGCTGGGGCTGGGGCTAGAGTGCTGGGGCTGAGGCTTAGGGGGCTGGGGCTTAGGCTTAGTGGGCTGGGCCTGGGGCTGGGGCTTAGGCTTAGGGGGCTGGGGCTTGGGCTTGGGCTGGGGCTTAGGCTTAGGCTTACGTGGCTGGGGCTGGGGCTTAGGCTTAGGGGGCTGGGCCTGGGGCTGGGGCTTAGGCTTAGGGGGCTGGGGCAGTGGTTGGGGCTTAGGCTTATGGGTCTGGTTCTGGGGTAGGGCTTAGGTTTATGGGCCTGGGGCTGGGGCTAGGGCGCTGGGGCTGAGGCTTAGGGGGCTGGGACTGAGGCTTTTAGGGGGCAAGGGCTGGGGCTTATGGGGCTGGGGCTGGGGCTGAGGGGGCTGGGGCTTAGGCTTAGGGGACTGGGCCTGGGGCTGGGGCATAGGCTTTGGGGACTAGGGCTGGGGCGTAGGCTTAGGCTTAGGGGGCTGGGGCTGAGGCTTAAGGGGCTGGTGCTGGGGCAGAGGCTTAAGGGGCTGTGTTGGGGCTGGGGCTTAAAATTAGGGGGCTGGAGCTGGGGCTGGGTCTTAGGCTTAGGGGGTTGGGGCTGGGGCTGGGGCTGGGGCTACGGCTTAGGGGGCTGGGGCTGGGGCTGAGGCGTTTAGGGTTCTGGGGCTGGGGTTGATGTTTAGGGGGCTGCGGCTGGAGCTTAGGCTTAGTTTTAGGAGGCTGGGGCTGTGGTTTAGGCTTAGGCTTAGGGGGCTGGGGTTGGGGCTTAGGCTTAGGGGGCTGAGGCTCCGGCTGAGGCTTAGGGTGTTGGGGCTGGGGCTGAGGCGGTTAGGGGTCTGGGGCTGGGGCTCAGGCTTAGGCTTAGGTGGCTGGGGCTGGGGCTGAGGCTTAGGGGGCTGGCACTGGGGCAGTGGCTTAGGGGGCTGGATTGGGGCTGGGGCTTAGGATTAGGGGGCTGGGGCTGGGGCTGGGTCTTAGGCTTAGGGGGCTGGGGCTGGGGTTGGGGCTGGGGCTAAGGCTAAGGCTTAGGGGGCTGGGGCTGGGGCTGAGGCGTTTAGGGTTCTGGGGCTGGGGTTGATGCTTAGGGGGCTGCGGCTGGAGCTTAGGCTTTGTTTTAGGGGGCTGGGGCTGTGGTTTAGGCTTAGGCTTAGGGGGCTGGGGTTGGGGCTTAGGCTTAGGGGGCTGAGGCTCCGGCTGAGGCTTAGGGTGTTGGGGCTGGGGCTGAGGCGGTTAGGGGTCTGGGGCTGGGGCTCAGGCTTAGGCTTAGGTGGCTGGGGCTGGGGCTGAGGCTTAGGGGACTGGCACTGGGGCAGTGGCTTAGGGGGCTGGATTGGGGCTGGGGCTTAGGCTTAGGGGGCTGGGGCTGGGACTGGGGCTGGGGCTGGGGCTAAGGCTAAGGCTAAGGCTTAGGGGGCTGGGGCTGGGGCTGAGGCGTTTAGGGTTCTGGGGCTGGGGTTGATGCTTAGGGGGCTGGGGCTGGAGCTTAGGCTTACTTTTAGGGTGCTGGGGCTGTGGTTTAGGCTTAGGCTTAGGGAGCTGGGTTTGGGGCTTAGGCTTAGGCTTAGGGGGCTGCGGCTGAGTCATAGGGGGTTGGGGCTGGGGCTGCGGCTTTGGGGGATGGAGTAGGGCTGAGGTGGTTATGGGACTGGGCTGGGGCTGAGGTGGTTATGGGGCTGAGGCTGGGGCTTGGGGGGCTGGGGCTGGGGCTTAGGGGGCTGGGGATTAAGGCGCTGGGGCTGGGCATTAGGGGGCTGGGGTTTCAGGGGCTGGGGCTGGGACTTAGGGGTATAGGGCTTGGGGGGCTGAGGCTGGGGCTGAGGCTTAGGGGGTTGGGGGTGGGGCTGAGGCTTAGGGGGTTGGGGCGGGGCCTGAGGCAGTTAGGGGTCTGGGGCTGGGGCTTAGCCTTAGGCTTAGGTGGCTGGGGCTGGGGCTTAGGCTTAGGGGGCTGGGCCTGGGGCTGGGGCTTAGGCTTAGGGGGCTGGGGCAGTGGTTGGGGGTTAGGCTTAAGGGGCTGGGGCTTGGGCTGGGGCTTAGGCTTAGGGGGCTGGGGCTGGGGCTGAGGCTTATGGGGCTGGGGCTGGGGCTGAGGCAGTTGGGGGCAGGGGCTGGGGCTGAGGCTTAGGGGGTTGGCACTGGGGCAGAGGCTTAGGGGGCTGGGGCTTAGGATTAGGGGGCTGGGTCTGGGTCTGGGTCTTAGGCTTAGGGGGCTGGGGCTGGGGCTGGTGCTAAGGCTAAGGCTCTGGGGGCTGGGGCTGAGGCATTTAGGGTTCTGGGGCTGGGGTTGATGCTTAGGGGGCTGGGGCTGGAGCTTAGGCTTAGTTTTAGGGGGCTGGGGCTGTGATTTAGGTTTAGGCTTAGGGAGCTGGGGTTGGGGCTTAGGCTTAGGCTTAGGGGGCTGGGGCTGAGTCATAGGGGGCTGGGGCTGGGGCTGCTGCTTTGGGGGATGGAGTAGGGCTGAGGTGATTATGGGACTGGGCTGGGGCTGAGGTGGTTATGGGGCTGAGCCTGGGGCTTGGGGGGCTGGGGCTGGGGCTTAGGGGGCTGGGGATTAAGGCGCTGGGGCTGGGCATTAGGGGGCTGGGGTTATGGGGGCTGGGGCTGGGACTTAGGGGTATAGGGCTTGGGGGGCTGAGGCTGGGGCTGAGGCTTAGGGGGCTGGTGCTGGGCTTAGGTTTATGCTTAGGGGGCTGGATTTGGGGCTTAGGCTTAGGCTTAGGGGACTGGTTCTGAGGCTTAGGGGGCTGGGGCTGGGGCAAAGGCTTAGGGGGCTGGGGCTGCGGCTGTTAGGGTGATGGGGTTGGGGCTGAGGTAGTTAGGGGGTTGGGGCTGGGGCTGAGGTGGTCAGGGGGCTGGGGCTGGGTCTGAGGCGTTTAGGGGGAATTTGCTCTGGCTGAAAAGGTTATGGGGCTGGGGCTGAGGCGGTTGGGGGCTGGGGCTGGGGATTAGGGGACTGGGGCTGGGGCTTAGGGGGCTTGGGCTGGGGCTTAGGGGGCTGGGGTTTAGGGGGCTGGGGCTTAGGGGGCTGGGGCTTAGGGGGCTGGGGCTGGGGCTGAGGCGGTTATGGGGCTGAGGCTGGGGCTTGGGGGATGGTGCTGGGGCTTAGGGGGCTGGGGCTTAGGAGGCTGGGGCTGGTCTTAGGGGCTGAGACTTACGGGCTGGGGCTGGGGCTTAGGGAGCTGAGGCTTAGGGGGCTGGGGCTGGGGTTCAGGCTTAGGGGTCTGGGGCTTAAAGTTAGGATGCTGGGCCTGGGACTGGGGCTTAGGCTTATGGGTCTGGGGCTGGGGCTCTGGTTTAGGTTTAGGAGGCTGGAGCTGGGGCTGGGGCTTAGGCTTAGGGGGCTGAGGCTGCGGCTGAGGCTTAGGGTGTTGGGGCTGGGGCTGAGGCAGTTAGGGGTCTGGGGCTGGGGCTTAGGCTTAGGCTTAGGTGGCTGGGGCTGGGGCTTAGGCTTAGGGGCCTGGGGCTGGGGCTTAGGCTTAGGGGGCTGGGGCTGGGCCTGAGGCTGGGCCTGAGGCTTAGGGTTTTGGAGATGCTGCTGAGGCGGTAAGGGGACTGGGGCTGGGGTTGAAGCTTAGGGGTCTGGGGATGGTTCTTAGGTTTAGGCATAGGGGGCTGGGGCTGGTGCTTAGTTTTAGGCTTAGGCGGCTGGGGCTGGGTCTTAGGAAGCTGGGACTTTGGGGGCTGGCGCTTAGGGGGCTGGGGCTTAGGGGGCTGGGCTTAGGGGGCTGGGGCTGGGGCTTAGGGGGCTGGGGCTTAGGGGGCTGAGGGTTGGGGTTAGGGGGCCGGGGGTTAGGGGCATGAGGCTGGGTCTTAGGGGGTTGGGTCTTAGGTGGCTGGGATTGAAGCTTAGGGGGCTGGGGCTGGGGTTTAGGCTTAGGCTTAGGGGGCAGGGGCTGGGGCTTAGGTTTAAGCTTATGCTTAGGGGGCAGGGCCTGGGGCTGGGGCTTAGGCTTAGGCTTAGGGGGCTGGGGCTGAGGCTTAGGGGGCTGGCGCTGGGGCAGAGGCTTAGGGGGCTGTGTTGGGGCTGGGGCTTAGGATTAGGGGGCTGGGGCTGGGTTGGGTCTTAGGCTTAGGGAGCTGGGGCTGGGGCTGGTGCTTGGGCTAAGGCTTAGGGGGCTGGGGCTGGGGCTTAGGCGTTTAGGGTTCTGGGGCTGGGGTTTAGGCTTAGGGGGCTGCGGCTGGAGCTTAGGCTTAGTTTTAGGGGGCTGGGGCTGTGGTTTAGGCTTAGGGGGCTGGGGTTGGGACTTAGGCTTAGGCTTAGGGTGCTGGGGCTGAGGCTTAGGGGGCTGGCGCTGGGGCAGAGGCTTAGGGGTCTGGGTTGGGGCTGGGTCTTAGGATTAGTGGGCTGGGGATGGGGCTGGGTCTTAGGCTTAGGGGGCTGGGGCCGGGGCTGGAGCTGGGCCTAAGGCTTAGGGGGCTGGAGTTGTGGCTGAGGCGTTTAGGGATCTGGGGCTGGGGTTGATGCTTAGGGGGCTGGGGCTGAAGCTTAGGCTTAGTTTTAGGGGGCTGTGGCTGTGGTTTAGGCTTAGGCTTAGGGGGCTGGGGTTGGGGCTTAGGCTTAGGCTTAGGGGACTGGGGCTGAGTCATAGGGGACTGGGGCTGGGGCTGCGGCTTTGGGGGATGGACTAGGGCTGAGGTGGTTATGAAACTTGGCTGGGGCTGAGGTTGTTATGGGGTCAGGCTGGGGCTTGGGGGGCTGGGGCTGGGGCTTAGGGGGCTTGGGCTGGGGCTGGGGTTTAGGCTTAGTTGGCTGGGGCTTATAGTTAGGATGCTGGGCTTGGGGCTGGGGCTTAGGCTTATGGGGCTGGGTCTGCGGCTGAGGCTTAGGGTTTTGGGGTTGGGGCTGAGGCAGTTAGGGGTCTGGGGCTTGGGCTTAGGCTTAGGTGGCTGGGGCTGGGGCTGAGGCTTAGGGGGTACAGGCTGTGGCTGAGGCAGTTAAGGGGCTGGGGCTGGAGCTAAGGCTTAAGCTTAGGGGGATGGGGTACGGCTTAGGGAGCTGATGCTTAGGGCACTGGGGCTGAAGCTTAGGGATATGGAGCTGTGGTTGAGTTGGTTAGGGGGCTCGGGTTGTGGCTGAGCTGGGTAGGTGGCTGGGGCTGGGGCTGAGACGGTTAGGGCGCTGGGGCTGGGGCTAAGGGGGCTGGGGCTGGGGCTTAGGGGGCAGGGGCTTAGGGGATAGGGGCTGGGGCTTAGGTGGCTGGGGCTGGGCCTTAGGGGGCTGGGTTGGGTCTTAGGGCACTGGGGCTTAGGGGGCTGGGGCTTGGGCTTAGGGGGTTTGGGCTTAGGGGCCTGGGACTTAGGGGGTTGGGCCTTGGGCTTAGAGAGGTGAAGCTTAGGGGGCTGGGGCTTAGGGGGATGTGGCTGGGGCTTCGGAGGCTGGGGTTTAAGGGCTTGGGGCTAGGGCTTATGGGGCGGGGGCTTAGGGATCTGGGGATGGGGCTTAGGGGGCTGGGGTTTAGTGGGCTGGAGCTTAGGGGGCTTGTGCTGTGTCTTAGGGGGCTGGGTCTTACGGGGCTGGGGCTTAGGGGGCTGGGGCAGGGGCTTCGGGGGCTGGAGCTTAGGGGGCTATGTCTGGGACTAAGGGGGCTCGGGTTCAGGGGGCTGGGGCTGGGGCTTAGGGGGCTGAGTCTTAGGGGGCTGGAGCTAGGGCTTATGGGGCTGGTGCTGGAGCTTAAGGTTAGGGGGCTGGGGCTTAAGTTTAGGGGGCTTGGCCTGGGGCTTGGGTTTAGTCTTAGGGGGCTGGGGCTTAGGCTTAGGGGCCTGCACTGGGGCTTAGGCTTAGGGCGCTGGGGCTGGTGCTGAGGTGGTTAGGGTGCTGGGGCAGGGGCTTGGGCTTAGGCGACTAGGACTGGGTCTGTGGCTTAGGCTTAGGCCTAGGGGACTGGGGCTGAGGCTTAGGGGCCTGGGAGGGGAAAGCAAAACTTTTGCCTCCCGGAAGAAGGCAGGGTTAACACCCAGGCCTCTTCACCCAGCTCCCTAGGCAGCGCCCTTCCACATGTTTGGACTGGTGGGTGCCATCTTGTCCATGGTCACACACCCTGTTACCTCTCGGCTACAATGGCGACTGTGTAGGATCTCTGGGAAATGCTGAAACAGCTTTGAGAAGAGTGAAGCCATTTGGGGCTGACAGAAGCCACCATGAAAAGAAAATAAAGTAGCTAGGAAGTGTAAATCAACTAGCTGATATTGGGGAGGTAGGCTGTGCAGACGTCGCCCAAGGGAATGTCACGAAAGAAATGGATGTTCAGAAGGCTTGCGAGGACGACCAGAGCAGTTTTGGTTCAACTAAGAATGGCTAAGCCTAATGCCCCGCTTCTCACTTTGCCTGCTTGCACAACTCTAGGGAAATTTGACTCGGGGCTGCTCAGACTCCTCTCAAGAGGGCTGACGGACCCTGCTCAGGAAATAATTTTTTTTCTGTTAAACTTGCTGATGGTGTGAGTTGTTCTTTTCTGGCAAGGGACAGTGGCTACAACATTTTTAGGTGCACCGAGCTCCGACTGCCACTTTCTGGGCCTACATAGAAAGGAGGCTACCTGTACAGAAGGGTTCTCCCCAGAACTAGGGGATTTCTGATTTCCCTAGGCCTGGGGTCCTTAATCTCTTTAAACAGGGACCAGTTCACTGTCCCTCCGACCCGTTGGAGGGCCAGACTACAGTTTAAAAACAAACTACGAACAAATTCCAAGGCACACTGCACACATCTAATTTTGGAGTTAAAAAACAAACCAACACATGGGGCACAAACACCCGGCGGACAGGATCAATGTCCTCGGCTGTCCCCATGTGGCCTTCCGGCTGTCGTTTGAGGACCCCTGCTCTAGGCACTCACAAAGAGCATGTGGTTTCTACCCGAAAGCCTGGAGACTCTGCAATTTGTTTAAAGATGATTGGGCAGAAGGAGTCCCCAATGGGCCCACGCAAGACTCGTTTTCCCTTCCCCTATTTCTCAGAGGTCATAGATCTGATTTTGGCAACCAGGAAACCCTGATCTGATCTCTAAAATTGATGGGGGTTGGGAGTTTGGGGTTGGGGGGTAAGGGTAAGGGTATGGGTTAGGGGTAGGGTTACAGTGAGGGTTCGGGTTCGGGTTCAGGTTCAGGTTAGAAAAATAAATAAATAAAATTGATGTGTGACTTGACAGGGCCAATAATAAGCCAGCATATATAAAAGACTTACTCCCTCCCCCAACAGAATCGGTTCTTTCCCCCAAGATTTCAGGAAACATGGCATGACTGGGAATGACAACCGGTCCAAGTTCCTATGGCCACCAAGGTGGAGGCTGTCCCTCCCCTCACCTCCTTTCCCCTCCCCTCCCCATTCCCCTCATCTTTATCCCAGTTTGCAGGAGGACTCGGGGAACGGGAGAACTGGCTTAAGACCCCTTCTGACCGCTGCCTGCCTATCAGTTCATGGGGGGCCAGAGAGAGAGAGAAATACCACCCCTTTTAAAGTCACCCCCCAACACGTGCACTAGGGCTGGCATGTACTCTCCACCCCCCGAGAAGGATCACTGGGCAGCAGCATTCTCTGCTTAAGGCAAGCAGCCCCAACACCTGGGGAAACGCCCAGAGTCCCTCTTTGGGTCTATGTCCCCTTTTCTTCCAGGGATTGCATAATTGGAATCAACCACCCCCCTGGTCTGACAAACCAAAAGGTCTGATTTCTTTGCTAGACTAGCTTTTCCACATGCATCAGCCCACCTCAGACAAGTGCCAGCCACTTCTCCAGGTGCTGTTCACAACAGAGGAATGGGAACCCTTCCAGAGAGAGGCCCAGAAAGCAGTCAATAGAACTGATGGTCAGCCAGCGGGCATTCCCCACTGGAGAGAAACTCTTTTTGCCACTCCACGAATAACGTGGGACCCCAACTCCCAGTAAGGCCCCAAGGGCTTAACCAGGTATCTGTCGCGCGCTCAGTCTCGCCAGCAAGAAGGACGCGCCACAACAGGATTCTTCCACAGGTGTTTAATGCGGGTTGGATTTGCAGATGCGGAAAAAGACCCTGAAGCACCAAACTACTGCTGCTTATATGCGCTCTATGGGGACGTGCCGTGCATTGATTGGTGCGTTCGCCAGAACACTTATTAGCATACTCCAGGGTGGAGTTATGACTAAGTCATCTAAGCAGTGCGCATGCTCTAAGTGGTTGTTTACCACTTAACTGGGCCACCGCCCTGACTGCCCGGCGCCATCTTGTAATGGCGGTGAGAGCTGCGGCTTCCCACATCTCCTCCTTTCTTATTTATTTTAGGCCTAATCCATCGATCCATCCCGGAGCCTCCAGCAGCCCCAGGAGATCAAGATGGATATAAGAACCCAAATCTGGTCACCCTGATGCGTGCAATGAGCAGAGCTCCGCATGGTGCAAGGGCTGGCCTAGATCCAATTTCTGTCACTCTTCCCAGTGCAATGGGGTCTTCCCCTTGGGGTGCGAGAGCTGACAACTTATGGGGGTTAGTTTTCTTTTAACAAAGAAAGCCAAAGATCATGGGAACCACTGCGCTCAATCGCTAAGAGCACCTGCGCAATGATGACCTTGTCACGCCTTTGCTGAGCTTTAAGTTTGCAGAGCAACCATAGCAACAACACTCCTCCACAGCACATTATGGCAGCAAATGTAAACACCCCCACCCACTCCTTAAAGTAGGAAAATGCAGATGAAAGCCAAGAAGAAAAATTTTCAAGAGTAAGGGGTTCCACGTGTGTTCCATTCAATCGGACAACTTGATTCAGGAGGTCTTCTTGCAGCTGGTTCAACTCTTTGGTCCACTGTCCTGTGAGATACTGAGAAATATTAGCACTCAATGCACTAAAATTATCATATAACACTGGAGTGATGCAAAGCACTGTGGTGGAAGAGACACAGCTTAATTGTACCATAGTGGTAAGCTGGTTGATTTGCTGCTGGAGCAAATCTGTTTTTTGATTTAATAATAAAATGCCAGAGGTCAGATGGGCATCCACACGCTGACATTGCAGTAATGCTTCAGCGGTTTGAGACACAATACTGTTCTTAATTCCCTGTGCTACCGGGGTCCATATCACCATTAGCGTCAATAGTAGCGCTGGATGGATCGCTGTCCTCTTCATTCTTTCTTCTCCCACGATCTTCATCCTCCTTCTTAATTAGTCTCACCAGTCTCTCTGGCACCCAGATGGGGTTTTCTTCTTCCTGTGGAAAAACACAAATTGCTCCCCTGGACCTGATTAATATGGGGTCCGGGCCATACCATTTGTTGTCTAGGCCATTTTTCCACCGGGCCATTTCCTTTGGTGGCTTTGGCCATTGCCCGTGTCTGTCTGCAGCTGATTGGCCTTTCTCATCCAAATTTAAAAAATTTAGGGTGAAAAGGGTTAGAGATAAAGCCATTCTAGGGGTAGTGACCGTCACGGTCTCTATTCCCCCTTTTTGCTTTGATAAATATTGCTTTAGAGTGCAGTGACATCGTTCCACAATTCCTTGCCCTTGGGGATTGTATGGCAAACCCGTGAAGTGCTTCCCTTGCATTTGCAAGCAAAACTGTCGGAACTTGGTGGAAGTTTATGCAGGCCCATTATCTGTTTTTAACATGGTGGGCTTGCCCCATGCACTCCAGGCTTCTAAGCAGTGTTGAATTACTTGGCTGGATTTTTCCCCCGTTAGGGGTGTTGCATGTACAATGCCAGAACTGGTGTCCACTGACACATGCACGTACTGCAACTTTCCAAAAGCAGATACGTGGGTAATGTCTATTTGCCAGATGTCGAGAGGACGGACGCCTCGAGGGTTTACCCCGACCGAGGGTTTGGAAATAAATTCTGCACACTTGGCGCACTGCAACACAATAGTGCGAGCCTCTGCGCGAGTAATTGGAAACTTAATGCGTAGGGTGGCAGCAGGCACATGATACAGCTCATGAAAGTCTTTAGCAAGTTCAAAGTGGGATTTAGTTAACACAGGGAAAGCTCTTGTAGCTTGATCAGCCAAAGCATTACCTTTTACCATGGGTCCCCGGAGCAAGCTTTGAGCACGTATATGCTTTATATAAAATGGGTGTTTTCATTGCAAAATAAATTTTCTAATTTGAGGCAAGATGTCTGCTACCTTGCTGGATTGCTTAATGTAGCCAGCAATTTCCAGCTTAGACACCGCGTTGACTACATAATGGGAGTCAGATATGATGTTAATTGGTTCCGTGAATTTCTTAAAAACTTCTAAGACCACCAAACATTCTACTAATTGGGGTGCATCAGCTAAAAATTGTAATGTTGTCACTTGATCGTTTATTACATAACATCCTTTGCTTGTTTTAGAGCCATCTGTATAAATGTCTAAAGCTTCCTTAATGGGGTTGTTAACAGTGACACGGGGAAAAATTACTGGATGAGCAGTCACAAATTGCAACAAGGAATGTTTAGATAATGGTTGTCTATTAGTCCATTAAAACTGCATTTAAAAATTGCCCACTCATCCGTAGTGGTGCACAGTGTAGAAACTTGCTCACTAGTATATGGGACAATGACGCTGCTAGGCTCTCTTCCAAAATGCATAATAGCTGTCTTAACACCCCTTAGGGCCATTGTGGCTACCATAGAAGGGTAGTGTTCAATAGTTTTGGAAGGTGAGGACTGGGCATGGATCCACAACAAAGGCCCAGTCTGCCACAAGAATTTCCACTCCAAATACTGTCCTGTTGTCAAGACTGCTTTTGTAACAAAAGTCCAATCAGCAGGTGTCATAGCATTGCCTGTAAGTCTCTCAATCAGGGACTGAGTATAATTGCGCATTGACACCATAAGATCTTACTGCTTCAGCTAAGTCCTTCACTTTGCTTATGCTCTAAAGGCGTATGATAACGAGCATTATTCTGGTCCTCAAATACTGGGTACATTTGTTGTATTGCTCTGCGGGTACCGGGTGGGCAAAAGGAGTATCCACACCCTTTCTGCCTGTTCTCGCTATAAGGGGGTGGCGCGGACGGGCTCACAGCGGTTACTTGAAAAGCATTATACCGTCCCTCCTCGTAGCGGGCGGCTGCCTCCTCTAACTGGTCCTCTTCTTCCTCTGATAACTCAAGAAGCTCTAGTTCTTGCCACGGGTACAAGGGCTCCGAATGGCGGGCACGGCTCTTATTCTGTTGATCAGCTTCCTCTTTTAATTTTAACTGCGCAGCCTCCTCATTTTTAACAGCTTTGTGCTGCTTCCTACGAGCTCCTTGTTCTTCCTCCCGCTCTGTTTCTGACATGCTCTCATGAACATCTTCTAAAGCCTGCTGCCCTTGGCGCAATAGCTGCTCACACTTTGTCCTCAATGCATGCTTTCACTAGCTTCCAAATGGGTCTAATCCCGGCTTCAGCCGTCCGGCTTCAGCGGCTCGGTCTATGTCTCGCCCTAGCTTATTCCAGCTCATGGATGTTAGCGAGCCTGTGGAAACAAATCATGGTGCTATCTCATCTATGTTTTTTACAAATTTACACAAAGTCTGTTCTGAAATTTTTAATCCTCTTTCTCAATAGGGCATGGAGAGCCGTAACCATAGTCTTTATTGCAGCGTTCCCCATGTTGCCTGCTTACGTATACAAGGACTTAACACACGGGCGCGCACGGATTTATCTACACCAGATTTATGCGCGATAAAGAAAAGGCGGCTGGCTGTTTGCCATTAAAACCGAAAGCGGAAGTATTCAAACGCCGACACTCAAGCACCAGCAAGCGGCTTAACAATCATTCAGGCTCATGTCTCTCAGAACTTACCGTTTCTTTCCACGCCGTGCGGTTCTGAATCCTCCCTGATGACAGGGGTTCTCCTCTCGTGCCGGAGGTGGTCGTTCCCGGGATTCGGCACCACTTGTCGCACGCTCAGTCTCGCCAGCAAGAAGGACGCGCCACAACAGGATTCTTCCACAGGCGTTTAATGCGGGTTCGATTTGCAGATGCGGAAAAAGACCCCGAAGCCCCAAACTACTACTGCTTATATGCGCTCTATGGGGACGTGCTATGCATTGATTGGTGCATTTGCCAGAACCCTTATTAGCATACTCCAGGGTGGAGTTATGACTACGTCATCTAAGCAGTGCGCATGCTCTAAGTGGTTGTTTACCACTTAACTGGGCCACAGCCCTGACTGCCCGGCGCCATCTTTTAATGGCGGCAAGAGCTGCGGCTTCCCACAGGTATCACCAGTTTCTATTGCAGGGCCTCCACGGGACAGCTAGGAAAAATATGCATTTATCGAAAGTCAGTGAGAATTTTCAGGCGTCTACAAGAGAATGTCTGCCTGACTGCCTGCCTGTCTGCCTGCCTGCCTTTTTAGAGTGGCTGAAAGAAACCTACGGTCTTTGTACCCCCAAGGACCCAGAGGCCCCGAGAACAAGAGGGCAATAAGTATTGCCTTTATTACTCAGCCCTCCTTAGACATGAAAAAGAAATGGGAAGCATTTGAAGGGAACAATCTTAGTGATTTGGTAGAAGTGTCTTAGTGGGTGTATCACAACACAGATGACTCTACCACGACAGAGACAAAGAAATAGCCAAAATACGAGGAATTGCCATGAGACACACCAGAGACTCAGGAAAAGAGATCATGGCCCACTCATGGAGAGACTGATCTGTGGCATCGCCAAGCCCCGAGGAAGGAAGGATCCACATGCCTACTACAGAAGAGCCAGACATTGGAAAAACCACTGCATTGAAAACCCCAGGAGAGACGGACAAACCTCCGCTAGAGAGGACGGGCCTCGTCCTCGCCTAGAAAAACCCAAGCGAGAGACAATAACGCTTGAGGAAGCTGAAGGAATGTCTCAGGGCTCTGTTTCACTGTCACCCAGGATCCCGTGCTAACTGTCCAAGTTGGGGGCCTGCCAGGAAAGGTCTTGGAGGACACAGGGGCCATCTTCTCAGGTTCAAAAAAGAGAACAGGCACATTGTCAAAGGAAAGATTTGAATTGCTGTCAGCCTATGGTTGCTTTAAAAGATAACTCACACCAGAAGGTTTGCATGGAGTTTGGGGGGGCTTCCCAAGCCATCAAGGTAAAAACTGTCTGTCTTCCCTATGTCCCAGTTAGCCACATGGTTTTCATGGCACTGGCTCCCGGCTCGGCTGTTGAGCCAGTGAAACGCTTTTAGCAGGAGTTGAGGTGGCCATCAGCGGAAGGACAAAATCTCCACAGTGGGCTTCCTGTTTCAATACGAAGCCACCTGTATCACCTCTTGGACATTATCATTGTCCTGGGCTCTAAATCACCACCCCAGATCTAGAATGCACCTGACATGTGCACATGGTTTGAATCAGGTTCGGGTTAACCCCTCTCGATCACTTAGTGACATGGGACACTAGACCATGGAATACCTTTACTTTCCAGATGAGAAAACTCACTCAAAAAGACACAGGTACTGACCCACAGGAACACAACTGGTTAACAACAAAGCCACATTACCAACCAGTCTCTGAAGCCAGAGCTCGGAGCCCCATATACCTGTGCCCAGCTGAGTAGTCACTTTCTTTTGGACACTCTAAAGATCTGAGCAGATCCTCCCCTATCCCAGTTGCCCCCCTACCCCGCCCGAATATGATTTTTCATAGGATGGCCCCGAATCTGCAGCTTTGGAAGAGGGACATATCTGATGGGAGCACACGGAGCAGACGAAGGGGGAGGAGGTGAGAGTGGAGCACATCCTGGCCCACCAGGCCTTGAAGATGATGTTCCCACTCAGAGAAGACAGTCCACACAGAAGACCACATGGCCAGCCCAAGATGAGACAAGACGTCCTCAAAGACCCATAGCCCTAGAAGGGACAACACTGGAGACACAGTGCGGAAACGGATCCAGCCACACCGAGGCATAGAATAAGGGGGTGCAGCAGAAAAGCAAGGAAGTGGAGCAGCAAGGTCCCCAGGGAATGCCAAAGGAGGATTTAGCGGGCAGGACTTGGTGCCTGCACAGACTGGACTGGAAAACACTCCTAAGGGCCAACAAACAGTCCATGAAATAACTATGAGCTTTCCTTTCTTGATGAGTTGTGCTTTCTTTTATGGTCATTGGATTTTGGCTGTTTTCTTTCTTTTGTTGCTTGCGGTTGCTCTGTCTTGTGTTTGTGCATGTTATTACCTCTACTGTAAGTCTAAAAAGAGATGCTAAATGCACAATCTGCAGAAGAGAAACAGGGCACCAACGCTTCGGGGGAGGGCCACGGAAGAGAGGGAGTTGGGGAGAAATGGGAGTGGTGTCAAGAAACCCAGAGCAAGGGAACAACAAGTGGATGCAAATCCGTGGTGAGGGCGATGTAGGAATCCTGGTAGGGCATGATCAAAGGTAAAGGAACCAAGAGGATTTACTGAAACCCAAATGAAGACTGAGCATGGCAGTGGGCACAGGAGCGAAATGAAAGGGAATAGCAGAGCGACCTAGGAAGCACGGGCCAGTTTACAGGTCTAAAGAAAGGCACGAACAGATGTAAATATATTTATCTGTGAGCATGGGGAAATACACCTATGTCTATATCTTTATAGGTTTCCAATTAAGGTAGCAGATGGCCTTTGGACCTCCACTAAAGGACTCTATCATTGCAAGAATAGTTTATTCTATTACATTGGCATTCTATGATGCACACCTTCCCGACATGTTCCCTGAAGTCTAAGCGGTTGCATAAGCAAATATGGTCAAGAAAGCTGATTGTGCCCTGCTACCAAAAGATATGGTGTCTGAGGTCTTAACGGCTTGAAGGGTAAGCAAGCGGCCATGTAGCTCAGAAACAAGAGAACCCACATGGAATAAGCATACCAGCCTGTGCGATCAGGAGGTTTCAAAGGGATCAGGCATCATCAGCAAAAACAAATTTCATCTCTGAGAATGAGCGGGAAGTGCTGGGTAGACAGCCAAAGCCCATTTGCAGTCCACTGGACATTCCCTTAAGAAAGGACTCAGGGAGGACACAAGCCTACACATGGTACTAGACAGCAATGATGAAACACAACTTTCTTCTTGCTCCTCAATGCTTCCCCTTCCCTCACTATCAAGATCCCAATTATAACTTACAAATCTGGCTAGAAGAGAATGTACACTGGGACAGATAGGAACTAGAAACACAGGGAATTCAAGGTGGATGAGCCCTTTAGGACCAGTGTTATGAATGGGGATGCTAGGAGGGTGGAGGGAGGGTAGGCTGGTACCCTGGAACCTATGGCAAGGATCCCCTTAAACTTCAAAAGAAAAGGGGTCGAAGGGGGACATCAGACAGTGCAAGATATGAAAAAATGATAATTAGTTAATGATGAAGGATTTATGAGGGAGGGGTAGAAAGAATAGGGGCGGGGGGAACAAGGAGCTGAGGCCTGGGGCTTGGGTGGAGAGAAGATATTTTGAGAATAATGAGGACAATGACTGTACAAATGTGCCTTATATCAGTGATGTTTGCATGTATTGTGGTTATTGTTGTATGAGCCCCTCTAAAAGGAGAGGAAAAAAAGACCCTGGCGGAGGGCTGATGCTAGGATGATCTCAGGTTGGATTAGACCAGCAAAAGCAGGTACTGCAGTCGCCCACCCTGTGTCTATTCCTGTGTGAGGCATGAAGCTTAGGGTTCACAGCCCCTTTAGCTGGACAGTGAGAGATGCGGGCCTCTGAGGTCATTCCACAGGGGGAATGACCCTCCGGTTCCTGCAGGGCCCACCCTCCTGAGAAGTCCTGCTGTCTGGGGCACCTCTTTCAAGGAGCCCACACCAGGGGAGCTCTACAACTCATGGGGGATTGGCCGGAAGCCTCTGTTCATGCACACACACCACCAGCTAGCTGGAGGACCTCGGCGAATAAAGCCTGAGGCAGACAACAAGCCCACTAACTGATCCTGTGATAGATATAATCAGGATCCAGAAACTGGCTACTGGGAGTAAGGGGCAGCATAACTGGGTCCCAGCCTCTCCCACTGCCCTCTGCAAGGAGTGACATTCCAAAGCACAGTGTTTTCCAAAGGCACTGTCAGGACTTTGGAATGGGCAGCTCATTTGTGGACATGGATACTATGTGATCCAGACATACTACCTCCTCCGATCCTGTCAGCCGAGACGAAAAACCCTTCCAAGCAGAAAGCCATGCATTTGAACAGTATCAACCAGCCATTCACGTCCACTCTTGCTGCCTCCAAAGACCTTTCCTGGGTTGGTCAGATCTCTCTGGGGACAGATATCCCTCGGTCCTTGGTTCTGCGTGAGAAAGAATTCCCGCCAAAGCATGGTTTGTGATCCAAGTGAGGTTAGGAGACTTAGGGAGGTGTGGTGGGCAACCCTGGTCGATCCCTGTGTCTGAATTGAACATACTTGGCCTAGGTGGGTCAATGCAGGTGCAGCGCCCACCCAGTTGTACCTGCCCTTCCTGGTCGGAAACCTGGACCTCTGAGCACGCATAGTGTGCCACTCCTTCCTGGGCCGCTACCTGGGCCCTCTGAGCATGTGTAATGGACACCCAAGTCCCTATGCTAGCTACCTAACATTTCCACCCTGAAGAGATATGGACCCAAATCTTTGGGGTACTGGGCGACGACATCTCTAGCTACTTCCTGCTGGCAAAAAGGGGCGAAGTGGGGCTTTGGGTCCACACCCTTCCTGCTCAGCTGGGAGGGGTTGTCCATTCACGCTAGGATGGATAAGCTTGAAGGGGTCCAGGAGATGGTGGTGGTCCTGGAGCTGGCACACTTGGATTAGGGGCCTTGGTAACTTGAGAACTTCTGGAAAAACCAAAAAATGCACAAAAGGGTGAACAGTTTAACTGAGACAAGGCTAGGATTGTGAGGTGGGAGTGCCCTTGAAAGTAGGTGAGTATCACAGGAAGTAAGTAAAAATCTTAGGATTATCAGGTGTGTGTGTTTGTTCATTCTAAGTACCGGCACGGTGGCAAAACATTCACAATTTCTCCTTGGGGGGAGTCTAGGGTTTGGGCAATACTGGGTGCAGTGGGATCACCGCTTCACTTATGATCCTAAGACATTGGCCCTTCTGATAAGAACCATCCTGAGGTCTTAAAGGCTTGAAGGGTAAGCAAGCGGCCATGTAGCTCAGAAACAACAGAGCCCACATGGAATAAGCATACCAGCTAGTGCGATCACGAGGTTTCAAAGGGATCAGGCATCATCAGCATAAAAAAAAATCTCATCATTGCGAATGAGCGGGGAATGCTGGGTAGAGAGCCAAAGCCCATTTGCAGTCCACTGGACATTCCCTTAAGAAAGGTCTCAGGGAGGAGACAAGCCTACACAGAATACTAGGCAATAGTGATGAAACACAACTTTCCTCTAGCTCCTCAATGCTTCCTCTCCCCTCACTATCAAGATCCCAATTATAACTTACAAATCTGGCTAGAAGAGACAGTACACTGGCACAGATTGGAAGTAGAAACACAGGGAATTCAAGGTTGATGAGCCCTTTAGGACCAGTGTTATGAATGCGGATGCTGGGAGGGTGGAGGGAGGGTAGGCTGGCACCAGGGAACCTATGGCAAAGATCTACATAAACCTCAAAAGAAAAGGGGTCGAAGGGGGACATTAGACAGTGCAAGATATGACAAAATAATAATTAGTTAATGATGAAGAATTTATGAGGGAGGGGTAGTGAGAATGGGAGCGGGGGGAATGAGGAGCTGAGGCCTGGGGCTTGGGTGGAGAGAAGATATTTTGAGAATAATAAGGGCAATGAATGTACAAATGTGCTTTATATCAGTGATGTTTGCACGTATTGACCTTATTGTTGTATGAGCCCCTATAAAAGGAGAGAAAAAAAAGACCCTGGAAGAGGGCTGATGCTAGGATGATCTCAGCCTGGATTAGACCAGCAAAAGCAGGTACTGCTGTCGCCTCACCCTGTGTCTATTCCTGTGTGAGGCATGAAACTTAGAGTCCACAGCCCCAGCAGCTGGACAGTGAGAGAGGCGGGGCTCTGAGGTCATTCCACAGGGGTAATGGCTCTCCAGGTCCTGCAGGGCCCACCCTCCTGGGAAGTCCTGCTGTCTGGGGCACCTCTTTCAAGGAACCCACACCAGGGGAGCTCTACAACTCATGGGGTTTGGCAGGAAGCCTCTGCTCATGCACACACACCACCAGCTAGCTGGAGGACCTCGGTGAATAAAGCCTGAGGCAGACAACAAGCCCACTAACTGATACTGTGATAGATATAATCAGGATCCAGAAACCGGCAACTGGGAGTAAGAGGCCGCATACAAGGGTCCCAGCCTCTCCCACTGCCCTCTGCATGGAGTGACATTCCAAAGCAAAGTGTTTTCCAAAGGCACTGTCAGGACTTTGGAAAAAGGGTGAACAGTTTAACTGAGACAAGGCTAGGATTGTGAGGTGGGAGTGCCCTTGAAAGTAGGTGAGTATCACAGGAAGTAAGTAAAAATCTTAGGATTATCAGGCATGTGTGTTTGTTCATTCTAAGTACAGGCACGGTGGTAAAAGCATTCACAATTTCCCCTACTGGGGTCCAGGGTTTGGGCTCTACTGGGTGCAGTAGGATCACCGCTTCACTTATGATCCTAAGGCATTGGCCCCTCTGATAAGAACCATCCTTCTTTTTAACCCTATAACGCCTCACTTTCAAAATTAGTGCCAAAAAAAATATCGTTTTGATTCATTACTTTCACAGTTATCAATATATATACATTTATATTCATTTCATTAAATATTAGGGAAAGGTCATGCTCGGCGTTATAGGGTTAAATTTTAATGTTGGGATACTACAGGCGGAGTCAACAGGGATCAAAAGTAGAGTAACTGCGTGTGTCATTTTTAATTTTCTCGCGTTCCATTTGAGTACCAGGCTTGTAAATTACCCGGGGACCAAATGCCCATGGTGTCTCTACTAGAGGTAGAATGTTCAGGGAGGGTTCAGGGCTGGGAGAATAGTGACCTGAAGTCCAGGATCCCTTAGGGCAGTTGTCCTCAAATTGTTTACATAGGGGGCCAATTCATTGTCTCTCTGACCGTTGGAGGGCCAGACTATGGTTTTCAAAATATCTATGAACAAATTCCTATGCACACTGCACGAGTCGGCTGCTAAGCATGACAGGCAGTGGCAGAAAAAACACCCCGAGGGTGGGATAAATGGCATCGCGCCACATGTGCCCCATGGACCACAGTTTGAGGACGCCTGTCTTAGGGGTTCCTGGGTGCACTGGGGATGAATTTCTCCTACTGCTCCTCCAGAGGAGAAATGCTCTAAGTTCTGGCATCTCCGCCCACTTTCCCGGCATTCTACCAAACTGTTCCAGGTGAATCACGGTTGGAAGGGAAAGCGTACCATTCTCTGCCCAACATTCTCCTTTCTCAAAAAGATACTGTGGCCAAATAGAGTTGCAAAGGAAATTTATCAGCTTTTGTTTGCCCAGCCTCTCTGTATCAACTCTATCCAAATTGGACAGGATTCATGCAAGAGGGCAATTCCTGAGCATCAAGCTGCTAAGTCCCATCTAGAAAGCACAAAACAAGGAGGCGATTGAGAGCTTGCTGCCTCCAGGTCAATAACCCTCACTTGAGAGCGCCCCCCTGGGTTGCCCTGAATCTCATGCCTCAGCCCGAGGGAAGGGGTCAAGGACAAGTCGCCGAAGGTGACCTTTAGGTCCAACCATTTTTCTGGACTATAGGCTAGGAGGACCAGTGCTTGGGATGGCCCCAAGGCCCTCCAAGATGCCTGCTGGCGGGGTTGACGCTCAAATCTCTGAAGGAAAGGGACACGTGGCAGCTCAGGGAACCTTAAGGGAAATTGGAATTTCTGGCTGGAACATCATGGCAGCGGAGCTGTGTATTAAGTTAAGAGCTGTCCCCAAAAGTGCCTGAAGCAGCATCGCTGAAAGCCTAAAGGTAACAGTGACTCTGCCTAGGCTTCCCAATGTCTTTGGCCTAAGCGTGGGCAAAGGAAAACCAGCCTGTAACAAGGAACAAACCTAAAATGGAAGAACACTAGCCCTATAACGCCTCAGATTTTAAATTCAGGAAATTAATTTTTTTGGTTTTATTCTTCCCTTTCATAATTATCAATATATATGGCATTCAAAATATA
Source organism: Tenrec ecaudatus (assembly GCF_050624435.1). Lineage (NCBI taxonomy): Eukaryota > Metazoa > Chordata > Mammalia > Afrosoricida > Tenrecidae > Tenrec > Tenrec ecaudatus. Next base: position 145,123 of record NW_027457600.1, read on the forward strand.
TTTTAAAAGCATAAAATTTTCAGTGTTTTTGAAATGTGACCAAATAGTCACATTTATAATTTGGGTACCAGATACGTTTTCATTAAGATTTATGACAATTTTGTGCTTGGCGTTATACGGCTAGAGCAACTTGTTTGAAAAACCTGGAGAAAGGAAAAGAGAATGGAGGGGAAAGGGAAACTTTTGGCTCCCGGGACCAGGCAGGGCTAACTCCCAGGCCTCTTCGCACAGCTCCCTAGGCAGCGCCCTTCCACATGTTTGGACTGGTGGGTGCCATCTTGGCCATGGTCACAGACCCTGTTACCTCTCGCTACAATGACGACTGTGTAGGATCTCTGGGAAAAGCTGAAACAGCTTTGACAAGAGTGAAGCCATTGGGGGCTGACAGAAGCCACCATGAAAAGGAAATAAAGTAGCTAGGAAGTGTAAATCAACTAGCTGATATTGGAGAGGTAGGCTGTGCCGATGTCGCCCAAGGGAATGTCACGAAGAAATGGATTTTCAGAAGGCTTGCGAGAACGACCAGAGCAGTTTTGGTTCAACTAAGAATGGCTAACCCTAATACCCCGCTTCTCACTCGTCTAGTCCTGAGGAAGTATCCATGTACCTACTATACAAAACAGTGACATTGGAAAAATCAGTACCTTGAAAAACCCAGGAGAGGCGGATGAGCCACCACTAGAGAGGACGGGCCTAGTCCTCACCTAGTAAAATCGAAGCTACAGACAATAATGCTTGAAGCTGAATAAAGTTGTCAAGGCTCTGTTTCACTTGACCCCAAAGAGCCCATGCTCACTCTCCATGAAGGGGGCCAGCCAGTAAATTTCTTGGTGGACAAAGGGGTCACCTTTTTTGTTTCAGAAAAGACTACAGGTGCCTTGTCAAAAGGAAAGGTTTTAATTACAGGGGCCACAGGGCTGACCCAAGCACACCCATGAAGTACGGCCAGAATAACAGATTTAGCACAAGAGACAGTTACACGCTTCTTCCTGGTAATGTCTCAATGCCCCTTACTCCTAATTGGTCGTGATTTATTATGAAAAATGGCGGCCATAATTACTTTCTCATCTGCTACAAACACCTTAACCCTTGAACTTGAAAAGCCAAAATTTTGCTCACCGCTCCAATGTCAGAGTGATATGTGTGTTTTTTTTGTTTTTGTTTGATATGTGTTTTATCAAGGAGCAGAAGAGACCTCCTAAAAGGAACTTCTTGATAAATCGCTAAAAGATATTCCTTTTGTTTGGGCAGAGAACAACCTGCCAGACCTTTCTGAACTTCAGGTGCCTGGGGTCGTACAACTTCTGAGCTCAGCCACACTGGTGTGTCAAGCTAACCCTACTCCCTGGATAGCAAAGGTGGGTATTTCTGTTCCCATTTGCAGACTAAAGTGGACAGGCATTTTGGTCCTCTGCAAGTCCACATGGAATGCTCCCCTGCTGCCCATGCAGAAGTCGAGAACTGAGGACTTCCAACTGGTGCAGGATCTCGGAGAGGTAAATGAGAGGATAGAAATTGGCCACCCCACGTACCAAACCCCGAGACCCTCCTGAGTACTATTCCGTCAAACTGAATTTGTTATACTGTTTTGGACTTAAAGGATGCTTTGTTCTCCATACCCGTGTCCCCTGCACATCAACCCACTAAAGACTTCAAGGAACACAAGGAGGAACACCCCCAAACTCCCTTGCTCCAGTATGCAGATGACCTCCTCCTGGCCTTCGAAACCCCGGAGGAATGCCAACGGGCTACCAAGGACCTGCTAATAGTCCTTGGCCCATTGGTGTACAGGGTATCTGCAAGAGAGGCTCAAATGTGTGTCCATAAAGCTGTATACCTAGGCTACCAACTGGAGGAGGGATAACGGACCTTGTCCCCCAGCCTCATTGAGGCGATCCTCAAAATCCCAGTCACTGAGACTAAGAGCCAGGTGCAAGAGTTTCTAGGAGCTGTGCGGTACTGTCTATTGTGGAATTTGGGGTTTGCAAAAATAACGAAACCCCTCTATGCAAGTACTGGGGAAAGGAAAAAGAACTTAAATGGACTGAAGTAGAACAACGAGCATTTGAATCCTTTAAAAAAAAAGTCGCTCATATGGCAACCTCTCTTGCCCTACTAGACATAGTAAAGCCCTTCCAATTGTCTATGTGAGGCCAGAGGCACAGCAAAAGAAGTACTAACTGAGAACTTGCGGCCATGGAAGAGACCTGTGGCCGATCTTTCAAAGAAACTGGACTCTGTAGCTGCAGGATGGCCGAGCAGCATGCGAGCTGAGGCTGCCACGGCCATCCTAGTTATAGAAGCTAGGAAGCTTACACTGGGACAGGATATTGCTGTGGTAGGGGGACCTATGGTTGAACCACTCCTAACCAGTCCCCCGCACCGGTGGATCTCGAATGCCAGGGCTATACCACAAATCCCCAAGGTAGTGGTTGTGACCATGCCATCCCCTGTGTTACAGCCACAACCTACATACTCGGAAAATGATCTAAAGATAAGCCAAGAGCTGGCCTGCCAAAAAGACTGGGAGCATCCAGGGTGGCTGCTCCATCCTGATGGAAGAGATTCATGCCAAGAGCTCTGGGAGAGATCTGATTCAAGGACTACATGAAGAAATGCATTTGGGATCCTCTCTAAACTGCCTCAGTTGCTCCTCAGGCACTTTTACATACCCAGGCTTGGACACTGCGTGGCAGATGTCACCCACCGTTGATTGCACTGTGCTCGGGTAAACAACCCTAGAAAGAAAAGGAGCAACCCCAACCACGAGCTCCAGGTAGTAGAACTGGAGAATTCGGGAGGTGGACTTTTTGGATATCAAACTTAGAAAGTATGGCTACTGGTATTTGCTGGTGTTCGTAGACACCTATTCTGGATGGGTGGAAGCCTTCCCAACAAAGAAGGAAACTGCTGCCACTGTGTGTAAATTATTAGTAACTAAAATTGTCCCTAGATTTGGCCTTCCCACCACCTTGGGGTCCAACAATGGCCCAACATTTATTGCTCAAATTACTAAAGTCTTAGCAATGCTTCTAAATATTAACTGGAAGCTCTACTGGGCTTAAAGACCCCAAAGTTCAGGGCAAGTAGAAAAAATAAACAGATACCTAAAGGAATTGTTCGTTAAGTTGCATTTAGGACCTGGCAAGAACTGGGTTGATCCTTACTTTACCTTTTGCCCTACTTCAAGTCCGATGCACTCCCTATGTGAAAAGCATGACCCCATTTGAATTTAGGTTTGGCAGACCTTCCCCAAATCCTCCCAAGATTGAAGGAAGTAGAAATAATGGAAGTCACTAATCATTCCCTCATCGAGTGCCTGCAGCCTGTGCAACAGGTGAGAGACAAATCATCTGCTCTGAAACCTTCATTTTGGGCCTAACCAAGGGAAAGGGAACAGGCAGCCAACAACGTGCCACCAGGAAACTGGACATGGGTAAAAAAGCACCAACCTGACACCTTAAACCTAGGTGGACTGGCCCATACCAGGTGATACTTACAACACCAACTGCTGTTAAAATAGTGGGGAGGGGGCCGTGGATTCATCAATCATAAGTAAAAAAAAAAAAAAAAAGCCCTCCCTGAGCATATCCTGAAAAGATGGACATCCAGAAAGACGGAAAATCCCTCAAAATTAGGGCTTTACATAACTTAATTGTTTTTCTCCGAGTATTGCTGACAGCACCCACTGTTTCCCCCAACCACAAACACATCTGTGGACTGCTATTCTAACCTCCAGCAGTGAATATGTAACCTCTTATACTGGGTAGGACCCCTGTTTTCATTTTGATTTGTTTGATTTGCTAGGAAAGAGTTGGCATTCTGGATCCTTTCGAGGTAAAGGGCACAATGGGACCTATAGTGGAATCCCGTCCTATGGGTGCGGAATACCCTCTATAGAAAGAAGGCTCCAAACAAACCATTTCTATATATGCCCGGCTCATGGACTCCCTAACTGCCAAGGGGAGGGACATTACCATTGTGCAGCTTGCGGTTGTGAAACTATCATTTTCAGGGTGGAAACTTGTTAAAGACGACCCTATTATTTTTACAAGAATGAGACTCAAGTCGGAAGGGTTTGATACCACCGCGTGTATGGTTTCCAAATGTAACCCAATAAGAACTGGATTCAAGCGTTATTGGGTTCACTGGGAACACATATGGAATTCAACATTATATAAATGATAGAGATCCCGGGACAACCTTTTCTATCTAGCAAAGTAAAATATGGCAACCTGCCATCCGTAAAAAAGGCCCAAACCTCGGGATAAATCCTGAAGAGCCACAGCTGGGTGGCATTAAGATTCCTTTGCCACACCCTCCAGACTCTCCAGTAACTTTCCCGTTCACTGCCAGACCAACTCACAGGGCCCTTCTCATTCAGGAGCCACCTCAAGGTTCTGTGTTTGATTCTCGGGATGCTGTATTCCAATTTATGAACTGAAATCCTCACCTCACAGCTGATTGTTGGCTTTGTCTGAACCCTGCTTCCCCTTACTCTGTAGGCACAGGTACAAATAGCACTATTGGTACAGAGTGTAATCCAATTAGACATGTTAGTAAAGAGGATTACACGAAGCAGCAGTCTATAGGTGATGTTAGCATGGACTCAAGTCTAAGCTCACTTTGAAAGATTTGCAAGGGCAAGGACTGTGTTTTTATTAATCTAATTATCCCTTTATTATATCAAGATATCGAGATTTTTGCCTTCAAGCTGTTCCCATTGAACCAAATGTTGATCCTAATTTGTTATCTGCTCCAATGAGTACTTGCTTTACTTGTTCCACAGGACGAACACCCTGTCTCTTTTCCCCAGTATTAGTAGCGGACTCGGGTATTTGTGTGCTAGTGCATGTTATTCCTCAAGTGTACCTGTATTGTGGTGAAGGAAGTGTAGGGATAACTTTGGAATTTCCGGATGAGTTAAAAGAGCCCAATAATGGTCCCACTGTTAACAGGGCTTGGGATTATGGGATTAGCTGCAGTCGGGTCAGTTGCTTTAATACAAGGAAACTTAAACTATCAGACTCTTAGTCAGCAAATTGCTTTAGATTTACAGTCATTAAGAAAACCTGTTTCCCATTTAGAAAGATCCCTAGACTCCCTTGTAGCAGTTGTGTTGCAAAACCGCCGAGGGCTTGACTTACTCTTTTGGAAACAAGGAATGCTGTGGAATCACTAAAGATAGATGATCCCTGGTTAGGAAAAGATTAGAACAAAGAGTCAAGAAAAGAAATGAAGGAACCAATTGGCTTGAAAAACTCTTTAATTAGTCAACCTGGCTAACTAGCCTAGTAACGGCCCTAGCCGGCCCCTAATTCTCCCCGTGCTAAGCCTCACATTTGGCCCAGTAATAACCAATAAGCTAGTCGCATTCCTAACACAGAAAGTACAAGCCACAAAACTCTTAGTGCTGAGCCCACAATACACTCTGCTAGCTACCACAGAATCAATGATTTGAACTTGGCTAAGAACAGGAGGGAATGTAGCAGCTCTGGGCAAAGCTTAAATAGCCTTGACAAGAGAAGTCATTTTGAGCTGACAGAAGCCATTATGAACGGTAAATAAACTAGCTATGAACTACCAATGAACGAGCTGATACTGGGGAGTTAGGCTGTGCAGACGTAGCCCAAGGTGACGTACAGAAGGAAATGGATGTTCAGAAGGTTTGCGAGAACGACCAGAGCAGCTTTGGCTCAACTAAGAATGGCTAACCACAATACTGTGCTTCTGAACTCTGCCTGCTTGCACACCTGCACATTGCAAAAGCATTAAAACCTTTGGAAAATTAGACTGTGGGGCTGCTCAGTCTCCCCTCAAGAGAGCTGATGGTCCCTGCGCAGGAAATGAAACTTGTTCTGCTGAACTTTCCGGAAGTCTGGGCGGTTTGCTTTCTAGGAATGGAGTGTAGCTACAACAGACACATGTGGCGCCATTCTGCCTGAGAGTGGAGTCACGTTGCTGGGAAATTGGAGGCCGCAGTTTGCGGCCTAGTCGAAAGCCAGCCTGGAGCCGGCCACCCAGCCAGGGTCCTGCCCAAACCAACAGGGTGGACGCGGGTACCCCCAGGCCTGCTGCTTGCCAGAGCCGCGGCACAACACTGTGTCCCAGTCTTGGCACAACAGATTCCATTTTGAGTCCTGCACCTCCATCTTAGCTCTCAAGGCTTACCCCTAACCGACCTCCCCTTCCCCTGCTCAACCCCAAATTCCTGGAACCAGCTCGTCCCAAAGCCAGAATGTTTTCTGAAGATATGGTCACTCCATCCTTCCTTGACATACAGATAAGATTAACAACCTTCTCCCTTCTGAAGCTTCTGTGTGTGCAGATCCTCCCCAGCTATGATTCTCCCCAGCTGTGCCTGCCAGCAGTGGGCATAAAAACGCCGCCAGGGTTTTTTCCCCCGGCGCAGCTTCAATAGCTCAATATCCTGAGTTGCTGAACCTGCCGGCAAGCTTCTCAATGAAGCCTGCTTCTAAAACTTCGTTAATTGGGTCTTTCATTCTGTTTTCACATCCAAATAGACCTTATATTTTGGTGCCCAAAACCCGGGATAGGTGTGTGGCTCCCCCCTTCTTTTGGGGTCCCCTAAGAGCCACCCATCTTCCCCAAATCTCCAGGACCTTTAGGCGCTGAACTTGCCTACGTTCAAATCCAGTCTACGGCTGCCCTGATGAGTCTCTCCCTCTCACTCAGACCTTGTGAAAGAAAAGACTTGTTTTTCTCTCCTAAGTTGCCTGGCCCCTTTCCCAGCTTAACAACCACGCACATTGGCTTCCGACGGGCATTTTTGATTTCAACGTTCTACAGGACCTGGACAATTTCTGCAGGAGGACTGGTAAGGGTTCTGAAGTACCCTATGTGCAGGCTTTTTGGGATTTGCGTTCCCCCGCCCTGACCTCTGTAGCCATTGTTCCGCCCGCCAAATACTGTTAGCTCTATATCCTCAGCAGAAAGAACCTGCCATTCAAACCCCAGAAGAGCCAGCCAAGCTACTCAGCGCGCCTCTCCCGCTGCCCTATCAGTCTCCTCCGCCCGCTGTGCCACCCTATCACTCTCTCCTGTCCTCACCGCCTGCCTCTCATACCCGCTCCCACAACCCTCCAGCTGCCCTTTGTCCATTAAGAGAGGTTGCAGGTGTGTAGGGACTCGTTCAAGTCCACGTCCCTTTTTCCTTAAAGGACCTGTCGCAGATAGAGACCCGCCTGGGCTCTTTCTCAGAAGACCCCTCTAAGTTTATTAAAGAATTTACCTACATTTCCCAAACGTATGATTTAACCTGGCATGACATCCAAGTGATCCTTGCTTCTACCCTTACTGCCGAGGAACGTACACAGACAAAGGCCCCGCTAACGACCCAAATGTCCCCTTGGGGGCGCATGCCATCCCAATAGAGGAACCCAGTTGGAGTTACCAGCCCGGCCGGGCGTCTGATCTTCCTTATAGAAACCTCATGCTCAGGCACCTCATTAGAGGTCTGGAAACAGTCTCCAACAAGGTTGTCAACTATGACAAACTGAGAGAAGTAAATGCTCTTTTTCTTAACAGCCTCCAGGAGGCACTCACAAAGTACACTCGTTTAGACACAGGGTCTAACAAGTGGGGCCTCTATTTAGGCCTCTCACTTCACCTTCCAGTCAGCCCCTGACATCAGAAAAAAAACTAAAGAAGGCTGAGGAGGGCCCTGAAACCCATATACAGGATCTGGTAAAAATGGCATTTAAAGTTTTCAATGCTTGGGAGGAGCCGGCTGAGGCCACTTGCCAGGTGAGTGTCCAACAGATGGTTAGCCTCCATTCCCAAGCCCTGGTAGCAGCCCTAAGGCCGGCAGGCAATCCCGTCCATCGCCGCGCTCCCCAGGGGAGCCGGCACCTACCGCCAGGAGCCTGCTTCAAATGTGGCCGGGTCGGCCACTGGGCAAAAGTTTGCCCCAATCCCAAGCCTCCTACCAAGCCCTGCCCGCAGTGCAAACAGCCAGGCCATTGGAAGTAGAACTGCCCGACCCTGGCTCTGCCACCGGCTCTGCAAAGCCGAGGTGCCGAGATCCTAGAAACTCCAGACACATAGCTGCAAGGTATGGAGCTGCTGGGGGTCATGGACTGAAGAGGTCCTGGCTCCTTGACTCCGGTAGCCCTCACTGAGCCCAGGGTTGTGCTCCAGGTATCGGACTACTTTCTCCATTGCGCCCTCACTCAGGCCCTACTTCCCCTTCCCTGGTCTCGGTTATGGGAATAGACAGGCACCCCTCCCACTCTGCAGATCCTGTTACTGACTTAGCCCAACAACTTTCCCGCTCCTAGCTCAGTATGCTTTTTACCTCCCACTTACACTCCAACTTACACTGATCAGGAAAACACCCAGTATTGCTCTCTTCCTCAACAAAAATGGTGGGTACACAAATAGAACTTACTCATTCTCCCAAAGTTACAACAGGAAACAATCATCACCAATATTCACAATTCTCCACACATCGGGCCAAAAGCTCTCTACACGTTTCTAATCCCATATTTCACCCCACTGGTCTATGGAGTACTATCAACACAGTACATGCAAAATGCAACATCGGTGCCCTCTCCAATAGCCAGAAAGCTCAACACCCTTGTAAACAGCTCCACCAGATGTAAGGGCACCTACCGGGACAGGACTGGCAGATAAACGTTACCCACATGCCAAAGCTTAAGCGGTTTAAATATCTCCTCACTATGGTTAACACATTTTCAGGATGGATCAAAGCCTTTCCCACCTCCTCTGAGAGTGCAAGCATAGTCGCCACTCACCTTCTTCAAGACATCATTCCTCGTTTTGGCCAGCCTGCTTCAATTCAGTCGGACAACGGTCCAGACTTCATATCTATGGTGCAGCAGGCAGTTAGCGCCTCACTGGGCATCTGCTGGAAACTCCACGCAGCCTACCACCCACAGTCTTCTGGTAAGGTTGAACGAGCTAACGGTCTCATAAAACAACAGCTCACCAAACTCTCCCTAGAACTGCAACTTTCTTGGCCTCAAGTATTACCCTTTGCTCTTATACTCGCCTTGGCGCAGCCCCTCAGGAGCCGTCCGGCCACAGTCCTTTCAAAATACTCTACAGACAACCTTTCCTTTTCTCGACTCTTCCTTCAACTGATTGCCCTCTGCTAGCTTTGTACCTTCCATACTTGTGCTTGCTCCACAACTTTCTTAGACAACACGCCAACTCTGCCATCCCTGAACCCTCTCTGACCTCTGCTGATCACCAAAAACCAGTGCATCCTGGAGATGCTGTGTTAATTAAATCCCTTACACCCAAACCCTTAGCACCCCGGTGGAAAGGCCTTTACACTGTCCCTTACCACTCCCTCAGCAATCAAGGTTCTTAGACTAGATTCCTGGGTACATTTGTCCCGAGTCCAAGTGGAAGTAAACTCTGACCATGGCTCCCAGTGGTCTGCTCAGTCTACTGGTCCTATGTCTCTCTGCCTCACTCACCTCACCAAGCCAGCCAGCTAAACCTAGTATAATTTCCCCTTTTGCCTGGCGATTTTACTTGACTGAAAACTATACCAATTACGCCTGCACTAAGTGTTATGATTATTTGCTGGCCACCGCTAACTGCCCACCCACAGGGGGCAGAGCACCCATATACTTAAATTTCACTGATTTTAAAACGCTTCCTGTATGACCAGAAGGCAACTACCCAATGTGCAAAAAAGTGAATACAGAAAAATGTAGGGTGTCCTTGGTCTTCCTGCCAGATACATTACCTTTCCCTTCGTCCCCAGGGATGATTCTACTACCATCAATCTAAACACACTCTCACAATCCCAGACCCCTGGGATAGCCAGTGGACGTCTCCGGTTCCAGGAGCCTAGTGCACCACTCACCGAGAGAAATTTCCGGACGTATGTATGGCGGTCGCTACTCCAGGTCCAATCCACCATCCACCGTAATATTCAGATCCAAGACCTTCAACTCACTAACCAAAATTCTAAACCTTCTGAGTCTCCCTTCTCCTGGCTCACCCTGCTACAGCAGGGACTGGCCATCGCCACTTTGCTGGACTAGGCAACCTCTCCACCTGCTTCATGTGTGCGGCCCTAGAACACCCTCCTCTGGTAGCAGTGCCAAGTCTTGCCCTGTCATTTTCATCCAACATACAGACCACAAAAGCCATAACCATCCCCAAGGTCCCTCTGTACATCCAACCAGAAAACACTCAAGTGCCCTTTTGCTACTCCAACCCAACGACCTAGACATGTAATGTCACCCAAATCCCCTCCAAACCACTAACAGCTCCAGAAAAAAATTTCTTTTGGTGCAACCATACACTCAGTAAGCATATAAACATCAGTTCTACCTCTACCCGTCACTCTGGTTCCGCAGCTCACTATATACACTCCGGCTGAGTTCCACGACAAATACATCCAAGTATACAGTCGTCAAACTAAAAGAGCAGTTTTTCTCCCGATAGCAGTGAGAATCTCCTTAGCCTCAGCAGCAATTGCAGTAGGACTCAGCGGCGGAGCCCTTGGACACTATCATCACAGCAGACAAGTCAACCGCATGCTTCCAGCTGGCAGTCGATGCCTCTGCCAAGTCTCTAGCCTCCTTGCAAAGACAAATAACCTCTGTTGCCCAAGTTGCCTTGCAGAACCACCGCGCTTTACACCTCATCACGGCTGAAAAAGGAGGAACCGGCCTCTTCCTCCAGGAAGAAGGCTGTTATTTTATCAATAAACTGGGGATTGTGGAAACTAGAGTTCAGACCCTCAACAAGCTAAACCGTGAGCTGCAAAACAACAGATTCAGAACAGATGGATCTTCCTCCTGGTGGAACTCTTCTCTGTACTCCTTCCTAGCCCCCATACTAAGACCCATAATTTTAGTTATAATTTTACTCTGAATTGCTCCTTGTCTCATCCAGCTCCTGCAAAGTCGACTCCGCGAAATTACCCGTATAGCAGTTCACCAGCAATACCAACCTCTCCACCCTGTGCTAGGCCGCAACTGTCAGTACTCTGCCTGGAAAAGGCCCTCCCCTTGCTCTTTACCCACTACCCACAGGAAGCAGTTACAGAAATAGACTAACCTTGTCCCTTTTCCCTATAGGGCACAATCTAAAATGTCCGGTCTTGGCACAACAGACTCCATTTTGAGTCCTGCACCTCCATCTTAGCTCTCAAGGCTGACCCCTAACCGACCTCCCCTCCCCTGCTCAACCCCAAATTCCTGGAACCAGCTCGTCCCTAAAGCCAGAATGTTTTCTGAAGATATGGTCATTCCACGCATCCCTGACATATAGGTAAGATTAACGACCTTCTCCCTTCTGAAGCACCTGTGTGCGCAGATCCTCCCCAGCTTTGATCCTCCCCAGCTGTGCCTGCCAGCAGTGGGCATAAAAACGCTGCCAGGAATTTTCCCCCCTCCACGGCTTCAATAGCTCAATACCCTGAGTTGCTGAACCTGCCCGCAAGCTTCTCAATAAAGCCTGCTTCTAAAACTTCGTTAATCGCATCTTTGATTCTGTTTTCGCGTCCAAATAAACCTTATACACTGAGCCTCGAGAAGGCTTTGGGAGTAAAAATACTCCCAGACTCCAGGCAGCAGCGTCCCAGCCCCCTCACAAATGCAGCCCGGGAAGGCAGGCAAGTTCCCGGGAAAGCAGGCACAGAGAGGCACGTCAAGTCCCGCACACCAGCAAGAAACGGCACAAAGACAGACACCGTGAATTCAACCCAACAATACTCCCGAGGGTGGTGAGGTAAAGGGAGCCCAGAGGGGCCTCAAACCCGTGAGACCAACATGGGAGGGCCCAGTCCTGGGGCCGGCTTACCGCATATCTCCGAGTCACACAGCACCGCTTCTGTTCGACCTCTCCGGGGACAGGTGTGCCTCGGTCTTGGCTCTATGCGAGTAACAGCTCACGCCAAGGCCTGGTTTGGGATCCCCGTGAGTTTTATGAGCGGTTAGGGAGGCGTGGTCGATGACGTAGGTCGACCCCATTGGCTGAATTGTTGAATTGAATTTACCTGGCCTAGGTGAGCCAATGCAGGTACAGCGCCCACACAGGCGTAGCTCCCCCTCCTGGCTGGAAACCTGAACTTCTGAGCATGCAGTGAGCCACTGCTTCATGAGGCGTTAGCTCGGACCTCTGAGCATGTGTAATAGGCCTTCCAGTCCCTATGCTATCTCCCAAACGGGTTTTCCAGCCAAAGGTCTGCCTTCTGGAGCTGTTCTACAGAAAGCACTTAGTTCCTGACCCCTACGCATTCGGGGTAATGGATGCCCTCGCTTCCGTGCTTGCTTCTATGTCATTCTGGAATGGTCCTTGTTTCACAAGGTCGGCGAGGTCAGGAATTCTGGGATGGTTGGCTACCAAGCACAAAATAAATAGCCAACAGATTGAAATCTCAACCCCTATATTGGTTTATTATCGACCACACAAACTTGTCTTCTGGAACTTCCCTCCTAAATTTCTGAACCCTTGAACTCCTTGACACATGTCTTGGAAAGCAAGGATTCCAAACTCTGATCACCATATCTGACTGCTCCCCCAGTCCCTCTGCACTGTCAACCAGCAAAGTCGGGCCTCTCCATTTCTCAGAAGCTGCAGATTGTTACGTTACATCACCCTGTGTTTACATGTTAGTGATTATGCCATTTAAAAAACAAATGTGTGAGCCAACTGGGGGCTAACAAGACTCGTTTCAAACACCAGCTCTGTCTCCTCTAAGGGCCCGTGTACAACTGCGACAACACAACAGTGGGTCCTGCTGGGTCCCCATTAGCATCTGGGAGGAAGGCTATTTATTACAGGGAATCCTACCTTTGTCCCTTGGTGTTAATTGCAGACTCACTGGGTGACTCACTGGGTATGTGACACGCACCACGTTTGCCGCAGCAAAAACCAACACTTTGTCAAACTCCGTTTGGTATTGCTCCATCCCTCCATTATTCTCCCTAATGACAAAAATAATGAACACATTCATATAAAAGCACAGGATGAGGAAAGCTTTAATTTATGCATCTAGTTCAGGGTCATCCCTCTTATCAATATATGACAATTTAATGAGGCTTAATTAAAAAGTAGCAGTGAAGCAATTTAGGAAACTGAGGGATTGTCACGAGTCCTGGTTGTGACAGCATGTTTTGTGCACCATGGAAGATAACAGATTTGTCTTCTGTGGTATCTCATATCCATCATCCCCAAACTACCTGCTCTTAGGGGTAGAGAGAGCGAGCTTGTCTTTGAAAAAAGTGCCTGGGTTTGGTAGCTGCTCACAGGATGGCAGGTGTAATGTATTATGAGAACTTAACAAGGCTCTGAGAAGATGGCTATTGGAAGGTCTGGCTGGAGGGCAAGGTCATGGCCCTGAAGGATTCAGGATCCAGAAGTCAAGTCAGAACTGGATGCCAGAGACTTTCTCAATCCAGCCCTCTTTGCCCCTCCCCTAAGGCCAATACATTTCTAAGGGTTATGGATTCTACTTCAGAATCTTTCTCAAACCTAGGGCCCTCTTCACCATTATTGTCTAGACCTGGTCACCTCTTGCCTTCTAAATAAAAAGATGGGTTTATTGTAAGTCTGGCTCTGTTAGCTTTCTCGGGTGGGAAATGTCTCGGTCCTTGGCTACACACTGGAAAGAAATTCACACCAAAGCCTGGTTGGTAATCCGAGAGAAGAAGGTTCTGGTGTTACACTAAACTGAACACGGACACCCTCATGACACTGCACACCCAGCCCTGCTGAGTGGAAGGCAGAGAAGCAGCTGAAGGGAAGGGGCGGTGGTCTCCAGATTCCAGCTTTCAAGGGCTTTCAGCTGGGAGGCGTCAATTAAGCTCTCCTGGCTTGGGCTTAGCCCGCATTGGCTTCCAACCTCCCGTAGGGGGCCCCCTAAGCATGGAAAGGAACAACCCCTTGTCTTGCTACCTAACTGGTCTACATTCCTGCATGGCTACATTGAGATGGAACTAGCCCCTTTAGACAGCCTGTGTGGTTCACCAGGAGACACGGGCCCCAGTGTTCCCTGTGACCACCTTAAACCTTAAACTACTGTTGGAGTTTATATTACCTGTGTGGGTCTGTGGGCATTGGACGTTTCCATGCCAGAGACCTGAAATTGCACAAATAGGTGTCCAGAACATAACTCATACAGGCTCTAATAAGATGCTCAGATGCTTATCGCTAGGATGCGAATTTAACGAAGTGTGTGAGCATTTCAGATTTTGTAAGGGAGAACAGGTCAGTAGGGTATCCAGAGAAGAGAGCAAAGGTCAGGGGAAAGGGAGGGGGCCCACAGACATCTGTGCTCTGTGTTTGGCCACAAGACAAGAAACCGGGTCTCCTTGCAAAAGAAAGCAGAACAGCAAGTCCCTCAGAACTAGGACATTTTTAAACATGACCTATACAACACTCAGCTAAGGGAGGCGCCTTGGAAAACCATAAAAGCCCTAAAAGAGGGGCAAGGAGGAAGCCCAAGTCTTTGATTTTCCCTGCTGTGCTTTCAGTGTTGAAATGTCTGTGTCCGGAGCCTTTGAAATTTCAGAATCAGAGAGTGGATTCACAAGCCAAGCTCCTGCTTTATTCTTCAATGCATTTTGGCCCAGCTTCTCCTTGGTGAGACATGTAACAGAAAACCTGGACTTAGGAGCCACTTGGTCCTTGGACAGTAGGAGATTTCAGTGGAATCTGAAACAGGGCTCTAACCACCAGCTGGACTGGCCTAGGAAGCCCAAGTATTCAGTCTCCCAAACACCAACCTCCCGTTGCTCTTCATCTGCCTCCACCTTGTTCAGCTTTAGTTGTCCGTGGAAGCGTTTGGCACCCATCTGATGCTTCGGAACCCAGCAAGGAGGAAAGGTAAAACTGGGATTCAAATGAAACAGACTTAAGCAGGACCATAGCCAAGATGTGCCCAGGGCTCCTCGCAGCATTTGTCACCTTCATTTCCCTCTTCGGACTCAGACATGGCAAGGTTCAGAAACAAACTTTACCAGAAAGAACAGCTGTGAACCCAGCCTGCTTCCAAGTGAGAAAAAGCCCTTTACACATGAGTTCCTGAGGTCAGCCCAGCCCAGTGCGTCCCCACCCCTTCCAGAGTCCCCAGCTCTCTGGCGAAGCATTAAAGCAAGTGGAAGCAGAGATTTGCTCAGAATAAAAAATCATTTTTCACAATAGCACGGCACGTTCTGGATGGCAATCAAGGCTGCACAAACCATATCCGTCCTCCAGACATAATGTTGGCGTCTCAGTGACCACGCACATACATTGTGTGGCGAGACTCAGAGCCTATTCCATTTGTGATCAATTGTTTCCTCCCTCTCCATATTTTGCACTTAGGAGACATGCTCTCTGGAGGTGGTTGAGGCTTGTCTTGTCACCAATAATCATCTCCTACGCCTTCCTTTACAGTCACTAATTTGATGTGTTCACTCAGAGAAATGCCAATAATATGAGGTTTCAGAGGAGAGCTCCTAGAGCACCCCCAGACAACAAGGAGGCCGAGTGTCACCGTCATTATCCTGAGCTGGGAGGGGGCACTAGTGTTCTGGAAGCTGGGAACCTGTCACTGCCTGCCCACCGCACAGACAGAGCAGGGGCTGGTTATAATTGCTTCTAGACGTCCTGCCATGCTGAGTTGAAAGTCAAACCCGTAAATGCTGCCCGACTACAATAAAACTGAAGTACACAGACATTTCTGCATCATTGCTGGGTGAAAATATACTGAGTGGAGTTGGATGAGATGTCAGCAAGTGCCTAAGGAGGGGCTGCTGTGGGAATACCAACAAGATGACTGTCAGTCGCCGTTTCCTCCTCTCGTCTGCTTTTTTCCCCTTTCTTTCAGGACCAAAAGACATGGCAAATATGTAAGGAAACAAATTTGTTCATTTCCAGAGGAGTCTCCCACCCCACCCCACACCCATCCACCTCTGGCCTCCTTTGAGCAAGTCAGTAGAGTTTTTTTTTTTTTAACCTGGCTTCTACTATGGCAATTTCCGGAGTTGCTATGTGGCTGTGTTTAAAAGTCGCCTTTGGGATCCAGAGCACAATCCTTGTCACAAAGGCATTCTCCCAGTCCCAAATAGCAATGCGACCTCATTTCAGAAGGTTGTTCTTGTTTCTGTAGACCCAGAAAGGAGTTCAAGCTGTTCATCTTGACCATGGTTGTCGAGTCAGCCTCTCATGGGCACCTCATGGGAAGTGGAGCAAACTATGCCTGTCTGTGCTATCACCAGGGCTGGGAGGGGAAGGCAACTGTGGATGGCCATAGGTCAATGTGTGGATGGAGATGATCAGGTCTTTCGTCCTTATTCTATTTCAGTCTGGAAACATCACTGAAGCCTGCTCAGTGTCATAGCAACACACAAATCTTCACTGACAGTCTGGGGCACATTGGCTGCAAATCGAACCCGGGTCTTCCCGGTGAAAGACGATGAGAGATCTACCACTAAAGCACCGTGGCCCTCACCTCAAACCAGGGCAGTCATTTCCCACAGATCTACCAGAGTTCAAACCAGACCACAATGCAGGATGACTGCGATTGCCACCAGAATCTGATACTGATGCAGACAAAAACCTAACTACCATTTTATTGACTCCCACTCATACCGGTCCAATAGGACAAAGAACTGCCCCTTTGGGGTTTTGAGACTTTAAATCCTTACAGTAGCGGTTCTCAACCTGTGGGTCGCGACCCCTCTGGGGATCAAATAATCCTTTCACAGGTGTCAACCAATTCATAACAATAGCAAAATTACAGTTATGAAGTAGCAATGAAAATAATTTTATGGTTGCAGGTGACCACAACATGAACTGTATTCAAGGGTGGGGGCATTATGAAGGTTGAGAACCACTGCCTTACAGAAATAGACAACCTCATATTTCTCCCACGGACGGGCTAGTCAGTTCAAACCCCCGACCTTGCGATTAGCAGCTTAATGCACAGTCCACTACACCACCTGGGCTCCTAATGCTATAATAAGAGATACTATTGTTAGATCTCTCCTGGGAGAGATATACCTCAAGCCTTGGCTTCGCGCGAGAAAGAATTCACTTCGAAGCCTGGATTGTGATCCAAGTGAGTTTTTTGAGAGAAGAAATTTCAGGTTTACACAGGCACCTCAGGGCCCCTCATGGGGCACAGCCTACCTAGAAGCTGCTGGAGAGAAAGTCACTCAGTGGGCTCCGGGATCCTGCCTTTTTTCTTTTTTTAAAAAATCGTTTTATTAGGGGCTCATGCAACTCTTATCACAAACCATATATACATCAATTGTGTAAAGCACATTTGTACATTCATTGCCCTCATTATTCTCAAAACATTTGCTCTCCACTTAAGCCCCTGGCATCAAGTCCTCATTTTTCCCCTCCCTTCCGGCTCCCCCATCCCTCAAGAAACCTTGATAATTTGTGAGTGGTGATACTGAGAGGGTTGTGGGAGGGTGGATTGGAAAGAGGGAACTGATTACAAGTATCTACATGTGACCTCCTCCCTGGGGGACGGACAACAGAAAAGTGGGTGAAGGGAGACATCGGAGCGGTCAAGATCCTGCCTTTTCAATTCCTCCATAGGGAGGCATGGTTGACAGTCATGGTCAACTCCAATGGCTGGATTGAATTCACCTGGCCCAGATGGGCCAATCCAGGTGTAATGCCCACGTAGGTGTACCACCCCTTCCTGGCCGGAAGTTTGAACCTGAGCATATGTAATGGATGACCCAGTCCCTATGCTAAACCACCTAATAGTATTTGCAAGATGCCAAGCACCGTTCTAAGCTTTTTGTGTATAATAATTCAATGATTCCACTTAACAAGCCTATGTGTGGACTCTATTCTGGCCTCATTTTACAGATGAAAAATCAGTGGCACAGGATGATAAAGTCATGAGCCTAGGACCACACAGTGAGGAAGTGGGAAGGAGAGATTTGGACCCAGGCTGCAGAGCCCATGCCTTGGGTGCCTACAGCTGCCATGTAGGACACAGAAAAGCATGGAGCAGACTCAGCGTAAGACATCAGGGAGTTGGGAGGACTGTAGCATGAATGTATGTGCTATGACTTCATGAGAGTAGCTGCTACTCAGATCCAGAAGAGAATACAAGCCTTGTGCAAAAATTATTTTTGCCAAGAGAGGGTGGAAATCTGCATCTTGTGCGAAATCCCCCCAACCTGCACATGTGCATAGCTATTTCAGAAGGTTCCAAACAATGTGTGCTGTGCGGCAAACCAAACTGAGCTCAGGGGGAGCTGGTCTGTGGGTTATGTTAGCCAGAACGTGAGCAGTATGAACTCACCAGCCACCACTCCAAGGGAGAAAGAGGAGGCTTTCTGCTCCCATGGACTTACAGTCTTCGAAGTGGCAGGGAGCATTTCCATGCGTCCTATGATTAGGATCTCTGAGGGTGAGGGAGGAGTTGGTTGAGACCCGTTTTCAGGGCATTTCCCAGAAGGGCTTCCTGCAGTGGCTCTGCCTTCAGGAATGTCTGATGACCTTGAGGGCAGCAAAGTCCTAAACACACTCCGGCAGTGGTTCTCAACCTTCCTAATACAGGTCCTCTTGTTGTGGTGATGCCCACCTCCCCCAACCATTAAATGATTTTCTTGCTACTTCATCACTGTAATTTTGCTACAGTTATGAATTGGGTGAGCCCTGTGAAAGGGTCATATGACTCCCAAAGGGGTTGCAACTCACAGGTGGAGAACCACTGCACTAAGGGTTCCCCTCCCAGGCAGCCCTACCAGTGTCTGGTGTGCATAGTTCTGTGAGGTGAGAGAAATAGACTTAGTGTCTGCTTCTGGTGACAGTTGATGTGGGTGGGCTTTCTCCCTATGTCAAATCCCTCTCAAGCCATTTGTCACCACAACAGAGGGAGCCATGCACAAAAAGCAAGAAGAGGATGCAGCACAGCAGGGCAGCAAGCAGAACAAAGATTGAATAAGCACAATTCACTTCAATCATGAATCGGGTGCCCTTGAGATGTGAGGAAGACCCCAGTCTAGTGACATTAGATCAGGTTTAGGGATTGAGTGAAGGGACCCCTCTTGGCTCCCCTCAGCCCCTATTTTGCTTTCCCATTGACCCTGACCCTTGCATCGTGATTGGTCCTTATTCCAGCATGATGGTTGGTTTCATAACCACGGCATATGGGAATGTGTTAGTCGATAGGTTATACAGGCACAGCCTCTGGAATGGGTAAGTGAGGAGGCGATTTGGGCTCACTCATGCAGACCTCTAGTTGTCCTTGACATGACTGGTAGAATGGATCATGTGAAGTGATTTGAGATCGGCGTTGAGATCTGATAGGTCATGCAGACTTCTAGCTGATCCTGGCAGTACCCTATTTTAAGGAAACAGAATGTTTGGCATTTAAGTCATATTTGAGCTTAAATTTTGAGCAATAGGCTGTGGCTCACAGTGAGAGTCTATGTGGAGACCCTACATCCATTTTCAGGGGCCACAGATTCAGCCGCCATTGAGTTCTTTCCTACTGCTGACTGGCAGTGGAAAGCTCGTCCCTAAGGCAGTGTGCTTGCGTCCGCTTCCCGGGCAAGACTCAACGATATACGGTAGTGTGCACATCCCAATGAAGGTCCAGCTCGTGCTCTCACAGGCCCTCCTGAAACTCCATGAATTGATCTGTCTTCAGTCACAATTTTGTGACAAAGTTGTTTGTTTTCTATGTCTTATTTAAGTTTTCAGGAGCCCAGGTGGTAATGCTGGATAGTGTTGGACTATTAAGAGCAAGGTCGCTGGTTCAAAGCCACTAGTCATTCCACAGGAGAAAGATGAGGTTATTGCTTCCTGTAAAGGTAGCAACTTCAGGATCCCTACACAGAGTCACTATGAGTCAGAGTCAGCAGGACAGAATGGGTGTCATTTTATTTAAGTCACTGTGGCTGTGGGTCCTTCCAACACCATTGTGGCCTTATGCGGATGCTCTCCTTCATCCAGAACAGCAGTTTGTGCCTTTTTCCTGTGTAAAACTTAGCAAAGGAGTTCCTAATAAAATATAGTTGAATTGGGAGTCTTTTCCCCCTAAAAACAAAGTAAATACATAAATAGAAATGAGACTATGGTGCTAACAACCAGTTGGAGAGTTAAGAGAACTGAACTCTCAGTCCTGATAGAAACCCACTGTGACTGAGCACCTGCTCAAGGTCATCCACAGCCTATGAGGTTGAGCCTATGTGTTGGGGAGTAATTGTGTACATAAAGTTAACAATTTATCTTTCTAAAGATTCTGTCTAAAACTTACTTTAAATAATAAGTTTTCCCCTGGGCTAGGTAAAGTTCTGGGAGTTTAACCCCCTAGTATCCACCCCCTCTCAGCATTCATCATGTTAGGCCAGAGGAGGCAAATCACACCCACTACCCAGGGAGCACTGCTTCCAAAAGCACATTGCCTGTGCCGGCGCAGAGGGGAGGTACCCGGACCAGAAATGCTGACAGAGTGGAACCAGAGAGCTCAGCCCCCAGCTTCCCGAGGGAGCAGCTGTGATGGTTCACTTCTGGATGAATATGTTTAGGCAAAGGCCAAGGGCATGACTTGGGCAGCACGAAAAGCAGATGTGCAGAGGTTGTTCACTGCATTCCAGAAGTTCACACACTCTCCGGAGGCTCCTTGGCTCAATGGCAGGAAGTCATTGGTGGCTTCCACCTTCAATACCAAAAGGTCACTGCCGTCCAGTGGATTCCAACCACAGTGACCCTATATGGAGTTTTCAAGACTGTAAATCTTCATGGGAGCCAGCAGTCTCATTGTCCCCCTTGGGACAGGGAGCTAGCAGCCCGTTATGCCACCAGGGCTCCTTCCTCTCTAATTCTGGATCCAGTCTCTCCGAATATCCTGCCCTGCCCTTGTCTAGGTTTCTTAAATGCGTTCCATGCTGCTTATGTTAGTCTGGGTGCATTCGAGAAACAAATCCACAGAAGCACGTATGTATAAGAGAGTTGTATGTAAAGGGTGAGTGCACATCAAGAAAACATGCTCGCATGTGCTTATGCACCCGCTTTGTCTTCAGCGATCATGTCGGGGTAGGCTGGTGTGCTTTTTCCATGTGGGCTTTGTTGTTTCTTAGATAGATGGCCCCCTGTTTATCTTCCAGCCTTTAAGACGCCAGACGCTATAGCCTTTGATAGCCGGGCACCATGGTGCTTAACTACTACACCACCAGGTTCATTAGCATGTGACTTATCTCCTGTCATTCACACTAGATGCTCAAAATAGCAGGAAACCAGGTTTCTCCTTTGTGGCCACACCAGGTACTGACAGAACCAAGAACAGAGACACAGTTATATATCTTGACTATCATTTGCATATTATATGCCAGGCAATCTGTAAGCCTTTGCTCCCCTGACCTCTCACAGCCTCGGTAAAATGAAGCTAATAAAAGTAGTGATCTCACAAGCTTGGAAAAAGATTAAACAACTCACGTAAGGCTACACAACCCATCAACCAGGAGGCGAGATGAGGCAGTGTGCGGCTGCTGAACCCACACCCTTCACAACACCGCCATTAAAATGAGTGAGGGCTATGGGGAATCAGACAGAAGCAGGTTCACACCCCAGATTTAGTCAATTAAACTGCCTATTGTGCCTGACCCTTCTATCTCCGATCTCAGAAATGGGGTTAACAACAAAACACTATAGAAGAAATGTCCAGCAGGTGCCAGGCATGTGATTAAAAAACAAAAAATAAATCACTTAAGTTGAAATTCTAACTCCTGGAAACCCCTCACATGCGTGCAGAGAAGGATTGAGCCCCATATGGTGTTTCCAGTGGCCCCGCCCTTCCCACCTAAAATGAGCAGTTTGATACGGTAATGCCTGGATTGTTCCAAGCCCAAGACTGTGGAGAACTAAAGGAAAACCCAGCATTATGAATCTTTGAGCACAGCCCTGCTGGGAAACTGCCCTGCAGTCCCTTACTGTTGATGACTAGAGGAGGGACAGGAGTAGGGAGAAGAATGGCGACTGAATGTGACACATAAGCAGGGATGGCCTACATTCCATAAAGGGAAAACCTCAAGGTCTGCTTTTCTGGTGCCGGAAAGTTAGAACCCATCCGGTGCAGTTGAAAAGGTGTGTGTGTGTGTGTGTGTGTGTGTGTGTGTGTGTGTGTGTGTGTGTAGTGGGGGGGGGAGGTAGGTGGGGAGGGGCGATGAGTCCAAAGGATGGACTCCATATGCAATTGTTTCCTCAACTGCTTTCCCCTGCTAACCACACGATATTTGTGGCTGGCCTGCCCTGCTTTTGTTATCAAGCCCAGAGAGGGCAAGAGACTAAGTCACACTGTAAGTTGGCAGCAGAGTCAGGCCTAGAACTCGGGATGCTTAGAAAGTTTCGCACAGACCTGAGAAAGTACCAAGGGAAGACCTGTTCGCTAACTGGGCAGCACTCACTGCATGCCAGCGCTGTTCCAGTGCCCCAGCCAGGGCACTGCTCCCTGTGTCCGTGTGTCTTCAGTGATGCACACAAGTGACGAATTGGCTTTTAATAGCATGCTTGGAAGGTTGAGTCCACCCAGCAGCACCTCGAAAGAAAGACCTGCCAATCTACTTCAGACCAAGCAGCCTTTCAAGATCTTGGGGAGCACAGTTCTGCTTGGACACACAAGGAGGCCAGGAGTTGAAGTTGATTCCATGCTGTAGTTGATTCCATGGTTACTGGTTGTAGCTATACCTAGAGTCACATCGACATTCATGTTTACATCTCTTCACTCCATGGGGTGTTCATGGCTCCAACTCTTCTGAAGCAGACCACCAGGATTTTTTTAAGGGGCCTCAGGATAAGTTTGAACTGCCAACCTTTTAGTTTGTAGCTGAGTGCTAAACAAGCTGTGCCATGCAGGGTGCTAAGCTCAGAAACTCAGTCGGTGCTTGATGATCACAGTTGGAATTACAGAGAGGGTCAGTGATGACCCATTGACTGCTGGGTAATTGTTGATGTAGTCTCCCTGTGCAGACATGTAAAGTACCTGAAAACTTAAAATCCAGCCCATCGAGTGCATCATCCTGCCGTGCTCCAGCCCAGCAGTGTGCTCTACAGGGGACATTTGGCAGAAGGGTGTCCCTCTGCCATCTAGTGAGCTGAGACCAGGGATGCTCGCTTAGCATCCGGGTGCAGGGAAAAAGACGGCCCCACAGCAATGATGTTGCCCAAAATGTCAGCAGTGCTGCCACTGGGAAAATGGTCTAGTCCAAGCCCTGACCTTCGTAGAGGAAGAAAACCAATCCAGAGCAGCTAAGTGACCTGCTGTGGGTTGGACAGTCTGATTCCAAGCCCAGTACTCCACCCAAAGCTGTTACCACGTCCAAAATTACACAGCAATGCCTCACCAAAGGCCTCTTAATTTGACGACCAAGTAAGACATTAATGAGAAAGCCCTTTGACAAAAGTGGCATGCTGCACAAACATGAGATGTTATTACCCAGGATCTTTTGATATATGTAAATAGATCTTGTACTAGGTCAGTTAATTTTCTAACTACTCTATCTGAGCTTCAAGATGGCAGCACCTCTGTCCAACCCAGGAAAGGTCTCCTGTGCAGGTTGAGCCGCCCTGGAAAGCCTCATGCCTGGCTTCTTGACCCCTCAGCTAATCTCCAAGTGATTAATAAGGGCTCTGACTCTGTTTTGCCTCCCAGCTGACAGATGCTAGGCTATCAATGCATTCATGTCACCTCCTTGTTGCCTGGGGAGGAATATAGTCTAATGTGTGAGAGAAGCCACGAATATTTCCCTTCTCACAACTGTGCAGCAAACGAGATCTCCCGATCTGATTTTTTGCCCTCCTGTCTTTCCAAGTGAAGTGGATGGTCCATTTCATGTTGTCTCAAGTCTCTGCACATTGAATATCAACATTGCCATACAGGGTGCGGCTGTGCGTCTTAGTAGACAAAGCCCCACCCCCTGGACCCCTTCCCCCCAAAGCTACTTGGTCACCTGCACAATGCAGGTCCAGGCCAGGCTCCACACTGCAAGGCGATCAACCCTGACCCTCCAGTTTGGCCGTCCTCACACCCTCCCACATCCACCTAGAAGGACTGGAGATGAGAGATTTTGGAAGCTCTCTGCCTCATCTGCCTCCCTTCCCAGAGTGACAGAGCAACTGTAACTGACGAGGCAGGATGCAGCCTCGTTCCCAGTCCCCACCCTCTCTGGGAGAGCAGGGCTGTCTGGCACCTCATCCAAGGCCTTTCCCCTGTGATCTCATTACTGAGGAGCTGCTTCTCTACCGCCCACCTCCGTCACCTCATCTACATATGGGGGAGATGACTATGTCTTACTTGCTGCTCCTTCCCTGAGTCCATCTCAGGAGCTCCCTGAACAGATCAATTACTTCTCGTTACACCTGCAGATACTGCTGAAGAGAGACAGGCGCCTCCCCTGCTGCTGCTAGGCTCCAGTGCACATGTGCACACACACGTGCACACACACTGTACAGATACACTCACATGTACACACATGCATGTGCACAATGTGCATAAACTGTCAAGAGGTGGGAATTCTGCCTATTTTTGCCTCAAATATTGCAATTAGAGAGTGATAGAATAATGAAGATGCAGGTGGATGAAGAAAGGTCTATTTATTCCCTTACTCGTTACATAAACCATTCAGGGCTCTTTTTTTGTATGAAAACCCCACCACCACCATTAACAATAACACAGTAGCTGTCATGTATGTAGCACTGCCCTATTCAAGGCGGTGCTGAGTATGTTCGGAGGATTCTCTAAAGCACAGCTCTGAGGAAGTCTGTCTCCTTCGCCCTTTTACACAGGCAGGGAGAGGAACCTGCAGGAGGCTCCGTGAGTTGGGTGAAGCCACACGATGAGTGAGGAGACCGAGGGTGAAGCCAGGGGAGTGAGAGCCCCGAGGTCACCACTTCACCACCATGCTGGTGTGCACAATCGTTGAGAGGGGGGCTACCAAACGCAGGACAGAAAACAACTAAAGCATGTCACTTGTGGTTTGAGCTCTGGCTTACTTCCAAAAGGAATTTTTTTTGTTGTTCTAGTAAGCCTTATAACTTTATAAAAACAAAAAGCTACTGCTGTCAAGCACCTTCAGACTCAAGCCAAAGGAGAGCTCTCCCAGTGGGCTTCCAAAGCTGTAAATGTGCACAGAAACAGAATACCTCCTGCGGAGTAGCTGGATGGTTCAAGCCAGCAACTTGGCAGTTAAAAAGTACTTCCCTTGTACCTGCAATACCTGTGTAAATTGTATTAAATATGAACTACTCCTGGTGTGTGATTTTAAATTGAATTATTGTGCCTGGAACTTTTTTTAATAGCTAAGAATGGTGAAGTCAGACTCCTTTAGATGTTATGATAAGAATACACACTGCACAGGGCTTGGACCCAACCCATTTTAATTCAAAGGAAGGCAGATTTATTTTCTTCTGCTTCCCAGAAGGTTCCTCAGCAGAACGTGTGTTAAACAAAATTGTTTAGATATGGAAAAGAGCAATCTCTTCTTGGGAAGGTTTTGTTAGAAAGGGGTTTGGGTTATATATCCAGCTCAACCCAGCCCCTGAGGCCTCATCATGTTTTATTTGATTTTGCTCTTGACACTGATTTCCTTGGGAACTGTGGCCCCTGAGCAATGGCCAAGAAGTCAGGTCTTCTTGATGTAAATCCACTAATATCCCCTACTATGATTTTCAGTGCCCATGGTAAGCCCCACCCAGTGGCTGCAACATGCCCCTGAGCAGACACGTCAGAGCAGATGAGAGCATGAGACAGCATTTAAGAGAATGGTAGGCTGGTCCTTGACTTAGCTGTTTGGCCTCTCCTCAGAAATCATTTGTGACACTGACTGGCTGCGCTCATGGATTTCATTAAGAACAAGTCTATCTTTACCAAAGAAAACTGCAAGGTAAGAAGACTTTCAGCTCCAGCTACATATGGCCCCAAACTTACGTACCTATTGTCCTGCTTTCAGAAGAAAAAAAAATTACTCAGCGCCTCCCTGGCAAATAAAAACTTTGGTACTACAACCTACAATCCCAGATAAAGTGTAGGTATCTGCTTTGGCAGCTCCCCTGGATCAAGCTGCTCCAGAAGCTCTTCACAACAACCCTGTGAAGAGATGATCAGTCACGATCGCCTAGTCTGTTCTGCAGAAAGAAGCCACCCCTGAAACCTCAGTGGCTTAAAATCTAGAAGTTTCTTTCTTGTTCATGCAAATTCTGACGCCGGAACGGCATTTCTACAGGGTATTTGTCCTGCACACAGTCACTCAGTGATTCGCGCTGCTTCACATATATGGTGCCACCAGATCAAACGGTGGATTCCAGGTCATCACAGCAGAGGAAGAGAGAAGTGGGGGTCGTGGATCAGCCTTTACATGCTTTGACACGTTAGTTGACATAGATCACTGAATAGTGTTGCTTATATAAAGGTTATTAGTTCAAACCCACCTCGCTGTACCACAAAAGGAAGGGGTCATCTGCTTTCATAAAGGGTACCGCCTAGACAACCTCATGCAGCAATTGTACTCTGCATCACAAGGGGCGAGCAAGAGTCAGAATTCACTTGAAGGCAACAGGCTTTTTGTTTGTTTGTTTGTTTGCATGGTTTGGTTTGGTGGGTGGGAGGTCCTTCTACCTACAGCGTATTGATCTGAACTATTCACTTTAGTTTTTTGTTTGTTTTTTGAGAGATGTGGAAAAGCTCATTGGCTTTAATGGAGAGTTAACTCTGCCACAGACGGCCTCCTCAAAATTTCCCTCCCCCTTCAGAAACTAGCGGAGATTTTCAGTGAAGGAGCCCTGCTGGCACCCGCTGGACATCTCCCTGCAAGGTCAGTCCTTTGGAGCCACTGGGAAGGAGAAAAAAAGAGACTTTCTATTCCTGTAAAGAATTCCAGGCCCAGAAACCCTCAGGGGGCAATTCTACCCTATCCTCTCGGGTCGCTATGAGTCAGAATTGAATTTATGGCTACGAGTTGAGTATCAATTCCATTCACTTACTGCTATTGACAGCTTGCTAGATTAGGGCTTGTCTTCCCAAAATGCCAACTCTAACCATAAATGCGCTGTCTGGGCCACAACAAAGGGGTTGGAAATACATCAGGCACACTAATTAGACATCTATGGCAACATTCAGAACTGAGCATGCTCTCACCCAAGTCATGTAGGCCCAGGTGGAAGGTCCACCCGGTCACACAGAATATGACATCACACAAGTGCGCCTAAACCAGCCAGTGGTGTTGGGAGGTGATAGAAGTAGGCCTGGGCTCTTTGTTGCACTCCCTTGTTCATGTGCTTTCCAAGTGGAGGGTGAGGCCCTTGGGGGTTCCTGCCATGGCTCCTCAGCTGGTTCTGCACTCCAGCTCAGGTATTCCTCTCATGGAACCGCCATATTCAGCTGCAAACTTTCCCCACCCCTGCCATGCAGCCCGGCCTGCTTTCTGGGGATAGCAAGTACTTTTTGAGACTGCGGTACCTGAAACTTTCCTTCATAAAAGTCACTTGGATTTACAAAAGTGCTTCTGCCATGTGAATTCTTTCAGGGTTGCTAAGGAAGAACTGAGCTCAACCACCCCAGGAACCTAACACTATCAAGTCGATTCTGACTTATATCAATCTAGGGGGTCCTCAAACTATGGCCCGTGGGCCACATGGCCCTCAGAGGACATTTATCCGGCACGCTGGGTGTTTTTGCCCCATTTTGTTTTTTACTTCAAAATAAGGTATGTGCAGTGTGCATAGGAATTTGTTCATAGTTTTATTTTTAAACTATAGTCCGGCCCTCCAACGTGTCTGAGGGACAATGAATTGGCCTCCTGTTTAAGAAGTTTGAGGACCCCTGAAAGGACACAGTAGAACTGTGCCTGTAGGTTCCCAAGGTCGTAAGTCTTTACAGAAGCTGAGAACCTCATCTTTCTCTGTGAGCCACTAGTGGATTCCAACTGGCTGGCCTATGGTCACACACATTCCACCAGGCTCCTTGAGCCTTAACTTGATAATTTAATGAAACGATACTTCTCCCAGTCAACTGTATCATTGTCTATAATCTTGCTATTCTAATATCAGATTTAAAATAAGGAATATATTTAAGCTCCATATCCATAAGCAATCAGATCATTAAATCTCTCTGGACAATATTACTTTAAGAAAACACACTCTGTCCAATTATTTTCAGCACAGAAAAGTTTCCAGTGTTTACAGCTTAGTATTTAATTGCTTTTTCTCTTCTTCTTTTGCATTGGTGAATCATTTTGAGCTTATAATAATTTTAAAATAAATATTTTCCAAAGCCTCCAGGCATTCACTGTGTAATGGTCATTTAAAAGATTTCTTGGTTAGAGGGTCCTCAAAGAATAAAAAGCTTGTCGGCATCCATGGTCATTTCTATATTCAAAAGATGAAATTGCTCATTAAATGCTACAAGTCAATTTCTTTCTTCAACCGAACTGCCCATTTCAGGAAAGATTCCATCACTGAATTAAGCAAATGGTTCTACATTTCAAAGTCAACAATGATACTCTTCCCTTTAACACGAGCATCTTAAATAGCTCAAAAAGTAGTCGAGCTCTTTATTATGCCTTTTCTTGAGAAAACGGTTTTGTGGTTCATTTTATTTATTCATTTAGACTTTCATTTTAATATTTTTTTACACATTGTCTTTAAAAAAGAATGAGGCTGAGCAGTGCAACCCATAATAAAATATAAAGTCTTCGTATTTCTGTTTGTTTGTAATTTCCCTAAGGATAACTCTTAATGTAGCAAGGCCCCCACCCCCAATGAATTACATTTGGTCTACTGGGGGTTGTGGCCAACCTTTTGATAGAAAAGCCCATAGACACTCCCTTCTGCATCTCCTTTCCCAACCAAGCCCCGCTGGCTGAAGGCTGGAAGGAAGAAAGAGGCTGGGCTGCTAGGGCAGGGTGTGGAAGGGGTGACCTCGCAGATTATTTCAAATTCTACCCTGAAGGCAGAAGGTTATCCAAATGAGATAGCTAGAGATTCATTTCCTTAGAAAAAGATTGAAATTATTTTGTCCCTTAGAAAAGCCAAAGGAAACGTCGTTATTAATTTAGGCAATTAAAGAACTTTGAAAGCCATGTCTAGTACATAAAAACACCTGTCCTGAGAGCCCATCGGCCTAGGAAACGGAATTTTTATCCATGTAAAATAAAGGAAGGTTATTTCTTAGACTTGGTCAACAGAAGGTTGTCATTTTAAACCGGTTACTGTAATGAGAAGCTGGGTTTTCGTAAAAAGGAGTGAATGCTTGAGTGAGTTTGAAATGAAATTAGAGATGCATGTTCTGCCCATCGCGGCATTTCCAGAGGAATCTGTGTTCCCGTGACTGCTCTTGCTCTGTCTCGTGCCTTCTGGGAAACTCAAAGCTTGGTGCCCACATCTAGTCTCTCAGACTTTCTTGCCAGCTTTGGAAAGGTGTTGAGTCTGTTGGATCTGCTGCACAGAGACAGCATGCAAGTGGACCCTTCCCAGATTCTTCATAGAGCAGCCCCCCAGTGTAAAGCTGTGGGTGAGGTTTGATGACCTTTGCCCCTTGTGCATCCCCATTCTTTGACAGACTCAAATGCTCTCCTGAGGCATTACCAGAGAAGCAGCTACCCCATAGTTTCCAGATGGTGGGCATCAGCCTTGTGTGCTCATTGGAATTGCCAGAGAGCTTTCCAAGAGACATCTTTGTTCCATCTCCATTGAGTCTGATTTTATTGGCCTGGAATGCAGCCTAGGTGCTTGGATTTTTTTCTCTCTGAAGTGTTTATTGTGAATTGGGTGAAGGTTTACCAAGATCATCAGTTTTCTATTCAACAATTCATACACATTGTGTTTTATGCCACTTATTGCAATCTCCACAATATAATATCCCTTATTCCACTTCCTACTTGTGCCTTCCATTTCTATTCCTCCTCCCTGCCTACCCTTCTGAATTTGGTCCTTGGATTAATACTGCCCTTTTGAGATCAAATGATTTGCTATTTTAAGGTTTGTGTGACTCAGTTGTGTCATTGCTCCCATTATAGACCGATCTATTACTTGGCTGGATATTGAGCCACAGGTAAGAGTTCCGAAGTTGGAATTGATAGTTGGAGATCATCTAGTCAGTCTGTGCTCAGGGTCAGGAACTATACTGTTCATGTGGCCCATTCACCACTCTTCTTTCCTCCAGAGTGAGGGTGACAATACTTGCCCCCCTAGATGGCCACTTGTGAGCTTCTAAGATCCAGCTGCTACTCACCAGCGTGGATGTTGAACATTGTCTTTACAGTCTAGGTTATGCCAATTGACCTCGGTGTCCCTTACAACTATAATCCCCAGCCCCCAAGCCCAGTAAAGCACTCCCTCCAGTTGTTTGGTTGTGCCTAAGGAGTTTTTATAACTTCATCTTCTGTGTGCTCCGGAATATTCAATTCCCTGGATGATCGGAATGCTCAGTCAGGGCTCAGAATCTTGGTGTTAAGGCTCCTGGTGAGATCCTGGCACATCAGACACAGAGGTTGTGAGGCTAGAGGATGGGCAGAAGGGGATCATACTGAGTCTAACAAGGAAAGAAAAGGAAATGAAGGATATAAGCAATTAAAAGCAAGAGCATAAATAGATACAAATACACAGATGGCCCTTGCAACATTATTCCCAATCTCGCAAACGTGTAAATGGTCTAAATACCCATCAATAGATGAATGGATAAGTCAAACATGTTGCCTATGGTATGTACAATGGACTGCTACTCAGCCACATAGAGACATGAATTCCTGACACAGGCTACAAGAGGAATGAACGTCATAAACATTATGCTGAGTGAAAGAAATCAGCTTCAAAAGGGACACATTTTGTTTAATTCCACTTACATGAAATATCTAGACTAGGAAAATGAATAGAGACAAACATCTATCAATTGTTTCCAGGGATAGGTAGGAAGGTAAGTATGGTTGTTACATAATTTCATGTAAATTGGATAAAAAAAGTGGGGTGGAGTCTTTCTTATACCTATATGAGTGTCCTTGGATTTATTTCTCTAGTCAACCCAGCCTAACCCAGTAGGGCCTGGAGGGGAAGTGCCAGCCCTGAGATGATACTGAGCTTCCATAAGGGTGATGGCATAATTTTGGAATGGGTAAGGATGATATATGAACAACATGCAGAATGCCACTTAATTATAATCTTGTAGAGGGTGGAAGTGTCGAATGTTTTGATGCATGTATATTTACTACAATTTTAAAAGAGTGTGCGCAAAAGAGCAATATGGCAAGTCTGCGTTACCATTTGCTGTTGCTCAGCTAAAAGCGATTTGGGCTTATGTAGTCCAATGGGAACCACAGAGGCTCAGGAGGAAAGCTGGTACCATCTGGAAACTAAGACTTGTCTGACAAAACGCAGAGTCTCCCTTCAAGTAACTGACAGGTCAGAGGCAGCTCATCTCTGCTGCAGATGCAACGATTTGTCTTAATTCGTAGACCACTGTCACAACCACGCTTTGTTGCCCTCGGTGCCCTCCTTTGCCACCACAATAAGTCACTAAAATACCGTGCTTTATTTAAAAACAAACAAACAAGCAAACACCTTCTGTCTCCATCCTGGCACTGTTTCAGCTTATTTAGCATCATAACATATGTCATCTGTTTCCGTAAAACATCTAACATGGACATGGCATGATGGGACTGATGATTTAGGCAAATGAGAAACAGCCTGCCCTCCGAACACACACGACGGCATTTGATTTGCTGTCAGTAGATGCTATCATGTTTCTTCTCCTCTTTCGTGGAAAATAAGTACAGAAGAGAAAGAGGACATGAAAAGGGCTGCACGATGTTTAGCTCTGGTCCTTCTAGAAAGTCTAGAAAATAGTATGTGAACCCTGCCTGCCTTTAGATGCCCCACTCACCTGGCAAACAAGGATTGCACACTGACCATGGACAAGACATCTGGATCTGGGGGGCGGATATAGCAATTTCCCCCACCAGCAAAGAGCTTCCAGATTTGCGGGAGAGCACAGGCCAGGGAGCAGCTCATAAAAAGAACAAGAAGAATCACAAAGGAGGGTGTGCTCCAGCACCACTTCATCCAGTTGCAGACACATGAAGGCAAAGTTTGCTTTGCTTTCAGTCAAGTTTATGATTTCCGCTGCATCCCTTACCAACACCTTCAAAAAGATCTAGGTTCTTGGGTTGTTTCGTTCCATGGCTGACATCTCCTTGGTAAAGCCACACTTTATGGACAGCGCATGGTCCAAGAATTCCACTTATATGTTCTGAAAGGGGCCACGCTAAAACCCCTGGCTCAGACTTTCAGGACTGGGCACAATGCAGCAAACCCACCATGGGGAGAGTGGGATTTGGTAACACTCTCATCTCCATCACAACCTAGATCTGGCAAAGCTATTTTCTTCCACTCACCATCTTTCAGTCAATATTTACTCAGCTATTAGTTGCTCCCCAGGCTCAACATCAGAAAAGTGTTCAAACGTTACCGAATTGTCCGTCTGATGGTAGAGGTCTGTGCAAGGGATACGAGAGCAAGAGGCTCAGAGAGGATCAGCGGGTAAAGAGGGAGGGATACACCCTTGTCTTTGGTAGAAAGCTCCTAAGGTTTAGTCACATTGGCAGACTTTCCCTGGAGCAAGCAAATAAAGCTGCTCCTGGCTCAGCTCCATTCCTGATCTGGTCTTGCCATGAGACTATCCAGGCTTTGTCCCAACCCCTCATTCTGGAAACCACAAGTGGAAGGAGGTGGATCTTGGGGATACCATTGGAAAGAATGGGAATTACACAACATTTCATTGTACTCATATGGAGCTTATACAAAGGCCAAGAGATAGGACAAGGTGAGACTGTGAACAGGACAAGGTGGTATTGTATGGTTTAAAATCAGAAAAGGTGTGCATCAGGGTTTTATCTTTCACTGTTCTTATTCCATCTGTATACTGAGCAATTAATACAAGAAGCTGGTCTATGTGAAAAAGCTGGTCAGGATTAGAGGAAGGTCCATGTGATGTCATTGGGAAAATTTTTTCACTGGAAAATTTAGGTCATGGCATCAAGAGTGTCATTTTAGCCTAAATGGGGTTTTAGACCAGAGAAATAACAGCAAGAGTGAGTCAGCATTATGCAAAGAATTGAGTGATATTGGTTCCTCAGGAAATTCATAATCTGACACTGATACTGCTCAGATAAAAGGTGACAGTGTGGAAGATTCTACACCTGAGCTCAGTGATGGGCAAACGTGGTGCTCTATTGCCTTGGGTATGGATGAGCCAGCTCCACCAAGATTCCCATTTACTGCAGCACCTGCTATGTATGCAGACGTTGAACACAAGAACGCTTTGGCATACCTACAATTATTTCTGACCGATGAAGTAATAAAAAATTGTTATTGGGAAAAACCGATTGAAGAGCAACAATCTGCTACTCTGTTTCATAAGATTTCTAGAAGCAGAAAGAGAGATCTACTTAACAAAATGACCTTTGGAAAATTCTGGGTCTAATCATTCCTTCAGGGAGTGGGGGCACAACGCCGGCAGAAATGGTATTGGACCAGAAATAAATTACTTGCAGCTCAGTTTTCGGGAGCCTTCATGTAGAATACTGATAATTGTGGATTATAACATTTTTTCACTTCACAAATAATGAAAATATGGGTCCAAAATTACTGACATTATTAGACAGGCAGGGAGGTTAACTGCTCCCCTTTCCAGTGTTGTTCTCCCAGTGGAGGACAGCCACAGGCAGGCCAGACTGGGCAGAAGATTCAATAGGGTAAGTTTTAAAGAGAAAGACAAACATAGAGTGATACTGTGTAATCTTTGAGGAGTATATTGTATCCAAGCAAAGCACCTCAGATTTACCCATAGAGCAGTCTACAGTGCCTGCTTGCCTTTTCAATGTCATTGGGGAAAAGTTCTGACTAGAAATTTTAGTCCATGCCATCTAAAAAGGTTCATTTTAACACAAAATGGGTTTTAGACCAGAGAAATAACAGCGACAGTGACCCAGCATTTTGCACAAAATTGAGTGATAGTGTTTCCTTGGGAAATTCATAAACCGACACTGACACTGTTCAGATAAAGGATGACAGTGAGGAAGATTCACACCTGAGCTCTGCGATGGGCAGACGTGGTGCTCGATTTTCCTCGGGTTTGGACCAGCGAGCTCCACCATGGTTCCCACTCACAGGAGCACCTGGCATGCAAGTAGAAGATCTGCATGTGACCTCCTCCCTGGGGGACAGACAGCATAAAAGGGGGTGAGGGGAGATGGCGGATAGGGCAAGATATGTCAAAATAATAATTTATGAATTATCAAAGTCTCACGAGGAAGCGGGGAGAAGGGAAGGAGGAAAAAAAGAGGACTTGATGCAAAGGGCTTAAGTGGAGAGCAGATGCTTTGAGAATGATTTGGGCAAAGAATGTACAGATGTGCTTTATACAATTGATGTATGTATATGTATGGATTGTGATAAGAGTTGTATGAGCCCCTAATAAAATATTTTTTAAAAAAAGAAAAGAAAAGAAATGGAAAAAAATCTTTTGAGGTAACTACAATTATTTCTGTTTGATGAGGTCATTGAAAAAATCATTACAGGGACAAACTGGATGACAGACCCTGCTCAGGAAATAAAACTTTTTCTTTTGAACTTGCTGACAGTGTAAGTTGTTTTTTTCTGGGAATGGACTGTGGCTACAACATTTTGAGGTGCACCGTACTCTGACTGCCACTGTCCGGGCCTGAATAGAAAGGAGACCACCTGTACAGGAGTGCTCTCCCCAGAACTAGGGGATTTCTGATTTCTCTAGGCCAGGGGTCCTTAAACTCTTTAA
Source organism: Tenrec ecaudatus (assembly GCF_050624435.1). Taxonomy (NCBI): domain Eukaryota; kingdom Metazoa; phylum Chordata; class Mammalia; order Afrosoricida; family Tenrecidae; genus Tenrec; species Tenrec ecaudatus. Next base: position 179,891 of record NW_027457600.1, read on the forward strand.
ACAGGGACCCGTTCACTGTCCCTCCAACCCGTTGGAGGGCCGGACTATAGGTTAAAAAACAAACAAACTATGAACTAATTCCCAGGCACACTGCACACATCTAACTTTGAAGTTAAAAAACAAACCAACAAACGGGGCACAAACATTGTCCTCAGCTGTCCCCATGTGGCCCGCCAGCTGTCGTTTGAGGACCCCTGCTCTAGGCACTCACAAAGAGCATGTGATTTCAACCCTAAAGCTTGGAGAGTCTGCAATTTGTTTAAAGGTGATTGGGCAGAAGGAGTCCCTGATTGGCCCACATAAGACTGATTTTCCCTTCCACTATTTCTCATAGGTCATAGATCTGCTTATGGGCAACCAGGACATCCCGATCTGATGCATAAAATTGATGTGTGGATTGACATGGCCACTAATAAGCCAGAATATATCAAAGACTTACTCCCTCCCTCAACAGAATAGGTTCTTGTTTCCAAGATTTCAGGAAACATGGCATGACCAGAAAAACAACCGGTCCAAGTTCCTAAAACCTCCAAGGTGGAGGCCGTCCTTCCCTCTCCCCTCCCTCTCCCCAACCCTGTCTGCTTTATTCCACTTTGCAGGAGGACTCGGGGAGTGGGAGAGCTGGTTTATGACCCATTGTGACCGCTGCCTTCCTATCAGTTCCCGGGGGCCAGAGAGAGAGAAACACAACCCCTTTTAAAGTCACCCGCCAACACGTACATTAGGGCTGGCATGTCTTCTCTACCCACCAAGAGGGATCACTAGGCAGCAGCATTCTCTGCTTAAGGCAAGCAGCCCCAACACCTAGGGAAGATCCTGGTTCTCTTGTTGGGTATATGTCCCCTTTTCTTCCAGGGATTACATAATTGGAATAAACAAAATCACCTTTTCTGACAAATGACAAGGTCTGATTTCTTTGCAAAACATGTTTTTCCACATGCATCAGCCCACCTCAGGCAATTGCTAACCACTTCTCCAGGTGCTGTTCACAACAGAGGAACTGGAGGCCTTCCAGAGAGAGGCCCAGAAAGCAGTCAATAGACATGATGGTCAGCCAGCAGGCACTCCCCTCTGGAGAGAAACTCTTTTTGCCACTGAATGAAAAATATGGGGTCCAAACTCCTAGCAAGGCCCCAAGGGCTTAACCAGGTATCACCAGTTTCTCTTTGCAGGGCCGCCGCAGGACAGCTAGGAAACCTATGCACTTATCTAAGATCAGTGAGAATTTTCAGGTACCTACAAGAGAATGTCTGCCTGCCTTTTTAGAGTGGCTGATGGTAGCCTGCGGTCTTTATACCCCTATCAACCCAGAGGCCCCCGAAAACAAGAGAGCAATAAGTATTGCCTTTATTACTCAGCCCGCCTCAACAATGAAAAAGAAATGGGAAGCATTTGAAGGGAACAATCTTAGTGATTTGGTTGAAGTGTCTTAGTGGGTGTATCACTACACAGATGACCCTACCACGACGGAGACAAAGTAATAGCTAAAATATTAGGAATTGCCATGAGACACACCAGAGACTCAGGAAAAGAGATCATGACCCACTCACGGAGAGACTGACCTGTGGAACCACCAAGCCCCGAGGAAGGAAGGATCCATGTGCCTACTACAGAGAAAACAGACATTGGAAAAATAACTGCATTGAAAATACCAGGAGAGATGGACAACCTCCACTATAGAGGTCGGGCCTCGTCCTCACATAGAAAAACCCAAGCGAGAGACAATAAGGCTTGAGGAAGCTGAAGGAATGTCTCAGGGCTCTGTTTCACTGGCCCCCAGGATCCCGTGCTAACTGTCCAAGTCGGGGGCTAGCCAGTAAATGTCTTGGAGAACATAGGGGCCAACTTCTCTGGCTCAAAAAAGAGAACGGGCACATTGTCAAAGGAAAGATTTGAATTACTGTCAGCCTATGATTGCTTCCAAAGATAACTCACACCAGAAAGTTTGCATGGAGATTGGGGGGCTTCCCTAGGCATCAAGGTAAAAAATGTCTATCTGCCCTTTGTCCCAGTTAGCCACATGGTTTTCATGGCACTGGCTCCCGACTCGGCTGTTGAGCCAGTGAAACTCTTTTAGCAAGAGTTTAGGTGGCTGATGGCCATCAGCAGAAGGACAAAACCTCCACAGTGGGCTTCCTGTTTCAATACGAAGCCACCTTTATCACCTCTTGGACATTATCATTGTCCTGGGCTCTGAATCGCCACCCGAGATCTAGAATGCTCCTGATATGTGCACATTGTTTGAATCAGGTTCGGGTTAACCCCTCTAGGTCACTTAGTGACATGGGAGTCTGGACAATGGAGTACCTTTACTTTCCAGATGAGAAAACTCACTCAAAAAGACACAGGTGTTGACCCACAGGAACACAATAGGTTAACAACAAAGCCATGGGACACAGGGTTTGGGGGAAAGGGAGTGGTGTTAAGAAACACAGAGACAAGGGAACAACAAGTGGATGCAAATCCACAGTGAGGGCGATGTAGGAAGCCTGGTAGGGAGTGATCAAGGGTAAAGGATCCAAGAGGATTTACTGAAACCCAAATGAAGACTGAGCATGGCATTGGGCACAAGAGGGAGATTAAAGGGAATAGCAGAGCCACCTAGGAAGCACGGGCCAGTTATATGGGTCTAAATAAAGGAAAGAACGTATGTAAATATATTTATCTGTGAGCATGGGGAAATACACGTATGTCCATATCTTTATAGGTTTCCTATTAAGGTAGCAGATGGCCTTTGGGCCTCCACTCCAGTACTCTCTCATTGCAAGAATACTTTGTTCTATTACATTGGCATTCTATGATGTTCAACTTCCCAACACGATCACTGAAGATTAAGCGGTTGCATATGCAAATATGGTCAAGAAAGATGATGGTGCCCAGCTATCAAAAGATATGGCATAAGAGGTCTTAAATGCCTGAAGGTAAGCAAGCGACCATCTAGCTCAGAAGCAACAAAGCCAACATAGGGTAAGCATACCACCCTCTGCGATCATGAGGATTCAAAGGGATCAGGCATCATCAGTACAAAAAACCTTATCATTGCAAATGAGCATGGAGTGCTGGGCAGAGAGCCAAAGCCCATTTGCAGTCCACTGGACATTCCTTTAAGAAAGGTCTCAGGGAGGAGACAAGCCTACACAGGGTATGAGACAGCAACGATGAAACACAACTTTCCTCTAGCTCCTCAATGCTTCCTCTCCCCTCACTATCAAGATCCCAATGATAACTTACAAATCTGGCTAGAAAAGAGAATGTGCACTGGGAGAGATAGGAAATAGAAACACAGGGAATTCAAGGTGGATGAGCCCTTTAGGACCAGTGTTATGAAAGGGGATGATGGGAGGGTGGAGGAAGGGTAGGCAGGCACCAGGGAACTGATGACAAGGATCTACATAAAACCTCAAAAGAAAAGGGGGTGAAGGGGGACATCAGACAGTGCAAGATATGACAAAATAAAAATTAGTTAATGATGAAGGATTTATGAGGGAGGGGTAGTGAGAATGGGGGTGGGCGGAATGAGGAGCTGAGGCCAGGGGCTTGGGTGGAGAGATGATATTTTGAGAATAATGAGGGCAATGAATGTACAAATGTGCTTTACGTATTGTGGTTATTGTTGTATGAGCCCCTATAAAAGGAGAGAAAAAAAAGACCCTGGCAGAGGGCTGATGCTAGGATGATCTCAGGCTGGATTAGACCAGCAAAAGCAGGTACTGCAGTCGCCTCACCCTGTGTCTATTCCTGTGTGAGGAATGAAGCTTAGGGTCCACAGCCCCGGCAGCTGGACAGTGAGAGAGGCGGGGCTCTGAGATCATTCCACAGGGGGAATGGACCTCCGGTTCCTGCAGGGCCCAGCCTCCTGGGTAGTCCTGCTGTCTGGGGCACCTCTTTCACGGAGCCCACACCAGGGGAGCTCTACAACTCATGGGGGATTGGCAGGAAACCTCTGCTCATGCACACACACCACCACCTAGCTGGAGGACCTCGGTGAACAAAGCCTGAGGCAGACAACAAGCCCACTAACTGATCCTGTGAGAGATATGATCAGGATCCAGAAACCGGCAACTGGGAATAAGGGGCAGCATACCTGGGTCCCAGTCCCTTCCACTGCCATCTCCAAGGAGTGACATTCCAAAACAGAGGGCTTTCCAAAGGCATTGTCAGGACTTTGAATGGGCAGCTCATTTGTGGACATGGATACTATGTGATCCAGACGTACTACCTTCTCCATTCCAGTCACCTAAGACTAAAAACCCTTCCAAGCAGAAAGCCATGTATCTGAACAGTATCCACCAGCCATTCATGTCCAGTCCTGCTGACTCCAAAGAGCTTTACTGGGTTGGTCAGATCTCTCTGTGGACAGATATCCCTCGGTCCTTGGTTCTGCGTGAGAAAGAATTCACGCCAAAGCCTGGTTTGTGACCTAAATGAGGTTTAGGACAGTTAGGGAGATATGGTGGGCAACCCTGGTCGATCCCAGTGGCTCTGAGCACGCACAGTGTGCCACTCCTTCCTGGGCCGCTAACTGGGCCCTCTGAGCATGTGTAATGGACACCCCAGTCCCTGTGCTAGCTATGTAACTTTTCCACCCTGAAGAGACATGGACCCAAATCTTTGGGGTACAGGGCGACGACATCTCTAGCTACTTCCTGCTGGCAAAAAGGGGCGAGGTGGGGCCTTGGGTCCACACCCTTCCTGCTCTGCTGGGAGGGGTTGTCAATTCAGCGCTAGGATGGATAAGCTTGAAGTGGTCCAGGAGATGGTGGTCCTGGAGCTGGCACACTTGGATTAGGGGCCTTGGTAACTTGAGAACTTCTGGAAAATCCAACAAACGGACAAAAGGGTGAACAGTTTAACTGAGACTAGGCTAGGATTGTGAGGTGGGAGTGCCCTAGAAAGTAGGTGAGTATCACAGGAAGTAAGTAAAAATCTTAGAATTATCAGGCATGTGTGCTTGTTCATTCAAAATACCGGCACGGGGGTAAAAGCATTCACAATTTCCCCTAGGGGGGTCCAGGTTTTGGGCACTATTGGTTGAAGTGGGATCACTGTTTCATTTATGATCCTAAGGTCTTGGACCTGCTGATAAGAACCATCCTTCTTTTTAAACCTATAACGCCTCACTTTTAAATTTTTGGGCAAAAAAAAATTTCATTTTGATTCATTACTTTCATAGTTATCAATATATATACATAAAAATTCATTTCATTAAATGTTAGGGAAAGATCATACTTGGCATTATAGGGTTAAATTGTAATATTGGGATACTACAGGCTGAGTCAACAGGGATCAAAAGTAGAGTAACTGCCTGTGTCATTTTTAATTTTCTCGGGTTCCATTTGAGTAACAGACTTGTAAATTACCCGGGGACCAAATATCCATGATGCCTCTACCAAGGGTAGAATGTTCAGGGATGGCTCAGGGCTGGGGTAATAGTAACTTGAAGTCCAGGATCTCTTAGGTCCTCGAATTGTTTACACAGGGGCCCCGTTCATTGTCTCTCCGACCGTTGGAGAGCCAGATTATGGTTTTCAAAAAACCTATGAACAAATTCGTATGCACACTGCATGAGTCGGCTGCTAAGCAGGACAGGCAGTGGCAGCAAAAACACCCCGAGGGTGGGATAAATGGCATAGCGCCACATGTGCCCCATGGACCACAGTTTGAGGACGCCTGCCTTAGGGGTTCCTGGGTGCACTGGGGATGAAGGTCTCCTACTGCTCCTCGAGAGGAGAAATGCTCTAAGTTCTGGCATCTCCGCCCACTTTCCCAGCACTCTACGGAACTGTTCCAGGTGAATCACGGTTGGAAGGGAAAGTGTACCATTCTCTGCCCAACATTCTCCTTTCTCAAAACGATACTGTGGCCAAATAGAGTTGCAAAGTGAATCTGTCAGCTTTTGTTTGCCCAGCCTCTCTGTATCAACTCTATCCCAATTGGACAGGATTCATGCAAGGGGGCAATTCCTGAGCATCAAGCTGCTAAGTCCCATCTAGAAAGCACAAAACAAGGAGGTGATCTGAGAGCTTGCTGCGTCCAGGTCAATAACCCCCACTTGAGAGCGCACCCCTGGGTTGCCCTGAAACTCATGCCTCAGCCCGAGGGAAGGGGTCATAAACCAGTCGCCGAGGGCGACCTTTAGGTCCAACCATTTTTCTGGACAACAGGCTAGGAGGACCACTGCTTGGGATGGCCCCAAGGCCCTCCAAGACGCCTGCTGGCGGGGCTGATGCTCAAATCTCTGAAGGGAAGGGACATGTGGCAGCTCAGGGAACCTTAAGGGAAATTGGAATTTCTGGCTGGAACATCATGGCAGAGGAGCTGTGTATTAAGTTTAGAGCTGTCCCCAAAAGTGCCTGAAGCAGCATCGCTGAAAGCCTACATGTAACAGTTAATCCACCTAGACTTCGGAGCGCCATTGGCCTAAGTGTGGGCAATGGAAAACCAGCCTGCAACAAGGAACAAACCTAAACTGGATGAACACTAGCCCTGTAACGCCTCAAGTTTTAAATTCAGGAATTTTTTTTGTTTTTCTTCTTTACTGTCATATTTATCGTTATATATGGCATACAAAATATATTTTAAAAATATAAAATCTTCAAGGTTTTTGAAATGTAACCAAATAGGCACATTTATAATTTGGGTACCAGATACGTTTTCTTTAAGAATTATGACAATTTTGTGCTTGGCGTTATAGGGCTAGAGCAGCTTGTTTGAAAAACCAGGAGAAAGGCAAAGGGAATGGAGGGGAAAAGGAAATTTTTGGCTCCCGGGACAAGGCAGGGCTAACTCCCAGGCCTCTTCACCCAGCTCCCTAGGCAGCACCCTTCCACATGTTTGGACTGGTCGGTGCCATCTTGGCCATGGTCACAGACCCTGTTACCTTTCGGCTACAATGGCGACTATGTAGGATCTCTGGGAAAAGCTGAAACAGCTTTGACAAGAGTGAAGCGATTTGGGGCTGACAGAAGCCACCATGAAAAGAAAATAAAGTAGCTAGGAAGTGTAAATCAACTAGCTGATATTGGGGAGGTAGGCTGTGCAGACGTTGCCCAAGGGAATGTCATGAAGGAAATAGATGTTTAGAAGGCATGCGATAACACCCAGAGCAGTTATTCTTCAACTAAGAATGGCTAACCCTAATACCCCGCTTCTCACTCTGCCTACTTGCACACATGCACATTGGAAAAGTATTAAAACCTTTGAAAAATTCGACTCGGGGTTGCTCAGACTCCTCTCAATTGAGCTGACAGACCTTGCTCAGGAAATAAAACTTTTTCTGTTGAACTTGCTGACGGTGTCAGTTGTTTTCTTCTGGGAATGGACAGTGGCTACAACATTTTGAGGTGCACCGAACTCAGACCGCCACTGTTTGGGCCTGCACTGAAAGGAGACTACTTGTACAGGAGTGCTCTCCCCAGAACTAGGGGATTTCTGATTTCTCTAGGCCAGGGGTCCTTAAACTCTTTAAATCGGGAACAGTTCACTGTCCCTTAACCCGTTGGAGGTTCGGACTATAGTTTAAAAAAAAAACTATGAACAAATTCCAATGCACACTGCACACATCTTATTTTGACGTTAAAAAACAAACCAACAAACTGGGCACAAACACCCGGTGGACAGGATCAATATCCTTGGCTGTCCCCATGTGGCCCGCAGGCTGTCCTTTAAGGACCCCTGCTCTAGGTACTCACAAAGAGCATGTGGTTTCAACCCAAAAGCCTGGAGACTCCGCAATTAGTTTAAAGGTGATTGGGCAAAATGAGTCCCCGATTGGCCCACACAAGACTTGTTTTCCCTTCCCCTATTTCTCAGAGGTCATAGTTCTGTTTTTGGGCAACCAGGACATCCCGATCTAAAATTGATGTGTGCCCTCTAGTAAGCCAGCATATATAAAAGACTTACTCCCTCCCCCAACAGAATGGAGTCTTGTTTCCAAATTTCAGGAAACATGGCATGACTGGTAAAACAACCGGTCCAAGTTACTAAAACCACCAAGGTGGAGGCCGTCCCTCCCTTCCCCTCCCCTTCCCCTTCCGTCGGCTTTATCCTACTTTGCAGGAGGACACGGGGAGCGGGTCAGCTGGCTTATGACCCATTGGGACCGCTGCCATCAAGTTTTAAACTTGTGATCTTCCTCTCAAAACCTAAATGTTTTTGGCTAAAAGCCATCACAAAGCTCAAACTAGAAGAGGGTTATGAAATAAGATCTCACGGCATGTATGATAGACCATCGTTAGAAATGTAGGAACCCCACAATTCAGCAATCAGGAGACAGGTTACTTTGATTACTATGGATGTCTATTATAACCACATCCACCCTATCTCTTTTGATTCAGTCCTGACACCCTCTACCACCATGGGGCCCAATCAGCCCCATTGGGCCCAGTCAGTCCCGTTGTGCACAAATGTCAGTTTGCTTAGGGCCGTTCCCAAGTTAATCCCGGTGCACATAAAATAACAATTACAGGAGCCTTAAGAGATGCTGGGGCCCACTTCACAAACTTGTTCCTTATGGTTGTGGTTAAAGGCATGTCCTTGGAATAGCCTTTTTTGGGGTCTATGGGAATATCCTGATAGATCCAATCCAACATACCAATTTCCCTAAGCTTTTGGATGCTTTCTTCTACAGTGTACCAAGTTAGGTCAGGAATCTCAAGTTGGTCTAATCTAGGCCATCTGGCAGTCATTGCTTCAGTGAATCAGACAAATGAGGAATTTGACCCTCTCTGAGCCTTTCTTGGTGAGACATTGAAAGAAGAGTCTGTGCTTTTAGGAGACCCATATTCAGAAACTCAGACTGGTCTAATATTACATTTCTTGCAGTATCCCACACCCTTAGTAACCATTCCCAGGGATATTCCCAGGCTTCTGCTTGTACGTATTCAAAAACTCGAGTAGATCTTTGTGAGTATAGTGCGCTTCCTCTTGGGTAATCATTTCAACCTCACCTTTAGGAGGTTTCTGAGTCTTAATTTTAGTTACAGGTCTAGAAGACATAATAGGTGGTGAGGATGTTTCCTGGGTGCTCTCAGCAATATTTTGTAAGGCACCTCCCTCAGACAATGCTAGAGATGCAGCCTCACTTGGAATTTCAGCTTGAACTGTTTGGTTAATCTTCTCTGGTACGAGTTGTTTTATTGATAGTGAATTAATACCTTCACCTGGGAAGCGTGAATCTATTGACTGTGATAGTTCAATCATTTATAGGGGCTCAATATCCTCCTCTTCTGGGTCATCAGCCCATATATTCTCATCCCAAGTTTCAGAGTTCCAACTTTTTCCTATAAATGCCCTCGCTGTAGTAACAGACACTGCTCTAGATCTGCAATTCAGCTGATGTAATTCAGCCACTCACATAAGGAGACTCTGGACCTGATTTAAGCAATGTCAGCTCTATCACTAGAGGAGAGAAGACTCTCCTTCGTAGCACAGACGGAAGCTTTTAAGTCTGCTAGTCGGCACTTGAGGTGTGCTTCTGAGACCATCCCTCTCCTAAATCACACTTTCCATTGCAAGGAGGACCAGGAAACCAGCTTCCCTATACATGTCATCCTGACAAAACTGCTGGAAAATATCAAACGTACGATCACCCAGAGCCTCTTCTTTAACTAGCACCTCATGTATAAGTGGTGGTACTGTAAATATTAGCATTGCTATTTCACACCATGGATTAGTAAGAGTGGCAGACTTATCTATACCTTTAAGTGTAGAACTGACATTATCAGTGCTGTTAAGACTAATCAGGCCAGAGAGCCAATTTAAGAAGCCCATATTTATTATTTTATTTCTCTAGAACCATACCTGGGACTAATTAAGTTAGACAGGGTGCTCTAGAGAGAAAACCAGGACACTAATAATTATATATATTCATATAGATAGATAACATAAGAAATAAACAGTTGATTATAATCTATAAAGCAGTACAAATGGCTCAGTGTAAATCACTTCCGTGACACAGATAATACACTGGCAGTCCTTCAAGTCTTGAGGGACGCCAGGTAGTCCTTTGTCAAGCAATTCAGGCTATCTGTCCACAGGCAGCAAACAGCAAGGCAGGTCACCGACAGTCAGCCAGATGACAAGGTCTGACCATCCCCAGCTCCAGAGATGTAAATTCCAATGGTGTGGCGAAGCAGATCATGAAGGAACCTCAAATTACATCGACACAGTCTGCAGGTTGGGTGTCCCACAGATAGGATATCTAAAAAACTGAGGCACAGAACAAGCAAGGCAGCCGCACACTGGTCTGATCATCAAAGAGCGAGAGACAAGAAACGTGAGGCTCACTGAGCCATTTATCTCTCTGCCTTTCAATTAATCCCCCATGTGTTCCTTGGCCATGTTGGCACAATAAATCTTAACTCTGGCAGCACCTAATCTCCTTGCTCATCCTAACTGATTTCCCAGGGGACGGGAAGTCTGTTCTCAGTTGTGACTTCCTTTGCAGCGCTGTCCTTCGAAGCCTCCTCTCTCCGGGGAATATTCCTAGAGCATGTGTGTGTGTGTGTGTGTGAAGAGTACCAGACTAGGAGTCATGTCTCCTGAGTCCTGGCATCCTCTTTATTGACTCATCCCCACCCCCGCCCACCCTCGGTATCAACTCATCCTTCCACCACTAAAGAGATGAAAAGCAAGTAAAGTAATGGTATGCCACCCCATTAAAGATATTATTGAGAAAGTAAAGTCCCCTGCTTGAAAGCTGTGCCTTCTCTATAAAACCTGGTTCTCTCTGTAGTGGATAAAGTTCTGATGTGGGCGGAGCTAGCTAAAGCTGGGGTAAAGCACCTTCCCTATTTCCCCCTCTAAGCCTGTGTTAGCTCAGGTTGTGTCTTGCATCATTTCCGGGGACCTTTATGCCCTTTGGCCCCCTTTGCTAGCTCCAACCCTTCCTAGTCTTCTTCATTGTGTCCTACTCTATGCTAGGTCCATGGTGCCTAACAAGTAGTGCTTATTACACACACACACTCACCCTGTACCTCTCAGCCTGAGCTGTTGCTCCTTCTCCAGGTTTATATACAAAGGGAAACATATAAGCTGTGAACAGGATTTTCATTTGGTGCAGTCAATGAACACAGCCCTTAGCAGGCAGCCTCCCTATCAGTTTCCACCTGCATATTTCAGAACTGGGAGTTCCATCCCTGTTGCTACCCTAGGGTTGGAAAGGGGTGAAGGTGGGCAAAGTAGGTCATTTCACATTTATTTATGGTTCTATTAAGAGGGTGTGATAGTTAAGGTTTATTGTGCCAACCTGGCCAAAACACACATGTGGGATTAATTGAAGAGTGGAGAGATAAACGAATCAACGAGCCTCACCTTTTTGGTTCTCTGGTCTCTTCTTCTCTGCTGGTCTGAGCACTGTGCACAGCTACATTAGCTAGTTCTTTGCCTCGGCTGGCAAGGCTCACTTCCTGGGAGACATCCCTGAGGAGAAGCCACATGAACCTACCCTATTGCAGCCCTGGGTGCTGGAGCAGTCATGTGGAGACTCCTGCCAGCACTGAGATGCTTACACACTCACTCATTCGGCTTTCCTCCTGCAGTCAGCATAGTTGTGTGTGTCTTGTGAGATTGAGAATGACTTTGTAAATCAGTGTCAGACATATGGGCAAATGTTGGACTTATGGGCTTGGACAGCACTGGGTTGGGATGCATTTTTAAAAATCATTTTATTTTTTTAAACCTTTTATTAGGGACTCATACAACTCTTATCACAATCCATACATGTACATACATCAATTGCATAAAGCACATCTGTACATTCGTTGCCCTAATCATTTTCAAAGCATTTGCTCTCCACTTAAGCCCTTTGCATCAAGTCCTTTTTTCCCCTCTCCCCGCTCCCCCTTCCCTCATGAGCCCTTGATAATTTATAAATTGTTATTTTGTCTTATCTTGCCCTATCCAGCGTCTCCCTTCACCCACCTTTCTGTTGTCCATCCCCCAGGGAGGAGGTAACATGTAGATCCTTGTAATCGGTTCTCCCTTTCCATCCCACTCACTCTCTACCCTCCCAGTATCTCCCCTCACACCCGTGGTCCTGAAGGTATCATCCACCCTGGATTCCCTGTGCCTCCAGCTCCTATCTGCACCAGTGAACAACCTCTGCTCTATCCAGACTTGCAAGGTATAATTCGGATCATGAAAATAATTTTATTGGGGGCTCATACAACTCTTATCACAATCCATACATACATTGTGTCAAGCACACCATTTGTACAATTGTTGCCAACATCATTCTCAAAACATTTGCTTTCTGCTTGAGCCATTGGTATCAGCTCATTTTCCCCCTCTCTCTGTTCCCCCCTCCTTCATGAACGTTTGATAATTTATAAATTATTTTGTCATATCTTGCCCTGTCCAACGTCTCCCTTCACCCACTTTTCTGTTGTCCATCCCCCAGGGAGGAGATCACATGTAGATCCTTGTAATTGGTTCCCTTTTTTAACCCACCTTCCCTCCTGGTATTGCCACTCTCAGCACTGGTCCTGAAGGGATCATCTATCCTGGATTCCCTGTGTTTTCAGTTCCTATATGTACCAGTATACATTCTCTGCTCTAGCCTAATTTGTAAGGTAGTGTGTGTCAGGGGGTGGGGTATGGAGTGGGGAGGAAGCATTTAGGAACTAGAGGAAAGTTATTATGTTTCATCATTACTACCCTCCACCCTGACTGGCTCCTCTACTTCCCGTGACCCTTCTGTAAGGGGATGTCCAGGTGCCTACAGATAGATGGACCTTGGGTCTCTACTCTGCACTCCCACTCATTTACAATTATATGATTTTTTTTTGTTCTTTAAAGCCTGCTACCTGATCCTTTCAACACCTCATGATCACACAGGTTGGTGTGCTTCTTCCATGTGGGTTTTGTTTCTTCTGAGCTAGATAGCTGCTTGTTGACCTTCAAACTTTTAAAGCCCCCAAAGGCTGTATCTTTTGATAGCCAGGGATGCTTTCTTAATGTACTCTCACTCTTTATTTAAAACTTTATATACATATGAGTTTCTGTGTGTGTTTCTCTAGTCTACCCAGACTACCCAGAGGAAGACCATTGAGCCAAACTCAACAGCCACATCAAATAGAGAAGTTGGACATAGGTAGGCCCCAATGCTTCATACTGACTTTGTGACATGCGAAGTTACATTGGTCTGAACATTTCCTAGAGCCTGAGTTGGAATTTCTTTGCTTCTCCAAACCTATCCACCTGCAGCCACATACAGTTCAAGGCAGAAAGTAATAGCACCTAGGGCCATTTACGGGGTTGGGATCCTCTGAGGTTTTCCCTTTATGAGAGTGTTCTGAGAAATCCTAAAAGGTGCAACTGAAGAACTTGGGGTGGAAATGGGTGTGCAACACTGTTGCCAACCTGTTTCATAGCTCTGCCCTTTGAGAAGGCAAAGCTTGCCCTCAGAAGAGTAGATGTTGATACCTCCTTTAGGTCCCCACCACACATCAGAGAAGGCACACTTTAATGCAAGAGAAAGAAAATGTGTATTACAGGACAATAAATATCTTGTCTGAGAGAAGCCATTAGCCTGTGGAGAATAGGCTAGCCTGGCTCACATGGATTAATTCCTTGGATAATAAGTTTCCTACTAACCAGGGCAGAAGAACCGTCTTCTAATTTACCAGATAAGACATATTCTCGAAGACAGTGACGTGGACAACGGTAAGGGTAAGTGGAGTAAGCCCACATCTTCAGTCTGCGCTTCTGGGAGCTACAGCGGGACACGAATTCCCTGGGGGGCAATGCCTGATTGTTGCTTTTGAAATTGAATCCCATGAACTTCCAGAAATTTGTGAATACATCCGAGATACAGGTGCTCCTGGTGGGAAGGCTCTGGCAGTCAGGTGTTGCCTGGTGAAGGCAGGGTCTGACACTTGTCACTCTCCTGTGTTCTGCACAGGAAGGAGCCCTGCAGCTGGAAGAACATCCATTAACTGAGGCCTGCATTTCTTTTCGTGAACTTAACTTTGAGGCATGATACTCATGTTGATATCCTGGTTTATCGTCTAGAATTTGGTCATCTCTCATGAGTACCTGAGCCTCCATGACCTTGTCAGGAGAAACTGGTTTACTTTTAACGGGCCCATGGCTGTGACCACCGGTTAATACGGGTTTTCCTTTTTGCAAAGGATCACCCTGTTCTCTAAGTTTTTTATTGTACGAAATCCATTGACAAAACCGATTCCTCCGTTTCTTGCAGTGATCCTCTGCAGGAAGCTTTCTCTTCTCTGGTGGGAGCTGTGGGGACTTGACCTTAAGGCACTTAGCCCGCTTCTTGTCATGTACAGGCTGGCTTGTCTCACTGGCTTGGGAGATGCCTGTTCCCACTAATCCTCTTCCATGCTCTTCTGGCTTGAGCATTTTAGGGGCCTTCCTCTTGTCGGTGGAAACAGCACTCTTCCTCTTCCTTGTTAAGCGTTCCTCAGGGTTGGGGCTCTTGGGCTGCCCCTTGGGGCTCTTGGGCTGCCGCTGGCAACTTGCTCTAGCCACCACAAAGCCACTTAGCTCTTGACAAACTGGCTTATCCGCACTCAACAAACTCTGGGGGTGGCACTGAACTACCTGAGAAGCCAAAATATCCGTGGCCTGGAGCACATCAGTGGTGCAGTCCTGAAGGAACACGTCAACAGGACAGCATGGAGACCCACCCTCTGCCTCTACCTCCACTTGAAGCTTAACCTCACTGCACACTCGTGCTGTAAGGCTTGGCTTTTCTGGAACTTGAGCACACTTTTTAGTACATCCTGGAACCTCGAGACCCCTCAGATCCACATCTATGGTTTGGGCTTCTGCCAGGACACTGGATTAAAAAATGTCTCTACTTTCTAGCGGCACTGCAGAGGACTTCTTTAACTTCACCATCGCTATCTCTTTGGCTCTTGAAGATGGACATTCGTACTTCATTTTCCATCTACCTAGGCTATAGCTGGGGCATCCTGGGGCACAACTAGCACCCTCTTTCCTAGACCGCTTGCAGGTCAATACTCAGCTTGAACTTTGCTCTAGGCTCTGTGTCTGGGCCTCCAGAGCACTTTCATTCTGGAAGGTTCTGCCAAGGATACTGGGCAGGAAGGTTGGAAAATGCTGCCTGAGGGCCAATGAGGATCCATTGTCATTATCAGGTTGTGGGCAGGTTGGGATTTCCTGAACTTGTTCATCTGTCAGCCAGCAATCAGCAAAAGGACTTTCCAGGGTAGAGGTTGATTTCTTTTTTGTCACTCTATCGCCCCAGTCTGCTTGAAGGGCTTCTCCCAGGACCTTGACAGCCTCATCTACTGGGTTCATTGAAGATTTAGGGGTGACTAAGCAGGGAAAGATGGACTGTGAAAAGGACAATGTGTTGCATTTTCTTGTCTTAAAGAGATTTATGGGCTCAAGGACTTTGAGGGGTAGACACCACCTGTGCCTCCTTCGAAGCCTTAGGATATGCGAGTCCAGCACCTGTTGAGTGCCCGGGTTGAGAAAGGAAAGGCTCTGCGTTGTGTTCAGGTAATCTGCCAGATCTCCACAGGATTCCAGATTGACACCATGTGGGTGGGTCAGAGACGGTGACAAAGCGTGCTTGGTAGTAAGCCAGGAACGGCATACAATGGCAGGGATCTGGTCCTTTCTTATCTGCTCCACCTTCCTGCACAGGTGGACTTTCAGTGTGTTTTCTAGTTGGATTTTGTTTGGGCACCGTAGGGTGTAGGTTCCTGCATTAATCCCCGTGTGTATTCGCAAATCACTTAACTCCTTGGAGTCCTCTCCCAGAGCTCCCATGGGGCAGTAGTTTCCTGAACCCTGGATAGATAGGTTACATTTTGACATTTTCTTCAAGTGATTCCCTTGCACATTGGCTGAGTTGTTCCTCAGCTGGGCACCTGCTCTACAGCATGCATCAGACGGTCCAGCGTGTCTGCGTCTTCCTGGGGGCATGGTCCTCTTTACATTCTTTCTGTGCTTGTCTCTAGGCGTGGAGCAGGAGGATTCGGACTGCTTCATTTCCTGACACATCCCTGGCAATTTTTCTTGAGGCTCCAGGCTTCCGTTGCTCAGTTCCTCCTGCAATTGAGGGAAATTCTCTTGGAGGCGTGGCTGCGATTGCTTCGGGAACTCAGGGATGTTATAATAGCCAGGAAGGATGGAGTCTGACCTTGGGGTCTGGAAGGTCTGATTGTCCTGGGGATGAGTGTGGCTGAGAAGAGAAAAAGCTTCCTGGGATCGTAGGATCATATTGGGTAAAGAACTCTCACTTTCCTGTTGTTTTTTTTTAAAATATGGCATTCCAGATATTGAAGTATACTTTGAATGAGTGATTGGGACATATTCTGGACAGTAGGGCAGGATTCATCACCGAGACTAGTATGAGTAGGAGAAAACGGTAGTGTGAATGGGCCACAGGGCTGTGGACAGGGTGGAGTCAGGACTGTAGCCAGTGGTGGGGCCTGGGCTTGGCATGCAGTTGGAGTTGAAGGTTGGAATCGGGTTTCAGGGCAGGGCAAGGAGGGAGGTTCCAACAAGAGTGGGTATGCTTTAGCTTGCATTTGAGCTGGTAAGACATTAGGAATTTCATTAAATAAGACAGTTGGAAACCCTAATGTGGAACCAGATACCCTGAGATCAGCCACCAGGGACTCACTGTGCAGAAATGGGAGACCAAAGAAAAACTCATTGAATTTATGCTGAAAATTCTTCTGAGGGCTGGGTAGCTGCTGTGCTTCAATGCTGGCATCCCAAAAGGGCTTGGGAGTTACAATGACCTGCTCCCCGTCGATTGCCTTCACCATATTTAAAGCTTCCAGATGGTATTCTGATACATGCTTTCCTTTTTCTTTATACATGTTCCGTTTCTCTCCCTTTGTGATTTCTATGTCCTGTAGCTTCTGGACATCAGAGTTTGGCAAAGTGGCTCTCACTACTTCTGCCTGCCTCTTTGTGGTTCCTCCCCCAGAAGTGACTTTTTGGGGGTGGCAGGTAGTGCGCTCATCCAGAGACCCAAAGTATTCCAATGAGGGAAGCTGCAAGGCCTTGGCGGCTGCCCGACCCAAAGATGGGGAGGAAGGAGGGCGGACCGTGGGATTATGGCTTGCGATGGCTGCGATAGGAGGAAAAAAAAGAAAAATGAGGAGCTGATTCCATGAACGCAAGCGGAAAGCGGGAACTTTGAGAAGGATGAGGGCATGAAGTCATTCTGAGAAAGAGTGCCTGTCGTGTGCGGGGGGGCGGGGGGGGGGGTGAGTCACAGAGAGTGCTTGGAGGTTGCAGGTAGGGCTGTGAATCCAGGGGTGGGGATTGGGAGAGGGAAGAGCCAGTGGTGCGGGTGAAAGACTGTCACGGTCACGGGAATCTGCCCAGTCTGGTGATAGACTCAATGAGGGCAAAAGCTGAAAAGTTGAGAGAGTCACCAGGCCTCGTGGAAGGGTGGAGGTCTGAGACTGAGGGGACCGGGATGGATGAGCTGCGGTACCTTCTGGGACATCCGCACCTGCACAACCTTCTGGGGCATCCACACCTGTGTGGGCTTCGGCAGTCCCTCTATTTCTCGAACTGCCAGAGAGATCTTGATGTTCCAGTTCACAAATTCTGTCCGTGTCACAGGTTTTCCCCAAATGGCTGCAGGAGACAGAAGGACCAGACTCCAGACAGGAGTGAAGGGGCAGGAGGACGTCGCCAGGTAGCAGGGGTGGGGGCACCTGACCTGAGGTACAAGCCCTACCCCTCCCCAAGCCTTGATGGGCTCCTCTTCCTGGCCCACCCAACCCTTACTCCCCCGAGCCCCAGTCATCCCCTCCCCAGCCCCGCACGTGTCCCCCAACCCAGCACATCCCAGCTGCACTGCAGCCCCGGGGTGACACAGGAACCCTGGTCAGAAGGTGGACCGCAGGGAGAAGCAGGAAGGTTACTTACTTCCGCAGAAGCAAAAGCAGGCTCTGAGCGCCTTGTAATTCTTCCAGGCAGCTTTGGATAGCTGGAAATCAGGAGAACCATTATGATGTAGGCTGCCTAGAGAAGATCTCACAGAAGACTGAAAGAAATGTAGCGCGGGCTATGCCGTTGGGTAGTTACTCTTCAGAGCCCAAGGTCAAAAGATAGCTTACACTCGAAGTAAGGCGCATGTGCAGGAGGTGCTTTGGCACTTCCAACATGCATCGGCTTCCACTACCTTCTGTGGGTAAAGTCACACAACTTATCCCAGTTTCAGCTGGATGGTCCATCTCCAAAACCACCAGGATCTGCTCCTGACACCCCCACGGCTCCCTATTGAGCCACACCTCTGCAAGCCTTCATCCCACCCTCGGGCCCCGCTGGGAATCTGAGAAATATCTGGGTCTGTTTCCATCCCCAGTAGCCTTCGGTTCAGGACTGTTACCTGAGAGAGATGGGCTCCCGCAACTGGCAACCTTACGACGAGGGGACCTCGGGGACAGGAGAGCTTATAGAGCTTGGTTGAATGGGCAAAACCTTACCTTTCACAATGTCATCTTTGTCCCCCTTCCTGCTGCTTCTTCTTGTCTTCACCTGAGGCTGGGGCACAAGAAAGGAATTTAGGCTGGGATCCAATTCTCAGTCTGTTCTTTGTGATAAACTGCAGGCAGTCGCTTGTGATTAGAATGACAATCTCCATGGAATAAATTAAGTTCTGACTTTTCAGAGCCGATAAAAACAGCTCTGTGAGATCTAGTCTGGATTTCTTCTGTCAGCCTTCCTCTGCTCAAGAAAGGCACACACTTTCAGACCTCTCTGTTCTGGTGGGCAAGATTTTGGTTATGGAGGCGGAGGCTCTGTGGCAGCCCCTTGATTAGTTTCTCTGGGAATCAGGATTGATTTTTTGATCAGCCCAGACAGAAATGGAGTCCTTGGCCCAGAGACACCCAGCTGTAGGAAGGAGACTGAAGAGCCAGTGATGAGATCTGGCCCTTGAAATTTCTAGTCATCTAGTGCCCAGCCACTGAATCACTGTATATGGGATTTTTACCTGTTGCCCTCTATAAAAGCTAAAGAGATGGGTGTTCTGAAATCTTCAGAGAAAAACCTTTTATTTAAAAAAATAATCTTATTGGCAAATGATTTACATATCATACAAGTAAATAAATCAGTCGTTCAATCAGATAAGGGGCAATTGTACAATCATTACCATATCCATTTTAGAACACCCCCCTACATTTGTGGTTAAAATATCTTTAAAACGAGTTGTGAAAACATGGGTAGTTCTAGTGCTCTTTGAACCTTCCTACCTTCATTTTTTTATTCCTGAAATCCCCTTTCCCTCCCTATCACCCCTTATGTGGGAGGTGACCTCAAGGCTGAACTCACAATCCCTCCCTATGCCATTGGATCCCTCCACCTGCATCCCTGTCAACCCTTGCATCTGTTATGATCAATATGCATATAAGGCTCCTGTGCTTCACAAACTGGAGAACCCAACAGAAATAATAAAAACCAAAATCAAAAAACTGTGGTAAGGATAAAATGATACTAATATAGTGACCAAAATACAAATAGTGAGTAAGAAAGCAACAGCCCTCATCAACATTCCAAAAGCCAGGGCTGAAATTTCTGTGGGGAAACAAGTAGGAGATAATTAATGCTCACTCTAGCCCCTACCTTGCTTGCCTTGCCCATGAAGTGCTGACATTCTGTTCTTTCTTGAGATTTCCCAGAGAGGTCTGAAAGTGTGTGCCTTTCTTGAGCAGAGGAAGGCTGACAGAAGAAATCCAGACTAGATATCACAGAGCAGTTTTTATCGGCTCTGAAAAGTCAGAACTTAATTTATTTCATGGAGATTGTCATTCTAATCACAAGTGAATGCCTGCAGTTTATCACAAAGAACAGACTGAGAATTGGATCCCAGCCTAAATTCCTTTCTTGTGCCCCAGGAAATTAATTTACAAAATTAAAACTATATATAATGGGGAAAAATTAATCTCTGCTATGGCTGCGTTGGGGATTTCTTACCTTTATTCTTTTCTTGGGTGGTCGTACAGGTAGATTATTTGGAAGGAAGGGGAGTAACAGGAAGAAACAGGCCACTCCATACTGGATGCCCAAGGTTATTTCAGTGAGCCAGTTGGGGTACTGGTAGGTGAGCCAGGAAGCACTAATAAGTTCCAGCAGAAAGAGAATCTTCTCCATCTTCTGGATTCAACTGTTGCACTCAGGCAACTGAGCACTCTGAGCCTCCTCTGGCTTCAAGCCCACTTGCATCACAGACCTAGGGCCACATCACTAAAGGTTCACACTGAGGTGGGAGGTGACTACAGGACTGAACTCATAATCCCTCCCTCTTCCCTCCAGCTCATCACATCCCTCCCCTGCTCTGGTCTCTCTCCCACCGCCTGCTCTGGGCTTTCCAGCTACTCCTCATGGAATAAAATCTTAGTGCAAGTTCTTATTCATTCCATCTCCAACCTACGTATTACCTGGTTGCTTGACAAGTTGCCTTGATCATGACCGATTTCATAGGTTTCGAATATCTGAAGTTGTCTCTGTTCTCAATTCTAACTTTCCTAAGTCATGGTTTTACTTTGCCTCTTCCAAGACAGAGAACTTAGGTTTATGTTATATTTATTTAGCTTTATGAATGTTGGATAAAAAGCTTGAAATTTAACGTCTTTGACCAGGAGACTTGTTCATAAGTTAATATTTAATAAAAATATTTAACTAAGTATGAAGCTATTTTAATATTTAAGCCATCAATGGACACAATTTATATATTTCTAGCACTTTTTTGATATTTCATGGGCCATTTGTATTCAATTTTTCTTTGTTTTTCAGAATGCATAATTTTTATTAATCTGTTTTCAAGTATACTAATTCTTCTGAAATTTCAGTCTACACTTCTTATAAATTCTTCATTTCAGTTATGGTACTTTTCAAATACAGAATTTCCAAGTTGTCTTTATAGAAAAAATGTTTTTTATTCTTTATTTGTTGTTTCAAGGTCACTCATGGAAGTATAAAGTGTCGTTTTTCTCCTACAGAGCATCTGGTGTTTTCAATAGTTGGCCGTGTAATTAACAGCCTAATGAGTCAGCCACGGTGTCACCAGGGCATAGGGAGTGAATGATTTCTGGTTGTCCAAATGTCATCACTTTTTCCCCACATAAATCCCCTGTGACTTAATAATATTTAAATATATTTCCTTAAATAAATCATTTTATTGGGGCTCATACAACTCATCACAATCCATACATACATCAATTGAGTAAAGCATCCTTATACATTCATTGCCCTCATCATTCTCAAAATTGGCCTTCCATTTAGGTTCCTGGAATCAGCTCATTTTCCTTTTTTCCCTCCCCCTCCTTTCCCGCTACCCCCTCCCTCATGAACCCTTAATAATTTATAAATTATTATTTTGTCTTATAATGCCTGGTGTCTCCCTTCACTCCTAGTCTGTGGGTTGTTTTGTCACCCTCTTAGTGAAGTCTTTCAAGGTGCACACGTGCTTTATTTTTATTAGATCCCATTTGTCAATTTCCAGTTCGCCTGTGTGTACCCTTCCCTCTTGCAGTGAGCCTATGAGCTCCCTGGGCCAGTGCTCTGAGGTTAGTCCCAATTCCCTCCTTGATGATCCGGGGGTTAACTTCTAGGCCTGTGATCCACCTTGAGTTTTTCTTGTGCATGGTGCGAGGTAAACATCTTGTTTCATCTTTCTACATGTGGCTATCCATTGTTTCCAGCACCACTTGTTAAAAAGGGCATCCACTTCCCACTTGATGGTTTGGGGATCCTTGTTGAAGATTAGTTGTGTATATGCTGATGATTTTACTCTTGGGTTTTCTATTCTTTTCCACTGGTCTGAGTGTCTGTCGTTGTGCCAGTA
Source organism: Tenrec ecaudatus (assembly GCF_050624435.1). Lineage (NCBI taxonomy): Eukaryota > Metazoa > Chordata > Mammalia > Afrosoricida > Tenrecidae > Tenrec > Tenrec ecaudatus. The sequence goes on from NW_027457600.1 coordinate 201,702, forward strand.
CCACTTTGTTTTGACCACTGTAGCTGTGTAATAGGCATTAAAATTGGGTAAGGCGAGTCTTCCAACTGTACTTCTCCTTGAGAAGTTCTCTGCTAATTCTGGATTTCTTACCTCTCCATATGAAATTGGTGGTCAGTTTTTCCAATTCTTTGAAGAAGGTTGATGGGATTTGAATTTGTATAGCACTGAACTTGTAAAGTGCTTTAGGTAGGACTGTCATCTTTACTATGTTGAGCCTTCCAATTCATGAGCAGGGGATGTTCTTCCATTTGTGGAGGTCGCTTTTGGTTTCCTGTAGTATGGTTTATAGTTTTCCTTATATAGGTCTTTAGTATTTTTTGTTCAATATATTTCTAGGTATTTCAGTTTGTTCTTACCTACTGTGAAGGGTATTTCCTTCTTAATCCCCTCTTCCATGGCTCTGTCTGATGTGTATAGAAAACCTACCGACTTCTGTTTATTGATCTTGTATTCTGCTACTCTTCCATATTCCTCTATTGCTATAAGTACTCCTGCTGTGGAGCTTTGGAGGTTTTCAATGTACAGGATCATGTTGTATGCAAATAGCGATAGTTTCACCTCCTCCTCTCCCATTTGGATTCCTTTGATGTCCTGCTGCTGTCTTATGTTGTTAGCCAGAACCTCCAAAACAATGTGGAATAGAAGTGGGGACAGGGCCATCCTTGTCTTGTACCCTTTTTCAGTGGGATTATTCTTGTCTTTTCTCCATAGACTATGATATTGGCCATTGGTCTTTCATAGATAGCTTGTATCTTCAAGGTGTATTGATTAGGAATGGGTGCTGTATGTTGTCAAATGCTTTTCCTGCATCTATGGATATTATCATATGGATTTTATCCTTTTTTTTCTCGATGCGATATACGATATCGATGGCTTTTGGGATGTTAAACCATCCCTGCATCCCTTGGATGAATCCTACCTGGTCGTGGTGTATAATATGTTTTATGTACTTTTGTATTCTATTGGCCAATATTTTGTTAAGGATTTTTGCATCATTAGAGATATTGGTCTGTAATTCTCTATACCTGTGAGGTCTTTGCCCTGTTTGGGTATCAAAGTAATGCTGGCTTCATAAAACGAGTTTGGGAGTTTGTCATCCTGTTCTATGTTATGGAATCCTTGTGGGGGATTGGTATCAACTCTTCCTGAATGCTTGGTAGAATTCTGCTGTGAAACCATCTGGTCCTGGGACCTTTTTTGTTGAGAGGTTTTTGATGACCCTCTCTATTTCTTCTTTCACTGTGGGTTTGTTGAGGTTTATGATCTGTCTGAGATCATCTACGGAGAGACTGTTTTTCCCAATAATTATCCATGATTCCAAGTTTCTGAATTCATTAGAATACAAACCTTCATAGCACTTTGTGATTATTTTTTAATCTCATTGCGGTCTGTTGTTTTTGTCCCTGATTCATCCCTCATCCTGGTTATTGATGTTTTTTCCTTAATATCTTTGGTAAGCTTTGCCAGAGGACTGTCAATTGTGTTAATTCTTTCATAAAACCAGCGTTTAGCTGCATTTATCTTTTGTATTGTTTTCTTATCTTCCCAAGGGTTTAACTCCGCCCTGATTTTTATTATTTCTTTTCTTTTGCTATTGGAGGGGTTGTTCTGATAACTCTGTTCAAGTTCTTGGAGGTTTTGTGTTAATGTGTCTGTCATATACCTTTCTTCTTTTTTCATGTATGCATTTAATGATATCAAGCTACTTTTGATAACTGCCTTTGCAGTGGCCCATAAGTATTGATACATTGTATGCTCATTCTCATTAGTTTCTATAAACTTCCTAATAGCCTCTCCGCTCTGGGCCTGTACCCATTCATGTCTCAGGAGATCGTTGTTCATTCTCCAAATGGTTGCCCTTGCTTTTCTGGACCCCCTCTTATTAATCTCTAGCTTTATGGCATGGTGATCTGAAAAAGATGTCTGGATAATATCTATGTGTTTGAATTTACTCAGGCTGGACTTGTGTCCAAGCATGTGGTCTATTCTTGAAAAAGATCCATGTGGATTCGAAAAGAATATGAAAACCTTTGCTTTTGGATGGATAGCTCAATAGATGTCTATCAGGCCTTGTTGCCTAATTACATTGTTTAGCTCTCTGGCCTCTTTAGTGATCTTCTTTCCCAGTGATCTGTTTTCTCTGATAAAGGAGTATTAAAGTCACCTACTATGATTTTTGATTCCGTGATTTCTTGTTTCATATTTTTAATAGTTTGTTTGATGAAATTCGCCACACCATTATTAGGACCGTAAATATTCAATATGCTACGTGTTTCCTGGTTTACTGAACCTTTGAGCATTATGTAGTGTCCCTCTGTGTCTCTTTTTATGGATTGAATCTTGAAGTCCATTTTGTTGGAGATTAAGATAGTCACCCCTGCCTTTTTGGAATTACCATTTGATTGGTAAACGTTCTACCAACCCTTTATTCCTAGCATATTCTTGTCTATGCACTTAAGATATGTCTCTTGCAGGCAACAGATTGATGGATTATGTTTTCTGAACCAGTCCTCAAGTCTTTTTCTTTTAAAGTACAAATTGAGTCTATTGGTTTTAAGAGTTATTATTACTATGTGTGGATTCATAGTTGTTATACCCTGTTTTGTGTTTTGGGTCCTTACCTATCTCACTCCATATCAGTGTACTGTGTTTGAGTGGAGAGTTTCTATCTTGTCCTCTTTTCCATCTGAGACCCTGTTGTCCTGGTAAATGTTGCTGGCATGTTGGCTTCTAGATGGAGATGGGCTATATGGTGGTTTCCTGTTTGTTCTTGGTGTAAGTTGATCCTCTGGCCATAGTGAGTCAGCCAGTATCTTCCTCAGGGTCAGGTGACTTGCAGCATATTCTTTGAGTCGTTCCTTGCCCTGGAAGATCCTTATCTCACCATCTATCTTAATGGATAACTTGGCAGGTTACAGGATTCTGGGGGAGGCATTTTTTCTTTCAGCTTTTGGAAAATATTGCTTCATTCTCTCCTCCTCTTCATGGTGTCTGTTGATAGGTCTGAGCATATTCTTACCTGTGCTCCTTTGTGTGTGACTGTCTTCCTTTCTCTTGCTGCTCGTAAAATTTCTCTTTTTCCTCTAAGTTGGATATTTTTACTATTATGTGTGCTGGAGTGTTCTTCTTGGGATTTAGTTTAGCTGGCGTCCTTTCTGCTTCCTGTATGAGTGTCTGGTTCTCCCTTGTTAGGACTGGAAAATTTCCTTCCAGAAATTCTTTTGCTATCTTGCCTGTCAACTTGTGTGTTTTGTCGTGCTCTGGTAGACCGATTATTCAAATATTATTCCTCTTCATAGCATCTGTCATTGATTTCAGGCTGTCTTCTGTGTCTTTAATTTTCCTATATGACTGTCTTTATCGCTTGTTTGGGTCTGTTTGAGTGTCCTCGAGATCACTGATAGGGTTCTCTGCCTCCTCAAGCATAATAGTAAATTGTGTGACCTTGTGTGTGGCTTCTGTTACCTCCTATGTTAGTTCCCTTTGGTGGGTGGATTTCGTCCCTTCTATTGTGGACTTCATCCCCTCTATTGTGGACTTCATCTCCTCTGTCATTGCATCCTTATTCTGAGTTGGTTCCCTTAGCCTCTGTATTGCTGCGAGCAGACTTCTGAAGATTTCCTTCTGTGGCAGATCTGTATCTGTTTCTTCTACGAGAGACGTTAGCTCTGCTGCTGTGTTTTGTCTTTTTTTTTGGGTGGGAGTGATGTGTTCTGTTGATTTTACCTTGATCCTTTCATGCTTCTGAGAGGCCAGGGTAACCTTATCTGTGTTACTGTTAAGGAGCCTTTCAGGTGACTGCCTATGACCTACTATAAGGATGGGTCAGACTTCTATGTAGGCAGAGTTCCCTGGTGGCTTAGTGACCTGCAGTGGTTAGGTGTTTCAACAACTGGAGTGTGGGCTGGAGCTCCAGGGAGTGCCCTCATGATGCTTTGACCTGGTTTGTCAGCGTACCCTTTTCAGCTCTTTTTTTGTTCAGTAATAAAAAAGAATTTAAAAGGTTAAAAATTTAAAAATAATTTTTAACTAAATTTTTGGCAGAAAAATTAAAAATGGAGAGAGAGGAAGAAAGAGAAGCTATAAAAGAGGAGAGAAAACAAGTGATAATAGTAGAAGTGGAAGGAGAAGAAAAAAAGAGATAGAAGGAAAACCTATAGATAAGAGTCAGAATAGAAGTACTAGTAATTACGAAAAAGGAGGAAGAAAGCAGAGAGAAAAGTCAGCACAGAAAGTAAAAGGAAGAAAAGAGAAAACCAGCATGAACTAATATATTAATCTACCCCCCCTTATTTTCCCTCTAAATCCTAGTGATGCCTAATAGAATGTGGAGGTGGGGGAGGCCTCGCTGTTACAGGATGTGGTGCTGATCTGGGTTCCAGTGCCAGGCTGTGTGGGGGCGGGGGGAAATGCTCTTCTGATCAGCAAGCCCTCCCATGTCCCTGAATGCCTGTAGAGTTAAGCCTGTGGGTGGAGGCTATTCAGGCAGGAGCAGCCCCCAAGAGCAGGCCTCCTGCACCGACTGGAAAATGCTGGGGCCACTACGGGTGCTGAGATAGGCACAGGCCACAGCGCCAGCCTTCTATGCCAGCTGGGAAGCTCTGGGGCAGGCTTAGGAGGTGGCACTGGGGACCACACAGGGCCCCTTGGTGGTGAGAACCGGCTGGAGCAAACAGAAGGCTCTGGTAGGGACTGCAAAGCCGTGTCCTAGGCTCCCCAGCAGGCAGAGACAGTTATTGTTTAATCCACCAGCACTGTGAGCCTCTGCAGTGACATGATCTGAGCCGGATCAGACTGCAGCGGCTCTGGCTGTAAACTATGGGCAATGATGCTTGTCCTCCGGCCAGACACAGAGCTTGGAGCCGCTGGCTGCTGGAATCCCATAAGATGGCAGAACCCTGTTGTTCATGCTCACTGTAGGCAGGGGCACCCACTGTTGAGCCTGGCGCTGTCAATGCTGGAAGGAGCCACCCTCAGCAGGCAGACTCAGAGGCCTGGGCGGTGGCTACACATCTCCCAGGCCAGCCTGCAGGGTAGGCGAGGGCTGGGCTATGGCTTGCACCAGCGGGAAGTGCTCAGTGCAGGTTCCCGGGCTGGGAGTGGAACAGGTGCTAAGCTGATGCGGGTGAGCGACCGTACAATTGGAATGCGAGTGGAGAGGACCAGGCAGCGGTGGGGGTGGATGATCCCATGTGGGGGTCACCAGGCAGCCCCCCATGGCCTGCAGGTCAGTTACCAGGCTTTGGGTGAATGGCAGGAGGGACGTGGGCTCAAGGGCAGATGTTGCCAGGTAGGGAGAGGGGAACTGTGGGAAACGGAAGCTTCTCTCCTAGTGGGGTTCCCTGAGTGGGCAGGCAAGCAACCCTGGGCTCTGGGTCCCGGTCTGGGGATGAAGTGGGGCTATAGCTAGAGTCAGCCACGATTGTGGCAGCCTAGTGACCAGAGGAGATGTCCCACGAATTGGATCCTGTATTGCCAAGGCCCCTGCTCAGGACAACTGTGTGGGGTGGGGGTGGGGTGTTGTCCTGGGAGGATATTTCACTCACCAGACTTCTACCTCTCGGCTACCTGGACACCAAACCTGATTTGTTAGAAAGAGCTCTCAGAGTATGCGAATCCCCTGGTCCGCCATCTTCCCCGAATCTAAACCTATTTTTTAAGTCAGCTAACCTTATTTTTTCCATAAGAGGATGAATAAAAATGTATTGCTATACAATCATTTAAAAAACTCACTTGACAAGCAGCTCCTCTGTAAAGCAGATTAAAACTTTTCCTTAGGGCTTCTGAGGTGGAAATTCCTTTAAAAAATAATTTTACTGGGGGTTCTTGAAACACTTACAGCATTCCACACATCAGTTGTTTCAAGCATATTTTTGTACGTATGTTGCCATCATCAATTTCTATACATTACTTTCTATTTGAGTCCTTGGTATCTGCTCCTCTTTTCCCCTCCCTCCATCATTTTTATTCCATTTTTCCATCACCTTTTAGAAGCCCCATCCTGTAAAAGTATTTTCAGGTCCCTGGTGGTGCAAATAGTTTGCGTCCCTTGAACACTCTAGAGCATTTATAGGAAAGGGTCTTCAAAAAGGCCATAGAAAATGAGAGTTAAAAAAATAATGGAATTGTTTCATAAACTTTTTCAAGTCGCCTTGTATTATCCACATTTTAGAAAATATGAAGTGATTCTTCTAAGCTCCCCGTACACTCTTCATCCTGAACTATGAATGCCCTTCTCCTAGTAACCTTTCCCTCACCAAGAGCAACAAGCTCCTGGCTGTTACTTTGCTGATTTGTGTGTATCTGTATGTTACGTGGCTAGGTGCTGTGTACATGTTTTATTCCGTCTCTCTGTACTTGTGTCACTTTCAGCCCAGCATGACTACTTTGCTTGCTAGAGCTGCTGAATTTTTCCATGTAGAAATCTTACTAGCATGTTCCTTCCTGCTACACAGGACAATTCCACAAGAATAGAATCTCTGGCTCATTCTGTGCAAAAGTGCCACTACTTTCAGATTAGTTGGCTTGAATTGTTCTCCACTTTCCTCCTTGCTCTCTATCTCTATCTCATTCTCCATCACAATGGTCCAGGGGAAACCATGGGTCTTTTAAGAGCTCTCCTTCTCTAAAACTCACAACCAAAACCATATAAGTGGGTGCTTACCTTCCTGACACAACCACTGAAGACAAATATGTGCATAAGCAAATGTGGTAAAGAAAGCTAATGGTGCCCGAATCAAAAGACATAGCGTCTGGGTTCTTAAAAGCTTGAAGATAAACAAGTGGCAATCTAGCTGAGAAGCATCAAAGCCCATAAGGAAGAAGCAAATAAGCCTGTCTGACCACAAGATGCAGAAGAGACCAGTTATCAGACATCAAAGAGCTAAAAACCATATTGGTGGGTACTCACCTCCCTGACACAATCAATGAAGTCAAAAGTGTCCATAAGCAAATGTGGTGAAGAAAGCAGATGGTGCCCAGCTATTAAAAGATATAGCGTCGTGGGGTGTCGCGCGCCAGGTCTCGCCAGCAAGAAAGACGCGCCACAACAGGATTCTTCCACAGGCGTTTTATTACGGGTTCGATTTGCAGATGCGGAAAAAGAACCCGAAGCCCCAAACTACTGCTGCTTATATACGCTCTACGGGGACGTGCCATGCATTGATTGGTGCGTTCGCCAGAACCCTCGTTTGCATACTCCAGGGTGGAGCTGTGACTATGTCATCTAAGCAGTGTGCATGCCTCAAGTGGTTGCTTACCACTTAATGGGCCACCGCCCTGACTGCCCGGCACCATCTTGTAATGGCGGCGAGAGCTGCGGCTTCCCACAGTGGGGTCTTAAAGGCTCGAAGATAAACAAGTGGGCATGTAGCTCAGAAGCAACAAAGCCCACATGGAAGAAACACACCTGCCTGTGTGACCATGAGCTGTCGAAGGGATCAGGTATCAAGCATCAAGGAACAAAAACTCATATCATTGAAAATGTGGGTGAGTGCAGATTGGAGATTCAAAGCCCATTGGTAGCCAACCGGACACACTTTAATGAAGGGTTATGGGGAGGAGATGAACCAGTCAGGGTGCAGGGTAGAAACAATGAAACATATAACTTTCCTCTAGTTCTTAAATGCTTCCTCCTCCCCACCCCCCACCCCACTATTATGATCCCAATACTACCTTGCAAATCTGGCTAGACCAGAGGATGTACATTGGTACAGATAGCAACTGGAAACACAGGGAATCCGGGACAAATACGTCCTCCAGAACCAGTGATGAGAGTGGCGATGCCTAGAGGGTGAAGATAATGTGGGGTAGAAAGCGGGAACTGATTACAGGAATCTACGTATAGCCTCCTCCCTGTGGGAGGGACAGCAAAGAAGAGGGCAAGGGGCGATGTCAGACAGTGTAATATATGACAAAATAATAATAATAATAATATATGAATGATGAAGGGTTCAGGAGGTAGGGGGGAGTGAGGAGGGAGGGGGAAAATGAGCAGCAAATATTAAGGGCTCAAGTAGAAGGCAAATGTTTTGAGAATGATGATGGCAACAAATGTACATATGTTCTTGACACAATGGATGTATGTATTGATTGTGATAAGAATTGTACGAGCCCTCAATAAAATGATTTTTTAATGGGAAAAAAAGAGTTGTTCTTAGATTGGAGCTAAGATTAAATGCAAGCCCAAACTCCAAAAATAAGTAAATAAAACTCACAAGCATCCCGAGGATTCTGACTTTAGTGGCCCTATTGAACAAAGTAGAACTAGCCCTCTGGTTTCTGAGACTGTAATTCTTTGTGGGATTAGACACTCCTGTCTTTCTCCGGTGGCTTTGAACTGCTTACCGTGAAGGTACCAGCCCAATGCCTAACCCGTACACCACCACTGCCCCTTGGTAGGGATCTCCCTAGGACCCTGAAAAATTAACCTATCCTCATTCATTATTCAATGGCCTCTGGCAAATTCTACTAAAGCAAATACGGGCATTTGCCTGCTTGAGTTGTCTGTATCTGTATCTGAATTTTCTCGAAGATGGTGCATTCTGGGGGACAGGGAACACTTATAAATTAATCATTTTTAACAATGTAGTCACCTCTGTGTCTCCTGTAGTACTTCCTTGTATCTGGCTATTGTCCATTTAGGGCTTGCTGGGGGAACTCTTGATGGAATAGTAAGCCTTGCTACTATTCAGGCACTGGAAGCAGACATCAGGCTGAGCAAAATAAAAGGATAATGTGCATTGAATTTTGTCCTTACCACGACCACTTGAGCTGCTTTCCCCAAAATATGTTGCAACACTAACAACTATTGCTATAATTCCACTTGGTTACTGGGTTTTTTTCTTTTAAAAAAACTGATAAAATCATATGCATGAAGGATATGTCCTAAATGAAATCACTTCAGGAGAGCAGATTAGAGACAGAAGAAGGAGGAACTGGAGAAGACATGTGCATGTCTGAGAGCTCCCAAGGAACCAAGGAATGCCAGTGCTACTGCAACTGACAGAGACAAGCCACGTCCCCAGGGAGTCCACTGAGAGAAGGCTTCTCAGAGTGTGGACTTGTAGTCTCCTCAGCGGTGAGAGTCTAAGGGTTTGTTTTATAAAGCCTCCTGCTTGTGGTCTTCCTGTTACAGCAGCGCTAGGAGCAAGGCAGTGGCAAAGCCCAAGAAACGGGTTCTTCTCTGTTGAAGCACAGTGAGCTCACAGGGGAGCAAACAAGCATCTTCATCTGTGTGAAGTGAGTCTGTGAATCACAGCTCCCAACTGACCAATGCACGCACGGACCAGCCCAGCCCAGCATCAGGATCAGTTTCTGTGCACTACTCCCATTGTGAGGAAGAGCTTCATGTGCATTAGGACAGGTGCCCAGTAATTGCATGAAGGGATCCTGAAACGATGGCTTACCTTGTCAGGTGTGGTCCAGGCTTGGTGTTGGAGGACCCTTTTCATGCCATCTGGTCAATGAGGGGCGTAAGAAAGCCTGACACCTAGCCGCTTAGCCTCTAATCCTCATGGTTTGTTGTTGTTGTTTGCCCGATGCACATCTGATTGTCTTCAACATCTTACATAGGACCTTCCTTATAGTTCAACTTCCATATTGGGCATCTATATTGTGCTCATAATAGTCTTTTTCCCCCCATTTTATTGTGCTTTTGGGGAAAGTTTAAACAGCAAATTAAGTTCTCATTTGATAGTGTCTACAGAAATTAGTGACATTAGTTCCATTTTCCAGAACGGGTCAACATTATCATTGTGTCTGGCGTTTCCATTTCCAGTACTCTAGTTCCCTGCCTCTGCTGTCTTCTCGTCTTTGCCTTACAGAAGGTGTGGACAACGCTTTGGGCCTTGCATAGATGATGGTTCTTTATAAGTAGGGAGCCTCAAACTCAGGTAAGATCCTCTCTTATTGTGCTGCTGAAAGGTGACCGCAGGGGATAGTTTGGGGTGTGTTTTTTTAAAGTAATTTTGATGAATGAAAATGTATGAAACACGAGTGTACAGTAAAACATTGCCATTCATATCCTTGACATAGAATACTAAGGCAGAAGTAATACCATTTGGTTCAGTTTCACAAAGTGGTCCACGGAGTGAAAGCATCCGACTGCTGCAGACCTCTGTAGCCCAACAACTTGGTTAAAGGGCTTTCTTTGTGCTCTAAGTAGAAACGCTATACAGAATTCATGAATTAAAACTAGAGGGACAGCCTCCTTTCCGGTGAGGTCCCATGTTTAGAATGCTGGCCGAAGGCAGTCTGGAAGAGTATTCAATGCTCCTGGCAGTACTATCTCAAGTTAGCTTCCAGAAACAGCCCTCACCTATTCTATGCACCAATAGGACTCATAAGGATCATCTGTTTTACTATAAATTTTTCTAAATCTCACTTAAGTACTTAAGAATTAGCACTCACTCCTTTCTTTAAGCTGTCTAAGGCGTCTGATACATAAAGCATTTCAACTGGACTTTCAACTAGTTCAGCAGTTCCACCAGGGAATAGTTCTGATTTAAGGTTTAGCATATCTCAAGGCAATAGTCTCAAGGTGTCCTCCAGTCTCAACTAGTCCAGTAAGTCCAGGCATTCCAATAATTTGAAATTTTTGCTTCTTTTTCCCATTCTATCTGGGTCCCTCAATTGTGGCCCTGATCAGAAGAGCCAAGAGTGCTAGCCAGGCACCATCGAGGTTCAGGATAGACAGGGGTGTGCTTGTGCAGGTTGTTGGACGTGTAGATCAGTTTCATTTTTTTCTCCTTACTCCTAAAGGGATGACACCAAAAGTTGTATCTTAGATGGCCACCCAGCGTTCAAGAACCCAGATGCTACTAACCTTACCAGGATACACAAAGTAAACTTTGTGCTGCTCATTTGACCACGTTTTCCCATGTGGTTCAAGACCTATTCTTCAAACCCTGAAAACCATACCCAGAAAGTATTTGGCTGTGTCTGAGAAATATCCCTAGCTATAGTCTCTTTGAATACATGTGTGAAGGCACATACATTTGGATACTTTTTTGTGACAGATTTGTACTCATTTGTACCTACACATGCAGGCAGACATCTATACACCCACACCCCACACTTGCTATCCATCAGAGTAGACTGGATCGCAATGAGATTGTTTGTGTGGCTTGTGTGAGAGGCATCTGAGAGTGAGAAATGATTCATGTTATGAATCAAATTTTGGAGATGCAACATGGTGTTTTAAGAGTTTGCTAAAAGGGACCTAGAATGTAACAGTCTCCTTCAATGGGTTGAAAACAAAAATCCTTTAAGTCTGTGACTTATTCCAGGGTGCTCTTCATTCAGGAGAGGGAAGGCAGATGCGTTCAAGAAGTGATAGATCCTGCAACCATAGGGGGTAGACTGGTCTGACAGCCCCTGGAGTCATGAAAATATCAATTGATGCTCTGATTATCCCTTGGGGAAATGTAAACTGTTTCCTAGGAACCTTGATCCCTTTTGTCCTTTGATCATTATAAACATCTGTTAATTGCCTCTTGGGACCATCGCAAAGCCTGTTTCTTGTCATCTAGAGTATAGAAATATAACTTACTGGACAGAAAATAAACTCTGAAACAATTCTGAGGTAAAAACCTGACTGTTTCCTTCTGTTGGCACTTGCAGGAATAAAGTTAGAATTTCTCAAATCAACCTAGGCTATCATTTTGGCTCCATGAGCACAGGTGGTCCCCAGACCTTTTGCCGGCAGCAAGAAAACTGTCCTGGTGAATGTTTATAAAGGGACATAGTCTCAAAAGTGCCGTGTGGCAGTTCTACTCAAAACAGTTCATGACTGTGCATGGGCTCAACTGCTAATAAGATTCAACTTAAATTTCCAGTGTAAGTTTAAGAAAGACTCTAAATCCCTATCTACTTCTGTGCTAGTTCACTACATATCTATATACATATACATACATATATATATACATATATATATATATATATATATATATATATACATATATATATATATATATATATATATATTTGACGCTCAGGTTTACCTTTGATAACAGATAATAAAAACGCCTACTTTAAAACTAGCTAAAGCTGTTGGCACAGTGGTTAAGTTCAAATATCCAGGGACTTAATCAATGTTTGGAAGTTTAACTCCACTAGTTGCTTCCTAGAAAAAGGATGTTGTAGTCTACTTCCATAAAGGTGAAATCCCAAAGGGGCAGGACGACTTTGTCCTAGTGGGTCACTGTGAATTGGATTTACTAAATGGCACACACTTCAAAAATACCTACTTCCTATAAAGATTGAGTGGGATAATGCATGTAAGAGCATTCGGAGATAAGGAAGACACCCAATATGCTTCTCATTACTTCATCCATCTGAATAGATGGAAGTAGCTGGACACCACATGTGACCAGTAACTTAGGCCCTTTCATCCACCACCTCTCACTTATTTAGAAGCCCTTTGGCCATGGGTAGCTGGAAAGGATCCCTGACACTGGGGTAGGTAGCTTGCACTAAGTTTCTGGTACTGCCTTTTCCACACAATGGATCATGCCTTCTGATAGTCTAGCTGTAATAACGCAATAAGAAATTATGATGTTATGTTAATGTATATTCAATAGAGGCCTAAGTTTCAAAGGCTTTGAGAAATTCAGAGCCCACCCCCTTCAGACCCACAACAACTATGTAAGTGAGTATAGATCCTTCCCTAGCTGAGCCTTCAGTGAGAACCCAGCCTCAGCTGAAAGCCTTAATTGCATTTGGTGAGAAATCCAAGGTAATCGGCGCTCCAATTCATGGCCCACAAATTCTGAGATAAAGCTCCTAAATGTGTGTGGTTTTCAGCATTTGAACTTTGGAGCAGGTATTACCCAGTGCTGTGGGTTAGGTGTTGCACTGCGACCTGCTGGGATCCAGCAGCTACTCCTTGGAAGAAAGAGAAGGCTATCTGTTCCTCTGAAGATTAATAGATGTGGATTGACTTGATAGCAGTGGGTTTGGGATGGGCCAGGTCTGGGCAATGTTAATGTTCGGTTCCATGTATGGTCGCTATGAGCCACAACCAACTCAATGGCAACTAACAACCACAACACCCAACAATAGTTAACTAACTATCCCTAAGTCAACTTTGATGGAAGAAGGTAGACACCACAATCACCTCCCCTAATTAGAGTCATTATCATGTCTGACAACATCGAGCAAATACTATCGTCATACTCAAACCCATTCTACGTGCTCCAATACTGAAACGATGTTATTGTGCTCCACAAAGTCTGGATTAGCCACAAAGAAGTGAGGCCTGAGTAAGGTGGTGTATGGGGGAGGGGAGTAGATGGCTCAAAGATGGTCATAATTAGGTTTAATGAAGACATTTTCCCTTTTATTAATTATATTTCTTTTCCCACTCTGTCATGATCATTTCCACATTTTCTCACCAGGCAGACAAGAAATTGGGAAAAATTAATAGCCCTGTCATATTTTTTATCTTGGTATATCATAAAGCCAGGAGACTGGAGAAGAGTCCTTCTGAGGAGTGTCTTTCTCTCCCTAAGTTGCCCCCATGAGCAGTGAGACCTTCATACTAAGCTCCAAAAGTACTGTCCAGACTGGGAAACATTCCACACCTCCCAGGATCCCAAACCTGACCTGAGCAAATCAGTTTACACAGCAGCAACACACACACACACACACACACACACACACACACACACACACCAAAATAAAACAAAAAAATCTATCAGATCATCTAACTCAGCAACTTTTTCTAAAGGAAAGTAAACTACTGATTGGAGGAGGTGCTCTATCATGGTGTGGTAGTTACATAATCTGGTGTCAATTTGGGACTTGAGAGGATTAATAGTTAAGGGGCCGAGTCTAGTTTGTCAATAGGGTTATAGCCAATGAGTCCCTGTGTGGGCATTAGAGTTTTCCACTGTCTTATTTAATGAAATTCCTAATGCCTTACCAGCTCAAATGCAAGCAAAAGCATACACAAGCAAAAGCATACCCACTCTTGTTGCAACCTCCCTCACTGATGTGCTCCAGGCCATGGATATTATGGCTTCTCAGGTTGTCCAGTGCCACTCCCAGAGTTTGTTCAGTGGGGATAAGCCAGTTTATCAAGGCTAAGGGGCTTCATAGTGGCTAGAGCAAGTTGCAAGGGGCAGCAGAAGCCCAAGATTCCTTACTTTCAGGAACCCTTGACGAGGAAGAGGAAGAATGCAGTTCCCACTGACAAGAGGAAGGCCCATAAAATGCTCAAGCCAGAAGAGCATGGAAGAGGATTAGCAGGAACAGGCATCCCCCAAGCCGATGAGACAAGCCAGCCTGTACAAGACAAGAAGCTGGCTGAGTGCCTTAAGATCAAGTCCCCGCAACTCCCACAAGAGAAGGGACAGCTTCCTGCAGAGGACCACTGCAAAAAACGGAAGAAGCACTTTTTTTTCCCAGTGGATCTCCTCCAGTAAAAAAAGCTAGGTGCAGGAATCACAGGATAATTTTTTTCCAAACAGGAAGTAAAGCCCATATAAACCAGTGGTCCCGTTAAAAGTAAATCAGTCTCTCCTGACAAGGTCATGGAAGCTCAGATAACCATGAGACATGGTGGTCAATTTCTAGAGGATAAACCATGATGTCAACATGAGTATCATGCCTCAAAGTTAAGTTCACGAAAAGAAACGCAGGCCTCAGTTAATGGGTGTTCCTCCAGCTGCAGGGCTCCTTCCTGCGCAGAACACAGGAGAGTGACAAGTGTCAGACCCTGCCTTCACCAGACTGACTGCCAGAGTCTTCCTACCAGAAGCACCTGTATCTGGGATGTATTCTCAAATTTCTGGAAGTTCATGGGATTCCTTTTCAAAAGCAACAATCAGGCATTTCCCCCCAGGGAGCTCGTGTCCTCAGTCAGCTTTAAGCAGCTCAGGCAGAGGAGGTGGGCTTACTCCAGTTACCCTTACCACTGCCCTCATCACTGTCTTCGAGAATATGTCTTATCTGGTAAGCTAGAAGACGCTTCTTCTAGACTGATTTGTAGGAAAGTTGTTTTCAAAGAAATTAATCCACGTGATCCAGGTTACACTATTCTCCACAGGCTAATGGCTTCGCTCAGCCAATACATTTATTGTTCTGTAATGCTATTTTTTTCACCCTACATTAAAGTGCAACTTCTGTGTTGTGTGGTGGGGACCTAGAGGAGTTATCCATGTGTGTTAATCTAGGTCAGCTAGAGAAACAAAATTGATAGACACTCACATTGTAAAAGAGAAAATTTTACATAAAGGGTAAGTGTACATTAAGAAAGCAACCCAACCAATCCAGTCCAAGCACATAAATCCGATATTAGCCCTTATGTCTGACACCAATCTACAGTCCTCCTCAAACTCATAAAACATATGCATTGACACCGAATGCTGGAAGAAAGCCGAATGAGTGAGCATGTAAGCATCTAAGCGCTGGCAGGGGTCTCCAACACCCAGGGCTGCATGGGGGAGGTCCATGTGGCTTCTCCTCAGGGATGTCTTATAGGAAGTGAGCCTTGCCAGCTGAAGCAGGGAACTAGCTAAGGCAGCTGCACCATGGTCTGACCACAAGAGAGCAAGAGACCAGAAAGGTGATTAATCCCACATGTGTCCATTGGCCCGGTTGGCACAATAAACTTTAACTATCACACGACATCTATTTTTCTGAGTGCTGCTATTAATCTTCTCAAAGGGCAGGGGTATGGACCAGTTGACAACAGTGTTGCACACCCACTTCCACTCTTTATGATGTATCTGAACACTCTCATAATTTGGAAACCTCGGAAGGTCCCAAACCAATAAAGAATGGCCCAGGGGTTATAATTTTCTGCCTTGATCTTTATGTGGCGTAGGGGGGTAGATTTAGTAAGGTGTAATCCAGCCAAGAAATTCCAAATCAGGCAATGTTCAGACCAATGTTGCTTCACATGTTCCAAGATGGCATGAGACATGTGGGGGGCTATCTAAGTCCCACTTCTCCATTTGATGAAGGCTGGGAGTTTGGCTTCCCCATTCAATATACCCATAAAGAAATAGGAAATGGCATTCTTTGTCCACCGTCAACCTTCTCCACCCCCCGAGGATAGCAATAAGGATGGGACTCCAGGTCTGAGGTATGTGGGTGGGAACTGCTGGGGAACTGCTAAGGGCTTTGCTCACCTACCGCACCAAATGAAAATCCTCTTCACAGCTTACCTGCCTTCCTCTGTGTATAACCCCAGAGAAGGAGCAGCAGTTCAGGCTGAGTAGTACAGAATGGGTGTGCGTATGTGTAATAAGCACTAACGGTTAGGCACCATGGACCTAGGACAGGGTAGGATACAGCGAAGACTAGGAAGGTTTGGAGCTATCAAAGGGGGCCAAAGGGCATAAAGGTCCCCGGAAATGATACAAGATACAACCTGAGCTAACACAGGCTTGGGGGGTGGGGGGGAATGGGGAAGGTGCTTTACCCACAGCAGAACTTTATCCGCTACAGAGAGTACCAGGTTTTATAGAGAAGGCACAGCTTTCAAGCAGGGAAGTTTACTTTCTCAATAATATCTTTAATGGGGCGGCACACCATTATTTTACTTGATTTTCATCTCTTTGGTGCTGGAAGGATGAGTCGATACAGAGGGTGGGCGGGGGTGGGGATGAGTCAACAAGGGAATGCCAGGACTCAGGAGACATGACTCCTAGTCTGGTGCTCTTCACACACACACACACACACACACACACACACACACACACACACACACACGCACGCTCTAGGAATGTTCTCTGGAGAGAGGTGGCTTCGAAGGACAGCGCTGAAAAGGAAGTCACATCTGGGAACAGACTTCCCATCCCCTAGAGCAGGCATCCTCTAACTATGGCCCGTGGGCCACATGCGGTCGGCCGAGGACATTTATCCTGTCCGCCGGCTGTTTTTGCCCCATTTGATTTTTACTTCAAAATAAGATATGTGCAGTGTGAATAGGAATCTCTTCTTTAAAAAAAACAAAACAAACTATCGTCCAACTCTCCAACGGGTCCGAGGGACAGTGAACTGGTCCCGTTTAAAAAGTTTTGAGATTAGAGACTCCTGGGACAGCAATCAGTTAGGATGTGCAAGGAGGTTAGGTGCCACCTGTCTTTCACAGAGACCTCCAGAGAGACTTCAGAGACTCCATACATATTGCTTTTCTTTAGTATCATATTGTAAACAAATCATTATACACTCATATTTCTGACCATACAAGTTGGACTTCTGACTTCTGACAATGTGCCCCAGGCTTGCATGACAGCATACTTGTTAAGACTTATTAGGGGATGAGTCT
Source organism: Tenrec ecaudatus (assembly GCF_050624435.1). Lineage (NCBI taxonomy): Eukaryota > Metazoa > Chordata > Mammalia > Afrosoricida > Tenrecidae > Tenrec > Tenrec ecaudatus. The sequence goes on from NW_027457600.1 coordinate 219,001, forward strand.
TAACCACTGATCGGTTATAATTTGCCTTTTGTGTGTTAATTTGTTTTGGGATTTTGTATTTAGAAAGCTATCCTATTTATTTTATACATATATACAATACTATGTAAGTGTAATAAATACATGTGTCCTATTTTTAATTATAATATTAATGAAAATGTTTAGAATGTTTAGAAACATTCCAAACATTTTCAATAATATTTAATTAATTATGAATGAAATTACAGAAACTACTAACATTGATTTATAACTAAATTATTTGTTACATCTCTGTTACATCTGTGTTAATTGATAAATAAGACATGTGTTAATAGGAGAAAAATTATTTTTGTAACACCTTTGCCAGCATAAATTTGGTTGTTTCATAAATCCTACTATGCTGAAACTTGACTCCCAGCCCCCTTAAAGGGTCTATATTCTCTATTATTAAATAACCTTTGTTTTGAAACACAGAGTGGTTGAATCTATGGAATCTTCAAAAACATCAACAATCTGTAGAGTCTTGGCAGAAGACAAATGAAAGGACGTCAGGAAATGCTGCAAAATCCTATAGAGAAATGTTTGGCATAGGGGCGCCATCTAGCTAGCCCTGGCATGAATGCACTAGTTAGAGGAGTGTAGTGTGAGAGTTCCTTATGTGGTTAGTTGGGCCGCATGAGATAAAAATAAGGCTTTATCCTGGCAAATAGGCTTACAGAGTGACTAAGGAGAGGTAAGTGAAAAGAGCAAATTATATAATTTGTCAGTGATTTCTCCTAATATATTTGGAATCCTTGATAATACCTACTTCCCATCGGCAGTATAGGAACTATATTAAACACTCTGGACAGTGTTCCTCACAGACACTGAGTCAATACATAACAAGTAAAGACAACTCAAAAACCCAAGTTTTTCCTCCAGGAAAATCTAGGACAAGAGTTAAGAAATCAAGTGAGGGCAGATATTCGAAAGGCTGGGTGAAGTAAGGAAACACCTGCTTTACGCTATCAGAATGTTAAAGGCAGCGACGTCACCTGTCCAGTTTTCTCAAGAGAAGGGAAACACAGAAGGGAGGTTGGCATTTACCTGTACATTCACAATGTGCAGCCCGGAGTCGGAAAGCCAAGGGCTTGAAGAGACTACGAGCCACATGGCAATAGGCCAGGAAAAATGCAACAGTGAAGGTCAGAAGGTCAGTTTCTCCTAAGGTCCTTTCACATGGCTGGGAGAATAAAAAATAATAATAATAAAATTTAAGCTCAGAAGGAAAAAGGGTGCCCAGCATTTCAAATTGTGCAAAAGGGGACCCACTTTTGGAGGCAGAGCAAACCAGAAATAGATATATTGTTGTTAGGTACCATTGAGTCGATTCGCACCCATCATGACCTTATGTGCAACCAAATGAAACACTGCCTGGGCCAGCACCCACCTCACAATTTTTCCTGTGCATGAGCCCATTGTTGCAGCTACAGTGTCAACCCATGTGCTTGAAGACCTGCCCCCTTTTCGCTGCCCCTCTGCTTTACTGAACATGATGCCCTTCTCCAGGGACAGGTCTCTCCTGACAACAAGTCCAACAACGTCTCACCATCCTTGCCTCTAACGGGCACTCTGGCCTTCCTTCTTCCAAGTCAGATTGCGTTGTCCTGTTAGCAGTCTGTGACACTTTCACTATTCTTCGCAAGCCCCACAATTCAAATGCACTGATTTTTCTTCGGTCTTCTTTATTCAATGTCCAGCTTTCACATGCTTATGAGGCAATGGAAAATACCATGGCTTGAGTCAGGCGCATCTTATTCCTCAAGAAAACACTCCACCAAAATTAAAGACCAGTTTTGAATTAACTGAGACTTCATAGCTGTCTGCCATACACAAAAACAGATCTTTATAAGAATACGATAAAATCCAAAATGTGAAATTTTTAATATGTTTAAAATAAATATGCCAAATATTGAATTAAAAAAACCTACAAGTACCAGCAGATACAATTAAATAAACATTTTAAAGGAAAAAGTAACAAACAGGTATAGATTTAAAAGAAACCTCACTGCCATCGAGTTGTTTCTGGCTCATATAGAAGTTATCTGACATTGGGTATAAAAAGATGACTGTGTTAAAAAGAAAAGGACAAGATGTGCAATTTAAGCAAATGTCAGAGTAATCCAGCCTCTGCAACCGTGGGGGTTCATAGGCACAGTTGTATCGCTATAACATATAAAGATCATAGTAAAGTTATAGAAGATAGGAGAGACAGTAAAATAAAGGAGTCAGACACATTTTATGGTAGCATGCTCACCTCATGGGTGGCCATGATCTCAGCAGCCACGTCTGCAGAGAGAGAGAATCTTTACTGACTTGGGATATTTGTAGGTATCCATCAGATATGCATATTCAGTACTTACATACAACACAAGGTGGGGTGGTAACCACAGCAAAGTCCCTGAGCTCACAGTGAGGAAACTTAATACCTGCATTGGAGGAAGGCATGAGGGGACATGGGTGCCTTGGCGGGAGGATATAATGAAGGAATGTCTGCTTCTGCAGGGAGACAGAATCAACCATGTGCTCACTTTAAGGCAGCATAGCTGTGAGGGGAGAATCTATGGGAATGATATTTAAAGCAGGATAATGTGTTTGGACTTTATCTCTAACTTACCAAAGTGGTGGCTTTCCTACCGTGGAATACTAGCTTTCCAGATTCCCTCTGTTCTAAGTTAGGGAATATAGTCCTAGTCATATTTCCCTCAGTGTAAATTAGTGTTAGGTTTCTCGGATGAGAAATACCTCGATCCTTGGATTCCAGCGGGAAAGAATTTACTCTGAAGCCTGGTTTGTGCTCCAAGTGAGTTTTATAAAGGACAGAGGTTGTGTCAGGTTCCAAACAGGCCCCCTCCGGACACTTGATGCCTGAGCGTGGGAACCTGAGGCGAGAGGAAACCTCTGCTTGGCCACCGAAAAGCAGCTCGAGAAAGAAAACAAGGGGCCAGGGCTTTGGATTCTGACTTTTTCGGGCCCTCTGCTGGGAGGCATGGTCGATGGCACTGGCTGACCTCATTGGCTGAATTAAGTTCACCTAGTTCAGATTGGGACCCACCCAGGTGTACCACTCACCTACGTGCACCGCCCTTTCCTGGCTCAGAGCCTGGATTTTTGAGCATGCCCATTGGACACCGTGGTCCATGTTCTGATGAGCTAACAGTAGTCTCCCAAAAGCAAACAAATTTGACACTATGAAAAACAAATGGAAATTATACCTCCCCCACCAAAAGAAAAAAGAAACCCCAAAGCCAATAGTGTAGATGAAATTAAGCGCTCAGTAGATTGGTCCTTTAATAATATATTTACCTTAAACGGTGACACGGTTACAGAAGTGGAATATAAATCAATAGAAAATCATTAAACTAAAATTAAAAGATAAGGAAAACATGGAAAATAAAGACAAGAGTACATAAAATATATAGAATATATGTAAAATGCTGTCATTAATCAGATGCAAGTCACAGGGGTCAGAAGATCACCCAACTTAACAGAATTGCATAGAACTTCTAAAAGGAAAATCGAGATAGATGCTGGCGTCAGAAATAGAAGAAATGAATTTCAAAGATACAAAAAACAGTGCAAACTGAATCTCTACATTCTAGAGTCTAGATCCATCAGCAGTTACATAGGCTCCAGGGGTTTCTGGTATAACCAACAAGGAAATGATGAAACAGCTTATTGCTAAAACAATACTGTACTGGGGTGGAGATACAGACCGGCAACTTGTAAAAGATGCTGTAATGGAAACCTCCAGAAATCAAAATGGAGGAGGACTGTGAAATGCTGAAAAGAAACATTGTTCAAGGATTTCATCGTCTTGACACACTTTGAGTTGAATCAGATCTAGAGATTCCAAAGGGACACACTGCGCCCTAGAGTTTCCTAGCCTGTGAACTGTCAGAAGAGTGAACACATCTGTCTGGGCTGAAGCACACCCAACCTTCTTCTCTGAAGGGAAGGTGATGAGATTTCATCCCATACACTTTGGACATGCTGTCAGGAAGAACTTGTCCCTAAAGAAAGGCATCATGGTTGGGAGAAGGTCAGTGAAAGCGAGGAAGCTCCTCAACTAGAGGAATTGCTTGACTGCCTATAACAGTGAGCTCAACCATACTTGTGACGGTGGTGCAGGACTGGCCAGCGCGTCATTCTCCTGTACATAAGATCATTACGTATAACAGCACACCATTGTTCTGGGAATGGAGTCTCAGGGCTTTTCTTCGGGAAGGTGCTGGGTGGATTCAAACTGCTGACCTTCCCGTTAGCAGTTAAGTGCTTAAATGTGCCACCAGAACTTTTTGTTCAAGGTCAAACAGAAGAAAGGTCTGATATTCTCTGGCCAGGTCAGAGCAATGGATATTTCACGGACTGCAGCTTTACTCTGCAACCAGTGAGTTGACTATGAATACAGAATTCCTTTAATGACAGAGTTCTTTTTGACAAAACTCAAGACAAATTCTAAACTAGGAAATGTAACAGAGTCATAGAACTAATGATTTAGCCAACAAATCTCTTTACTGTATGCAATCTCATTCCATAAGTGCAGGAAAGGGCAATCTCTGTGTGTCCCATCTCACAAATCAATAGAGAGGTTGAATCAAATTGCTCAGATCATGTGGACATCTGTTTTAGGAAGGCAGAGTACCTTTCAACACAAAACATGGAGCAGTACCAGAATCTAACTCAGATCCTGAGGGGCCCCTGGTGGCTCAGTGGGTAAAGCATTGGGCTGCTGTCTGTGAGGTGAACAATTCAGAACCATCTGAGTGAGCAGTCTTTCAACTCTCTTCAAGGTTTATAGTCTCAGGAACCAACGGGCAGTTTCACTCCATCCTACAAGTCCGCTATAAGTTGCATCATCTCAGTAGCAATTGAGTTGTTGTTTTTAAATCTTTGTAAAACATGTAGAAAAACCTTGAGAAACTGCAGGACCGAGCTTGGGTAAGCATCACAATTCATTGTTTTGTTTGTTTGTTAAAAATATATTTTATTGAGGGCCCTCACAGCTCTTGTAACAATTCATACATCAGTTGTCTCAAGCACATTTGCACATATGTTGTCATTATTTTCTAGACATTTCTTTTCTTTTTTTACATTTAATTTATTTATCTCAACAGTTTTATTGGCTCTTATTCCACATATCACACAATTCAATAGCTCAATCATATCAATACAAGTGGTTACATTTAAAAAATCATTTTATTGGGGGCTCATATAACTCATCACAAGCCATACATACATCAATTGTGTCAAGCATATTTGTACATTTGTTGCCATCATCATTCTCAAAACATTTTCTTTCTACTTGAGCCCTTGATATCAGCTCTTCATTTTTCCCCTCCCTTCCCTCCCTAATGAACCCTTGATAATTTATAGATTATTTTGTCATGTCTTAAACTGTCCAATGTCTCCCTTTACCACTTTTCTGTTGCCCGTCCCCAGGGAGTGGGTTATATGTAGATCCTTGTTCCCCCTTTCTACCCAACCTTCCCTCCACCCTCCGGTATCACCACTCTCAACACTGGTCCTCAGAGATTCATCCATCCTGGATTCCCTGTGTTTCTAGTTCCTATCTTTACCAGTGCATATCCTCTGGTCTAGCCAGAACTGTAAGGTAGAATTGGGATCTTGATAGTTGTGGGGTGGAAACATTTAGTAACTAGAGGAAAGTTGTATGTTTCATTGTTGCTACCCTGCACCCTGACTGGCTCCTCTCCTCCCTGTGACCCTTCTGTAAGGGGATGTCCAGTTGCCTCCAGATGGACTTCGGATCTCCACTCCACACTCCCCCTCATTCACAGTGGTATGATATTTTGTTTTTTGATGCCTCATACCTGATCCCATTGACTCCTCATGATCACGCAGACTTATGTGGTTCTTCCATGTGGGCTTTGTTGCTTCTCAGCTAGATGGCCACATGTTTATCTTTAAGCCTTTAAGAGCCCAGGTGCTATATCTTCTGACAGCTGGGTACCATCAGCTTTCTTCACCACATTTGCTTTTGCACCCGCTTTGTCTTCAGTGATTGTGTCGGGAAGGTGAGCATCATAGAATGCCAGATTAATAGAACAAATGTTCTTGCATTGAGGGAGTACTTGAGTGGAGGCCCAATGTCCATCTGCTACCTTAATACTACACCTATAAATGCATGCACATAGATCTATTTCCCCATCATATATATATATATTTACATATGTACATGCCTATATTTAGACCTCTATAAATGCCCTTTGCTTCCTAGTTATTTTCTATATTTCCTTTTACTTCCCTCTTGTCCCACTATCATTCTCAGCCCTCATTTGGATTTCAGTAATTTCTCTCAGTTGCATTGCTCTTGATCAAGCCCTACCAGGTCTCTTACACCTTACACCCTCTTCACCACCGATTTTGGATCACTTGTTGTTCCCCTGTCCCTGGGTTGCTTAAGATTACTTCTTTTCCCCCACCTCTCCCTTCCCATGCCCACCCCTGGAACCGTCAGTCCCATTGTTTTCTCCTCCAGATTGTTTATCCCACCTATCTTATCTAGATAGACCTGCAGAGATACTAATAAGCACAAAAACAAGACAGATCAAAACAAAGCAACAAACAAAATAAAAAGGAAATGGGTACCAGGGGAACAGGGTACTAACCTATCCAAGAGGAGGGTATAGTTTATATCTCCAGAGGGAAAGAGGGACAAGACTTCAACCCAGTGCTCCAAGATGTGAATGCTACATACTGGCATGAATCAGGGAACCAGTAGAGAGGTCTGAGGGACCAGCCCCACTCCCAACTATGTGGACAGCCTGAGAAGAAATTAATTCAGAGGACAGCACTGAAGTGACAGCTCAGGGAGAGAGACACGTCTGATCAGAGCACACGGGAGCAAATGAAGGGGAAGGAAGAGAGAGTGGAGCACATCCTAGCCCACCAAGCCTCGAGGACAATATCACTGCTCAGAGTAGCCAATGCATAGAGCGGACCATATGGCCAGCCCCACTACGAGGCACGACATTCCTCACTGACCCATAACCCTACAGGGGACAACACTGGAGACAAAGTGTGGGAGTTGCGCCCGATCTGACCCTACTAAAACACTAAGCTGAGCTATAGAACAAGAATAGGAGCAGAGTAAGGGAATACCAAAATCAGACTTTGGGGCCGGGCGTGGCACCCCATCAGACAGACTGGAAAACATTCATAAAGGTCAACAAACAGACCTTGAACTATTTACAGGCTTTTCTTTTTTGCTTTGATTTAGACATTTATTTTCTATTGAGCCCCTCTTAAACAATCAAAAGGGAAAGAAATGGAAAGGCTAATAAATTCCCCAATTTCTTTTATGTCTCTGACTCCAGAAAATAGTGATGAAAATATTTGATGCCATGTCTATGAAGTCTAACGTGTTCCAATGCAGAGTGACATCCCTATGTGCGACAGAATGAAACACTGCCCCGTCTGGCAGCACCTGGCAACGGTTCACATGTCTGAGCGCACTGTTGCGGCCACTGTGATAATCCGTCTTGTTTAGGGCCTTCCTCCTTTTCCCTGCCCCTCTACTTAGAAACAGGATGTCCTTTTCCAGGAATTGGTCTCTCCTGACAGCATGTCCGTTGGACATGAGATCAAGTCTTGCCCACCTTGCTTCTATCAAGTAGTATGGTTGGACTTTTTCCAAAACAGATTTGTTTGTTCGTGATCATTTCAATATTCTTTGACAGCACCACAATCCAAATACATCGATTCTTCTTTGGCATTTTTTAATTACTGTCCAACTTTCACATGCATATCAGGTGATTGAAAATGCCTTGGCTTGGCAGGTACACCTCAGTCCTCAAAGTAATACCCTTGCTTTTCGATATTCTAAAGAGGTCTTGTGCAGCCGATTTACCTAGTGCAATGTGCCTTCTGATCTCTTGACTGCTGCTTCCATGAATTTTGATTATGGATCCAAGCAAGACAAAATCCTTGACAACTTCAACTTTTTCTCCATTTAGGATAATTCTGCCTATTGCTCTTGTTTCGAGGATGTTTAGGAAAAACAAAGGAATCTGTATGAGAAAATAAGGTTCAGATAAAGGCAAATGAAACTATAGCATGCTTATAACCAAACCAAGCCAAGCATGATGTCCCATGGATTTCTGAGGCTGTAGCCCTTTATGGGAGTAGAGAGTCTCGTTTTTCTCCCTAGGAGAGATTGGTAGCTTTGAATTGCTGACCTTGCAGTTAGCAACTGTAGGCGTAGCCATGGCACTCAGTCACATGCCAGAATTAGAGGTACTGTACCTGCGGAATCGAAAGTGAAATCCTGTCTCCCTGGTTGCCCAGAACCAAGCAACACTTACACAAGGGAAACAAGCTCATGAACAGGGAAACTCATGTGATCAGGAGGACAGCTGGAAAACAAAAAATAAGGATAAAGCTAGGACTTCTTCCTCCTTCATAGTAGGGAGCCAACAAAGTATTTTAAAATAGTCATATACTGATCAGTAAAACTTTTATTCCAAATCTTGAATTGAATGATAACTCTGAAGTAATAGTCACTGTCTTTGGGGGGGGGGCTCGCCTGTTAAAGGGTTCGATGGTAATACTACTTGAGTTGCTATTATGTCCCTGGGCAGTAGTATTCTGATTTCTATACTACATCCTATACTGATTTCTTTCAGTTACGCTGGCCCCATGCTTCCGACTTAATCAGCATCCTCACTAGACCCACAGTCATCAAGTCATCTTACCAAGACGTTGAAATGAATTTTTTGTGTCTCTTATTTCATTTACATCAGCCAGAATTTAAATATCAAGGACTTGAATTATTCCAAAGTGTGGGGCTATATCTCATATCCTAAAAGCCGGTTTAAGAATCTGTAATGTTTATTTTTTTGTAAATTAAGATGGAAGAGACTATGAAAGAAGTCGTTTTAAGTGAGACTCATCTTTGGAGGAATTTTTCACTGGACTGCAGAGCACACATCCTCATGGTTAGAGTTATGGGGAGTGGGGATGTTTTAGTTCTACATTCGGTCTGGTACGAGGTGTTACTACACCAGTCCCTATAGCTCGGGGGTGGAGTGACTCACTGCAAAAAGTCACAGGTGGCTGAGAGTACTAACAAACACACAATAAAATGCTCTAAAATCAGGTTAATTCAGACTCATAGTTTTGTGATTCTGAGGCTATAATCTATAGGCAGGCAGACAGTCTCATTTTCCCCCCCACCAAAAGGATGATGAATTTCAACTTCCAATCTTGGAGTTGGCAGCCCAGTGTGTACGCCATTGTAACACCTGGACTCCTTAACAGAGCTGAGGGCAATGAGCCAGCCCCACTTCCATTGACAGTGGTCACAGGTATGCGTTTCATGGAAGGAGAATGCTGCAGATTCGCCGTGGGAGTGTTCCCAACCGTGCCCCCAAAAGGCCACATGAAGAAGATAATATAATCTCAGTTTGAATGGATCTCGCACGTGAATAACTGACGTTTCAATAATTTATGAAAATTCCTTCTGCTGCCATGGCACTTTTCCAGGGATGCTGCGCAAATAGAACTTCTACTTTAAAGCCAGGGAAGATTGTATCCGGGCCTCCTCAGTAGTCCAGAAGGACACACTGTGTCCTGGAGGTGGAAAGATAAGACTTTTGGTTCCCAAGACTCACTCAGCGGTCAAATCCAGCTGCTGCGGGGGATTTTCTGCATCAATCTTAAAACACACCCCCACTTCACCGCCCCTCATTCCATTTATGCATGCATAACTTATCCATTGCAGGTTAATATGATATAGGCTGATAAATCTATCATCGAATGCACATGTGTTATCTTACAGGGCATCATTAATTTGTTGTTCTTATGAATTCAAATAGGATTGGGAGTTAAAAGTCTCCGAGGCTGCCCCATTTCTCCCATGGGGTTTCCCTAAAGCGCCATCTTCTACACAGGCTTGTTTGTGTTCATAAGGCTCCAGCCAGCGTGAACTTCTCAGGGAAGCCTGGGCCACTGCTTTGCGGAATGCAACCAAGCGAAGAACAAGGCTGCCCCCCAGTGGGAAGACTGCAAAGAGGAGAGGCCCTTCCAATCCTGCACCGCATTGCAAGGTCTGGAAGGCTGGTCTAGTGTTTACAGAGCCAAGGCTCCACTAGAGAGGGAATTAGGGTGCAGGGTGTGGCTTCCTTTACTGTTGGGGTGTTGGGGCAACCTTTAACCACCGGTTGCTGTTCAGTCCACTCAAATGCATGTGCGAGAGTACTTTTCAGCTGAACTGTAAAAATGGCTGCATTTAGGGAGCTCAGTTCCAGATCTTTCTTCCTGGGAGTCTTTGCCAGGCTTTCCATAGGCAGCACAGTGAGTGGTTAAGTGTTTGCACCACCCAGCCCGGCCCTACAAGACCCTGGTTAAAAACCAGACTCCCCAGCCTGGCGGAGGGGCTTGAATTTAATGGACCAGAATGGCTCTGATTTATTCCGCCTGAAGCGATTCTGACAAATTTGCACACACTGCATTGCCAAACAACTTTGTTTTCTTTTCCCAAGTTACCAGCAGGTGCAGTCCACAGCCGCGATTCAGGGGGGCGTGGCCAGCCAGCAAGGACACCTCCACTGGCTCTGATCCAACCTTGACGCACCCGGTTTCCATGGCGACCGAGGCCGCGCCTAGTCTGGCTGGAAGTCACCTGGCGAGGTAGGTTTTCACTTCTGTACTTCCGGCGCCCCCCACCCAAGTTAGAAGGGGGACTTCTCTTCCAGGACAGTTAGGTTGACCTAAAAATTAACCAGTACATTATGGATAGTTTACTTATTGATTTAAATTGCTTTTTTGGTGCCCATTCTCAAGGCAACCAATACCCCAGGGGGTTGAGCTTTAAAAGGAAGGGTCTGGGATGACTGAGTGACCTTCTGGCTGATAGATCCATGAGATCGTTATCTCTTAGCAGCTGGCCTTTGCCCAGCCCCCCAGTGGCATCAGAGGACCCGCGGGTGTGTCAGCAAATGTCCTGTCTGCTTTCCTCCTCCACCCTGGCTTTCTCTCCGAGGGCAGCGGCCACAGCCAAACTCCTGCGGCAGGTCAGGATGGCCGGAGTCCCGTGGCTGGGCGCTCAGGAGCATCTGTGGATGAGCCCGAAGCTCAGGAATCCTAGTGACTGTCCTGATCAGTTTTCCTCCCAGAGGGACACGCCTTCCAGAGATGCGGATTAGCTCCTTGTCAACCTTCCGCCTGGACTTTACCCTCAAGAGATGCTTTCAGTACCCTGAGCAGCCTGTTTTAGCTGGTCTGGCCTCTAACCCAGAGGGTTTTGGTTTTAACCTCTGGGATAGAATGAGGGATTTTGAGAACCCCGGAATGGAATAGCCGCTAATTCAGGGCGCATCCTTGGGACAGTTTGGTGCCCAGGCTGACCTGTAGATCCGTGGGAATCAGGACAGCTGAGCACCCTGGCTGATGAAGAGACTTGGGAAATGCTGGGGGTGGGGAGTGGCCTTTCTTTTCACAGTGACCCAGTGGAGAGCTACTACCATATTGTCTTTATTTGACAGAAGGGGGAAGAGAGACAAGAAAGAGTTTCAGAAAACTTGTTTAAGAATGGCGGATCCCAGAATCAAACTCACCAGAGTGTATCCTCTGAGCTCATACTGAATTTCAATGGATTTTCTTTGGTTTCCACAAAGCCTTAAATGTATCCTCTCCTTAATGAGGCCCAACTCATGCCTTCACCCAGCAGTGAACTCTTTACATGACTGTCTCTCCAGGTTGCCCATCATTCCAAAGGGAATTATACTCTATTTGTTTAAAGGGAATTATACTCTATTTGTTTGAGTGAAAACGAATAAAGTGCGAAGGCTGCAGTGTTTTTGAATCCCTCCCCCCTGCCATGTAAATGGGGAGATGGGTACAAAACCAGCACTTACCATTACTTTCTTCTCCACTAGACACCTAAGGCATTCCATCTCTATTCACCCCTGCACTATGAGATAGAAAAATCCTCCAAGGCCCACTTTGATTGAGGTTTTATGAACTCGGAAGCTGAGGTTAAGTCACTTGCCTAATGACACACTGAGAATTTGAGGTGAAGATGATACTTAAAGCCAGGGTTGACCCCCAAGTCCAGCCTTCCTACAGATAGCCCTGTGTTGGAATGTTGAGAATGAAGTCAGGCAAAAAGAAGGCAAACGGTTTTTTATTTTCTGGGAGCTGTGTGAGAGCCAGTGTGAGAGCATCGAGGTTCTACCATAGGCCAGGCAGAAAGAGGGAGGGTAATAATATGAACAATACCAGCGCTAGCAAGTCACCTGGGAGAGATCACTCATTTACAAGATACCCCTCCCCTCAGTTAATGTAGCGAATCCTGAAGCTTCTCATTAAGTTAAAAATGAAAACAGTTGTCATGTGCTGCATTTCAATGCATAGTAACTGCGTGTATCAGAGTAGAATTGTGCTGCATGATGTTTTCAAAGAGTGGGTTTTAGAAGATCTCTGGTCTTTCCTTTGAGATACTTCTGGGCAGGCTTTAACCCCCAACCCTTTTGTTAGCAGCCAAGCCTGGTACCACCTACAACAGTGGCTCTCAGCCTTCCTATTGCGGTGACCCTTTAATACAGTTCCTCATGCAGTGGTGAACCCCCAACCATAAAATTATTTTTATTGCTACTTCATAACTGTCATTTTGCTACTGCTATGAATTGGGTGACCTCTGTAAAAGGGTCATTCCACCTGCAAATGGGTCGCAACCCCACAGGCTGAGAACCTCTGATCTGGAAGCTCCTAATTCCTATTATGATTCTTCAGTTGCCTACAGTAACTGCAACTCACCACCCATCTCCAAGGGTCTTCCATCCTCTTCTTGGGACTTCCATCCTCTGCTTCCATCCTCTGCTTCTCCTCCTGCCTAATGTTTCTCAACTCACATCTTCCCACATGCTGTACCTCTTGCCTGAGACGTTCTTTCTTCCTTTCTCTTGGCCAGGCTAGCTTTGGGATGAGGTACCTCTTCCCCAGGAGATCTGATGCGCTGCACCAAACATCATGAGGTTATTCTATTAAATGTGTCTCAGTGTACTCTCCTTGCTTACCCAATAGCAGGAATGCTTATTAATACTCCTTTCCCCTATGTTTCCCAGTAGAGTTTGGGTTCAATAACTATAGGGTACTCGAGGTATGTGACCTTGAACGGGCTGCAAGAGGGCCTGATTTCCTCAGATGCGCAAAGAATGGGCGTGCGTGTGTGTGTGTGTGTGTGTGTGTGTGTGTGTGTGTGTTCCTGAATGGGGGTAAGATGGAGAGTAAGGAGAGATCCCCATTGACTGGAATCAGGGAAACTTCACCAGAAGACATGCTGGATGCAGTTTTATGAAGTTGTACATAGTGGGGTATACAGAGCATCATTTCTAGAAAACCTTAGAAGAGACTAAAAAAAAAGTATGAACATTTAGTATATTCAGATTTGTTGTAGGTAGGAAAAAAGGGGAGGGGTAAGTTATATATATTCACTGTGTGGATTCAAACAAGGGTTCAGCTGTATGTTCTACAAAGGGGTCATACAGCTGTTACCTGCTCACCAGTCCAAAGTCCAAACCCTAAGCTTTTACGTTCCAAACACTGTTCCTCTTATGTGGAAAACGTAGTGGATCATCAATAAATGCTGGCTGGATTAAGAAACGTGATGCTAGACCAGAGCATGGAGTGGACAGCACTCCTACCCACTTTTAGAATCATGCCAGGCCTGAGGCAGTTAGGGATGTCTGTCTCACGCAGTCCTTAGTCATAACAGAAGCAAACCGAAACAAAAACACCCTCATAAGTACATAGAGAAATTAATCAGAAGAGCCACTTCACAATGTCCTCGCTTTATGGTCTCTGGTGGGAAGGGCAGTCCTGACCAGAGTGGGGTGTTACTGACCACTGAGCTTCTACGAGAGTGCTTGAGGTGCAGCTTAGTGACTGTGGTTCACCATGCGGTGGTAAAAAGAGCCTTGAGCCTGGGACCAGCAAGTCTGACTTCCAGCCTTGGCTTGACATATAGGAATTCTGTGTCAGGACAAACTCTGGTTGTGCTCCACATGCCACTTAGCACAGCTGACACCCTTTCAGGGTCACCAAGAAAACCAAGTGACAGACCTGATAGTATCAGCCATATATGCATGAATTCTTTTATTTATTTATCCATCCAAGAATTTTCCAGGGGTGGCCATGCATAGACAAGATATACTGAAGAACTATATGCACAGAAATATTTTTTAAATAAATCATTTTATTGGGGCTCATACAACTCTTTTTTCTTCTTTGTTCACATTTTATTAGGGGCTCATACAACTCATCACAATCCACACATATACATACATCAATTGTATAAAGCACATCCGTACATTCTTTGCCCTAATCACTCTCAAAGCATTTGCTCTCCACTTAAGCCCTCTGCATCAGGTCCTCTTTTTAATTTTTTTTTTCCGGATAGGGCAAGATATGGATTATCTGTGGATAATCTGTGGATTATCAAGGGCTTATGAGGGAGGGGGAGTGGGGAGGGAGGGGAAAGAAAGAAATATTTATTTTTATGTCAGTAGTTTAAAATTCATAGAGGTACCTCAAAGGAGACATGGCAGAAAGAGGGGGAGGGAGGGAAAGGAGAAGTTTTGTTTCACAAGCATGATTTATATCAGAGGTACAGAACTCTGATCTTCCCTCTCTTCCTCCCTTCTCTCTTTCTTTCTTCCTGCTTGAGTTTGCCAGAGATACAGTGTTTCGATGAGCAGCAGGTTACGTTGGCAGGTGGCCCTGTGGTCAGTTTCCAGCATCCTTGTCCAAACTAGAGCCTTATCTCCATCCTCCTTTTATTGTTGCTCACTGTCCTTGCAAGGGCGTTGACAAAGTGTATAGGAAGGGTGCCTTCGCATGAGATGGTGGTACTGGAGATCTGAATAGATTTTTGTTTCCCGACTTGTTTTCTTTCATTTCTCTCCTTTGAGCTTTCTTCCTTTGTTCTTTTTGAATGCTTATTCATTTATGAAAATCAGAGTAGCTTATGCTCTTGGGAAAAGAAGACGACGAACAGGGGAAAGATGTTGAAATAAAACAGACTGACCATATTTAAAATCCATCTTATGTTTTGTGTAAGATTATAGAGGAACATATTTTATATTATCTGTTGGCAAATAGTCGTCCTTGTGAAAGACAACACTAATCATTCCTTCTCAGAGAATGAGAATCATAGCTTGATGGATTGTGGTGAAAGCCTAATGGTGATGTGCTCCCTAAGAGCCCCAGGAGCCTTGCTCCTCTAGTTTCAGAACTGCCCGTACACACTTCCAAAGTGTTGGTTGGCTTGTAGGATGTCAATAGACAGAGTAGGGCACCACTGTGCCTAGAAGATGCATAGGTGGGGTGTTTTTCTAACAGTGTCTGTCTTTCTATTTGCAGATGGATCCTTTATCTTCCACAATGGCTGAGCCCTCTCCATGGAATTGGGCAGACACACCTAGAACCCATGACCTGAAGCACTTACGAGCCAAGCGTGTAGCTTACTATGAAAGCATTGGCATCATCAAGGGTGATTTGTCCAGGGATGGCAGCCAACCAGCATCAACAGCTTCCCAAGACACCAATATGAGCCCCTCAAAAAATCAGACTTTGGGGTTGAGGTACCCTCAGAAGCTACCATGTAATTCAGCAAGTGAAGGGAATGTTTTGTTCCATCAAGTGTCCAAAGTGGGTACAGAAGGAGTGCGGCCTCTGGACCAGATGACCCCAGAGGAGCACCAAAGAACAAGCTACCCAGTGGAATTGGATCTCCATATGTTGGCAGATGCTTTGGTTCCTGAAACACAAAAATTGTGGCATGTCATCAATTGGGCCCAGAAGTGCATCTCTAACTCTCCAGAGGAGCATGGGTCTATGAGCCCCAGAACTTCTCTAGGACACTTCTTGTCTAATCTTGGCCAAAGTGTCAAGGCTCTCAGATGTAAGAATAGTACCCTTCTTCTGTCATCTGATTCCCCAACCCTACCCAGGAAAGATATATCGAGTCAAGGAACAGACAGTCACGGCTTCTCTTTAAGTCACCATACTAATTTGTCAGGAATCGACTCATCTCCAGAGCTTTCAAGTTCCATTGAGGAGGCGGATTCTCCTGGCAAACAGTTTTCTGGGTGTCAAGAAGCTGCAGTTAGGACCGTGAAGGAGGGAATTGTTGCCCATAGCTTTAAGCAGGCAGAATTTGCTCCACAAGAGGACAGAACAGAAAGGAGACATATTCTCAACTCAAGTCAGGAAGAGATGTTTCCTGAGTGGCTGGGGTGTCAATCACCACTCATACACACTTATGAAGAAAGTAAGGATTTAGGGGAAGCTGGACAGAGCCTACCCATGGATGATTATTTTTGGGCCCCACTGGCAGATAGTTCTGATGTAGAATCTCTAAAGGAACCAAGGGAAAGTAGGGGGCTATCTACATGGATTGAGTGCCAACAGCTTGGGGGGTCGTCTTCGTCTTTCACAAATGATAGCACACAAGTGTCTCACACTACTATACTAGAAAGCAGTGGTTCTTCCTCTGGGGAGCAACACCTGGTGGCTGACTTCAGGGAACACTTCAAAGGAGCAGAACCTGTGGAGCTGTCCAATGGCAATATAGTCAAGTCCAAAGCCAATGTCTCCCCAGGTGAAGGCCACTCTGAAGACCTCATGCAGAACTTGCCTGGGGCTCAGCTCATGTCTACTTTTGCCAGCTTGCAAGGAAAGGGAAAGGAGTTAGGCAATGTGAGACTCACCTTGAGGTCCCCTCAAATTGATAATTACCATAGAAATGAGTGGAAACGTGCCAGTCCATTGAGAGAGGGGAACCCTGTTAGGGAACAAGTGCCAAGGAGCAATCAGAAAATTGGTGCGCCAAGTTGTGCTCTGATAACTCAAAGGCAGTTTGGTTTAGTGCATCATAAGAGTCACTTGGCTCCTCAAATTCCAAACTTCCCAACGAATCTGTTAGTAGACCCCTCGGAGAATGTTCCCTCTGATGGTCACTGGAACGCTGATGTCTTCTGCGAACCCACTGCAGACCCAGCTGGTACCTGTGGTGGCAGCATGAGGCGTTGCCAATCACCCCCACCTAGGACGGAGAGCAGATCAGTGCACCCAGCCCACGGGGAGACAGGAAAGACCAGTCACCTGCAAAAGGAAAAGAGATCGCCTTCATCCCACCCCACTGCCAGAGACATTTCCCAAAATAGCTGGAAAGGGTCCTTTCTGCTTCAAGAAGTTGGAGGCAGCTCCCCCAAGAGTGGTGCCCCACCACCTCAACCAGAGCCAGGGGCCAGTGTGCTGGAGACATACTTTTATTATGTACATGTGTTGAATAAGATGAGGGGCTTTACCTCAGAAGAGGAGAACTCCCCTTTGCTTTCTCAGGGACCTAAGCTTTCTGAACGCGAGTGGGGCATCACATCTACAGAAGGAAAGGTGTCAGACTGGACAGAGAGACCAAGGAGTGGAATGATGGCAGTCAGAACCAGTTGGCTATCTAAGATGAGGGAAGAATCTTCCCTCCAGGACAAGAGTGTGCTGAAGAGACAGCTAGCTCTGGAAGAGCCAAGGTTGTGGAAACCTCAAAGCCACCGTGGTAGGAAACCAAAGCGGAGTCAACATGCCTCCTGATGAGCGTGTTTATTGGTCCTTATCTCAAGACCATTCAGAATGACACAGGCTTCTGGCTTCATCGTGTATTTGCTGGATCACGTCTTACCATCATTTTCTATGAGTACAAAATGGGATAATGAAGAGATAATTAAGTGTAAACTGTAAGATAGTATATAAATTCGTTTTGTTTGGGCAGAGCAAATGTCATTAGCTAATTAAAAGTAATCTTATGCAAGATAGAAGTGATGACATTCTTCTGGTTAAATATACATGAGTACATCTCTTAAGCGCTTGCTTTTTATGTGTTATGATTCTATTAATTTTGCAAAGTAGTTTGTTTGGAAATAAGTATTTTATGCCTTTCATCTAAAATACATGTTAATAACTAAGCATAGAAAGTACATTCTGTCTCTCCAATTTGAATGCTGTGTAATTCATTTTCATTTCATAGAATAAGCCCAGGTTATGAATTTAACCTTGCTAAATCTTTATGAAAAAATAGCAAGTAAATTCATTCTTTTTTTTAACTAGGTTGCATGATTTATTACCCATGATAGTAAGCTATAAAATTCCAAGGATCCTTTGAGAAGCAATTGCTATCTGAAATGGTAGAAGTGATACAGGACTAAAGTATGCTTACACTATTCTTATAAGAGTTGGGTTGGAAAGAGGGAACCGATTAAAAGCATCTACATTTGGCCTCCTCCCTGGGGGACGGACAACAGAAAAGGGGCTGAAGGGAGACGTTGGACAGAACAAGATATGACAGAATAATAATCTATAAATTATCAAGGGCTCATGAGGGAGGGGGGAGCGGGGAGGAAGGGGGGGGGAAGAGGACCTGATGCAAAGGGCTTAAGTGGAGAGCAAATGCTTTGAAAATGATGAGGGCAAAGAATGTACAGATGTGCTTTACACAATTGATGCATGTGTATGTATGGATTGTGGTAAGAGTTGTATGAGTTCCGAATATAATGTTTAAAAAAAAAAAGAAGAAGGGGAAGAAAAAGAGTTGGGAAGCGGAGTTTTGCTTCCTAACAGAGCAGAGGCATAGCATTGATCTGCAAAATAAAACCTATGTGTTTCATACTAAATGGGAGGGATTTTTAACTTTTTATTTTACTCTTTCAGGGAGCTTATGTTCTACTGTCCACCAAGTGAAATCTAGGATGACTGTGGGGGATTCTGGGAAATGCCTAATACTACCTGTTCATCTCATATTCATGGAGCTGTGAAGCCAAGATCTGGCGACACTTTTGAAATACAAATATCAATAATGTCTATCTTCAGAGAAATTAATTAATATTCTAGAAGATACAAGTTGTGAAATTAATTAGCCACTGAACGAGTATGGAGAGTAAGATACTGGATGTGGTGCAATAAGCAACATCAAAGGGAAGATTTACAGATAATCCAGAGTATGAGACTCTGTAAGAGGTGTGCAAATAAAATACTTGGGAATCAAACAGAGGTATAATTATAATCGTGGAACCAGATATGGACATATTCTGTAGATTTGAATGACTTTGAAGGATAAATAGTTGAACGAGTGAGAAAAGGATTCCAAGTTGGTGGTTATAGCGTGAGCATAATCAGAGTTATGGTGTTTAAACCTTGTTCAAAGATGACTCAGTTGTCCAATGTTATTGGCCTTAATAGTCAGGGTTCTTTCAGTTGCAAGTAACGGGGACACAACTCATGGAACAAAAGAGAAAACGTCTGGATTTGCTTAGTTGAAAATTCGTTCTGGTTTCATCTAGCAGCTCAACACAATGACATCAGCATTTGGTCTCTCCTCCTTTCTTGTCTTTTTTTTTTTTTTGAGGCGGAGGATTTTTATTGGGGCGGGGAGCTGAGAAAACATCACTGCCGGTCGTACATCTCCCGTAGGATCTTCATGCTCTCTGAGTATCAGAGCTGGTTCTGATGGGATGCCTCCTTCCACCTCTGGCGAATGCGTTTCCAGTGCTGCATGTTGCCGTAGATGAGTGTGGATGGTGCCGGCTCGGGCTCGGTGGGCTCATCATCCGGGGCACCCTGGCTCTCAGGCTGCAATGGGAAAGGAATCCGAGTTCAGCAGGAATCTCCAGGGACCATGGGTGGAGGCAGCTTGTACACATCGCGACTCTTGCTGTTGGTAACCGTGGTTAGGCAGGTGGTTGCTAACTGAAAGGTGGGCAGTTGGAACCTTAGCAGCTGCTTGATTGGAGAAAGATGTGACAGTCAGCATCCCTAAAGTTTAACAGCCTCAGAAATATTAGGGAGCAGTTTTCCTCTGTTCTATAGGGTTACTGTGAGTTTTCTTTGACTTGAGGACAGGTGTCTTTCCTTCACAGTTTCCCTGGGGTTCTGCCAAACTTGACATGCAGATGCAGATGACCTTTCTAGAAAGAGGAGGGCCATCTTTCCATTAAAACTCCCATCTGGGAGTAGTTATGTTCCCCGGTGAGATTATCGCACCAAGCTCATTCCAGACAATGGGAGCCTTTAAGGGCAAAGTGCCAGCAGAGGTGTGATGCCCTTGAGCCCCTGGCTTCCACTTTGCAGAGAAGTTTACTGGAAACCATTTGCATTCCAACTCAGACCTCATTGTCTGTGAGATCTAAAGTAATTTCTGCATTTTTCTTTGCTTTGCAAAAGAGCCAACATAGGGCATGACTTAATTAATTAATGTAATGAACTTATGAAGATCGTCTTATAAGCAGGCAATAAGGATACGATAGTGAGGGGCTGGGAGGAACAGACCAAAACACACTCCCTCCCTTGATGGGTCTCAGAGCCCCTAAGCGGCACAAGCAATTCTTGCAGATTAAGAAGAGGCTGATGATGGTTGGAGTCCTTCCAAATGTGACTCAGAAGAAAGGCATGGTGATCTGAAAACTCAGCCCCTGAGATCCTACGGACTGGGTCACCATGAGGCAGGGTCAACTCAGTGACCCCTGGTCCTGGAGATGGAAAACAAACCAAACTGATAAATAAATAAACCAGAAGATGTGTCAAAAGACAACCATTATTTTGGGGGAAAAGAAATCAGCAAATGGGTACAGGAAGTGTTGAGATGAGGTTTGCAGTTTTAAACTTTGTGACTGAGCTTCTCATTATACAATTGAGTGAAGAAGCAAAGGGAGGACATTCTGAACAAGAGAACCAGCAAGTGCAAGTGCTCTCCTTGTTTGTCTGTCTTACTTCTCAGGACTTATTTCACACGTGTGTGCCCTTAACAAATTTACACAAGTGCCATAATGAAAGAATCTGTTGCCCACTACTTCCTTACTTAGCTATGTCTTAGAGAGCTTTGCAGGCCAACACACAGGTGTAACCCAGTGAAAAAAATAATTTTATTGGCATGGACTTCACATAATATCCAATTCAATCCTTCGATCATATTAACAAGATCTGTGCAGTCAGAACATCTTGCACTCATTGGTGCTAGCTCTTCATTTCCTCCCATCTTTCTCTGCCATTCCCCCAGACAATTATTAATCCAGTTACTGTCTGCATAGACCTACCTATCCTGTATTTCATATAGAGGAAATCACATAACACCCTAATAAACAAACAAACAGTCTAAAAAACCCAACAACAATGATTAGAAAAGACAAAAAAATCTTAATAAACAAGAAAGCAGAAAATATTAAAAATGGAAACAACTCTAAATGTGCCAAAGGGAGATCAAATGATAAGGCATTACATTTGAACCCAACTCCATCTGTCATAATCAACTTTACTTTCCTCGGATAGTAAGGCAATTCCTATCCCTGGACCATGGACAGAGAGGATTCACCTGAGGCTTAATATATGTGGGGACACTACCCATGTAGATTTTGGGCTTCCATTGTCATTCCATAGCTTTCTACAAACCGGGTGCTCACAGTTTAAGCTCTATTACCATTCCCTTCCTCAGATATGGATTTTCTAATTTACAATCCTTTGATCACACAGGCTGGTGTCCTTCTTCCACATAGAGTTGGTCAATCCCTCCCTTAGATGGCTGCTTGTTTGAAGACAGGTCTTTAAGACCTCAGATGCTGTACTTTCTGATAGGCAGGCACCAACTGGTTTCTTTAACACACTTTCTTTAACACATATTGTCAGTGATTTCTCCATGAGTAGCCCATTATTTAAAGCGGCTGCATTGTATTCCAAATTGTATCTTTGCACTGTACATTTTAACCAGTCTCCGAAAGATATGCTGTTAGGCTGTGGCTGGTTTCCTAGTCTAACACCAGTCCCACTGACCCAAGAGGCATTTTCCCTATGCTTTTTTTGTGCTACCCCTTTCCTGTTTTCCCTACTGGCCAGCTGATATTATCTTGGCCTTTCTCTTATCAACTTGTGTCTGAATTGCTTTCTCTCCTCCTCCCACTTACTTTAAAATAAGACTGTCCCTGTGGCTTCAGTTTCTGAGTCCCTCAATAGCGTCAGATTCTTGCTGACAGATCTCTACCCAGTCCCATGTTTGTTCCCTAATGCTGACTTGGAAGGAAACTCTGTAGAAATATATAGGAGTGTACTGTGCCTGGCAGGTTACTGACTGGATTTCACTCACTGATGTTCTCTTGTGTCATTTCTTCCTAAATCTGTATTTGATTCCGAAGTGAATTTGCCTGGGAGTTGAATGGGCCTCAGTGGCTCTGAATGCAACAGGTTTAATTTGGTTTCTAATGGATGATCCTATTTCAAAATGTTGATTGGTAATCCCTGGCACAGCAATTACTGTCTGCATACACAATGATGCGCACACAACGATTCATCCCCTTAAGAAAACCCAAGAGTCTAGAGCAGATCTCTAACAGGAAAATAAAATAGAACTTTTATTGGAATTCCTGTTACAAAGATTGACTTTTTTAATTATATTTAAAATTTTTTATTCATCCAGGCGCTCATAAGATCGCCGAGGACAAATGGGTGGATAAGCACATGTGGCGAAGAAAGATGTTGGTGCCCAGCTATCAAAAGAGATAGTGTCTGGGGTCTTAAAGGCTTGAAGGTGAACAAGCGGCCATGTAGCTCAGAAGCAACAAAGCCCACATGGAAGAAGCACACCAGTCTGTGCGATCACGAGGTGCCCAAGGGATCAAGTATAAGGCATCATCAAAAAAACAAACAAAACTTACCATTGTGAATGAAAGGGGAAGTGCGGAGTGGAGACCCAAAGCCCATTTGTCAGCCAATAGAGATCCCCTCACAGAGGGGTCTAGGGGAGGAGATAAGTCAGTCAGGGTGCGATGTAGTACCGATAAAGGATACAGCTTTTCCCCCATACCCTAAATGCTTCCTCCCCACAACTACCATGATCCGAATTCTACCTTGCAATTCTGGATAGAGCAGAGGTTGTACACTGGTGCAGATAGGAGCTGGAGGCACAGGGAATCCAGGGTGGATGATACCTTCAGGACCAGGGGTGTGAGGGGCGATACTGGGAGAGTAGGGGGTGAGTGGGTTGGAAAGGGGGAACCGATTACAAGGATCTACATGTTACCTCCTCCCTGGGGGATGGACAACAGAAAAGGGGGTGAAGGGAGACGCCAGATAGGGCATGATATGACAAAATAATAATCTATAAATTATCAAGGGCTCATGAGGGAGGGAGGAGCGGGGAGGGAGGGAAAAAACGAGGACCTGATGCAAAGGGCTTAAGTGGAGAGCAAATGCTTTGAAAATGATTAGGGCAAAGAATGTACAGATGTGCTTTATACAATTGATGTATGCGTATGTATGGATTGTGATAAGAGTTGTATGAGCCCCTAATAAAATGTTTAAAAAATAAAAATAAATAAAATACATGAGCGGAATGATGACTTCTCAGCATCTACTTGTCAATGGCCTCATTTGTCTTCTAACCTAACGTCCTCCCAGACACTAAACTGTCCCTTCCCGCGGGACATTCAACGTGGATCCTGGAGGAGAGAGTGGGAATTAGGGGGGGGGGCGTACAAAAGGCACGGAGAATGAGGACAAGACAATATCCTGATCAAGTCCTGTTTTAATGAACAAAGAGTCACAGCTTATAAGGGCCAGCCAAGGGGGGGGGGAGCCTCAGCCGCACATGCAGATTAGGCTCCCTTGGCAACAGGCCAATCAGGGAGTTCAGGGGAGCGCACCCTGCCCGTGAGTCAGTAAGGGCTTACAGTCTTCAATTCGGTACCCAGAGGAGTGGCATGTACACGCAAATCAAGCATAGGGGAAGATGATCTTTTGCCCAATCAAGAGGATGCAGGGCATGGGTGCTTATCTAAAGAGCATCACCCCTTGTTTGCTCAAGCTTTACAGCTACAGTGCTCTGTCACGTAGGCTGGGGTAGAAGAATGCCCAGAGCTCAGGCTAACAAATTCCAAGTAATGGCCAGGCCTCACGGCTCCAAGCAGGTCCTAATAAATTCCAAGCAATGGCCGGGCCTCATGGCTCCGGACACTAGACGGCCACCTTACATCTCCTGTGAAAGGTCCTGTATATTAATAAAAAAAAGTTATTTGGGATGGAAGGCCCCTATTGCCTCAGGAAGTCATTTGTTTTTTTAACTTTTGGTGGATAAATTCCATTATCTTTTCATCCTATTTTCAATGAACTTTTTGAGGTCCACACATTTATTAAAGATGTCTGAACCAGGATCCCTTAAATATAGTTAACAACTCCCACTGCCCCACCCAGCAAACAAAAAGTCACTTTGTGTTGGAGCACCGCTCCGACACACATGTCATACCGAGTATTTGCTCCACTGAATGTGAGGAAGTAGAGCGGATCTGGTGAGCTGGGTGGAATTGTGATGATAAGATCGAGGCGATATCCAACTGAATTCCCAACAGCACATTTTTTATGATCTGTTTACGCTAAGCAGTGCCACCATCAAATAACTATATTATTTCTTTGTGCTTTATTACTGTAGCTCTCAGAATACTGCAAGAACAAGCTCAGCTGAAGCAGGGGAGAAAACCTCCACTTATCCCAGGGTGTGCATCTCTGGTAGGTGGCCAAGTTGTTAATAAGCAAAGTGAACCAATCTGTCAGGCTGATGGGAATGAAGAGAGAACAAAATGGCACATACCAGAAGCAATTAAAATGAAAAATAACCAGGAGAGTGCTGATAAGGACTGAAGAAAGGCCCTGGATCCACGATTCTTAAAGTGGTAGTATGCCACAGCTTTTTCAGATGTTGTTGTTTGGTGTCGTTGAGTTGGTTCTGACTCATTGTGACTCTACACACAGCAGAAAGAAATGCTGCCCAGTCCTGTGGCATCCTCACAATTGTTCCTATATTTGAGCCCATCGTTGCAGCCACTGTGTCAATCCGTCATGTCTAGGCTCTTCCTCTTTCATTGCTCCTCTGCTTTACCCAGAATGATGTCATTCTCCAGAGACTGGCCTCTCTTGATATCAAAAGTATGTGACAAGAAGTCTCTCCATCCTTTCTTCTAAGGAACATTCTGGCTGTACTCCTTCCAAGACGTTTGCTAGTCCGTAGTATTTTCAATATTCTTGGTCAGTACCATAATCAAAATGCACTGATTCTTCTTTGGTGTTCCTTATTCAATGTCTAAGTTTCACATGCATATGAGCCTATTGAAAAGATCACGAATTAGGTCACTTATGAAATCTATGAGCTCAAGGACAGGTTACAAATCATCACTGCAAAACTCATTACTATGGAATCATCATTGAACGCCACCTCTCATGATTTGCTAGGAGTCCTTCTTTTCTTCCTGGGATTTCTGGATGATGCATGCGGTTGGAAGTTTCAGTTCCTTAAAAGGAAAGTCTAATAGTCTCCTTCCAAAATATCACCAATTGACAATTCTTCTCTGAGTTGGTAAGAGAGGATTGCTGTGTTTATTATACAGTAAGGCTGTAACATAAATAACACAAGTGGATGGCTTTTGCAAATGGAAAGTTTTATCTCACAGTTCAGGAGGATAGAAATCCCAATCCAGGATGCCATCTTTCTTCCTGTCAGCTCTGTTGGGAGGTCTTTGTCTTTTTGAGTTTCTGATCCTGAGTGATCTTCACATGGTTTTGTATCTCTCCTCTCCTATCTCTAATTTAACTTAAGTTTTATTTAATTTCTCTTACATATCAGAAGGAACTGACACGGCACATACTCCACAACACTAATCCTATCTCTTCAACAGGACAAGGACACTTCATTCCCTACTGGTATTGTACCTATAAGCATTGCTGATTTTGTTACGAGGTGCCTTTATGTCAGTTCCAACTCATAGTGACAATGTACAGCAGAAGGAAACCCTGCCTGGTCCTGGACCAGCCTCACAATTGGTATGCTTAAGCCTGTTGTTGCAGTTAATGCATCCAACCCTCTTGTCAGCTCATGGGCCAACTCATCTATTTTGAGTTTCAAATATATTTCAATATATATCATTTGCCATGAGTTGGAATCCAATTGATAGCAACTGCTCTCTTCCTATTGTCACTACCCGGAAAGGAGACTTAAGGGTTCAATGCTTGCCAACTGTGCATGATGGGGCGATATGCCCAATCAGAGCCTCAGCCAAGACCTGTCTTCCCATTGTCTCTCTGTAGCTAATGTGGGTTATGCTCCTATGATGATGGAGGTGGTTTGTCAGGGAGCAATGCTGTTCTTGTCCGGTGGTAGCTCACTTTCTTTATAGTGGACCCGCCATCTGTGTGCACAGAGTACATGGTACTTTGGTCTCCGCGGTTGCAGTTTTGTTCTGTACTTTCAGTGACAAGCAGCCCTGGAGACATATTGGGTTAGGCCTTGGGCTGCTAACTCCAGGGTCAGAAGTTTTACTCACTATCCACCCAGCAGGAGAAAGGTAGGGTTTTCTGCTTCTGTAACTAACAGCTTACAGCCTCAGAAACCCAACAGGGCGATTCTACTTTATCCTATAGGGTCTCTATGAACCAGAATCAATAAAATGGCAGTTAGCTTTAGTGACAAAAAATTAGAAGAACAATTCATTTCACCTGTTTACACAGCCATAGAGTGTTTTCCTCATTACGGGGTGTTGGATAAAGACTTAATTGATCTGATGTGGTTACTTTCAGTGGTTGCAGTTAACGTCTTGTCTTCTGCGTTACTGTAAAGATTGATTTGTACTTAGCACACCTGAAAGGGAACACCAACCTAGATTTGGAGTTTTAGGAAGACGATGATTAACACCTCTTTACTCCTCTCCTAACTAGGAGTCAGCGAGAGAGATATGAAAATATCAGCTCTGTAATAGTAGTAACATGGTGGTGGTTACAGATTAAAGTTGGCATCAGACTCTTGAGACACAAATAGTCTCTACCATTAGGTTTAGGTAGGTTTCTGACCAACAAGAACAAAAACTAAAACAAGAGACCCAGCAGGCTCAGTTTCTTTTCTTTATTAAGAGTCTGGCAGCTGTCCAAGCATCTATTCTTTCGCATGCCCGCATCCCCCGCACCCCCTCCCCCACTCCCATGAGATATGTATAGTTGCCATGTCTGAGGACCATGGTATATGACACTCATGGTCACTTACCCCAGAGGAGCCATAGTTCCGTGGTTCCTTAATATTTTATACCTTTCTCTGCGTGCAGCCTGAAACTGCAGTGGAATTTCACTCAGCAAAGTGTGGAAACATCGATACCCATTGATCTTAACTGTACTGTCTCTAAGGGCACAGTTCTCAGTGAGACCAGGCCATTCTTAGACTTGACGTGAACTTTGTTCTCACTCTTACTAATTTAACATGTCTCTAATTGAATTCCACCCCCAACTTATAGCTGCACTTATCTATCTCAGTCTGGTCCAACTCCATCTGCCAGTCTCCTAAATCAAGCTTCCCTCTTTCATTCTTTCTTTCTTTTTTTTTTAGAAGACCAGAGTCTTTGTTTATTAGATGAATTAGCTGATAACTTGTAAGCAGTTGAAAATCTGTGAAATGGCATGATTACTATTTCACTTATCAATTTTTCAAAACATTTTATTAGGGACTCATATAACTCTTATCACCATCCATACATACATCAATTGTGTAAAACACATCTGTACATTCTTTGCCCTCATCATTTTCAAAGCATTTGCCCTTCACGTAAGCCCTTTGCATCAGGTCGTCTTTTTTACCCCCTCCCTCCCTTTCCCCCCCTCCCTCATGAGCCCCTGATAATTTATAAATTATTATTTTGTCATATCTTGCCCCATCCAACCTCTCCCTTCACCCCCTTTTCTGTTGTCCATCCTCCAGGGAGAAGGTCACATGTAGATCCTTGTAATTGGTTCCCTCTTTCCAACCCATCCTCCCTCTACCCTCCCAGTGTTGCTACCACCAGGGTTCGAGCCACCATCATTTCTTCCTGTTGGTTACAAGAGCCTCATCTGCGTCTGTGTTTGCCAATTGCCTTTACTTCCATCAAATGGCTATTTTAAACATGGTAGCCGTTCTACGACGGGGGATGATTGACAATGCTTTCCACTTTTACTTTGCACTCCCTTCTTTGTTTTTGTTTTCTGTGGTTGTTGTTTTTTGTCATAATATGACCACCAAAGTAAACCAGAGTTGTTCACAATCCGTGTCAAGCAGATGGCGGCAGGGCTCCCACTTAATTCTAGCACCAATTCAAGAACAATGAGTCTTATAGCGTGGCCCTGTTCAATATTTGCCTGCATAAAGAGATCACTAGAGATCAGGGTGCTACAGCAAAGTGTGGTGAAGAAAGCAGATGGTGCCTGGCTATCAACTGGGATAGTGTCTAGGTGGTTTTAAAAGCTTGTATTCAAAGAAGCAGTCATCTAAGTAAGGCTTCAACTAAGTCCCATGGTAGAAGCACACTAGGCTGTGTGATCCAAAGGTGACCATAACAAAATCCAAATATGATGAAGGGAAAAGAATCAAAGTTTAAATTGTGAATACTTAATTTGTAGGAAAGCTATGGAGGAGAGTGGGAACCCAAAACCCATCTGCAAAGTAGTAAGATTAAGCCTCTGGAAGATCCACTCTAACCATGGGCAAGGGTCTCAAACAGCTTTATTACCAGGCAGAGGCTATATTATGGTAGATCAAACTACAGTATCATATGATACTTGGCCAGTTAACCTCCCTCTTGACCCAAACTAAATTTGATCTGGGCTTAAATATTTTTCACTTGTCCCATAACAGAAATTTCTTCTATATTTTTCAAAAATGTTGTTGGTGGTCTTTTCTGCCTTAATCTTTGTTTGTATCAATACTACTTTCTTCTTTCAGCTTTGTTCTGTTTTGATTTTTTATTGTTTATGTCAGGTTTTCCAGTTTAGGAAACACAGAAGGAATGGGCGAAAAGAGGCAATCGCTGATGCGAGGGTGTATTGGAAAAGGGGTTAGGAGTGGAGGAGTGGGGAATATTGGTAATGGGGTTAGGAGTGGGGGGGGGATATTGGGAATCGGGTTGGAAGTGGAGGAGTGGGGGCAAACAGTGAATGCAGGGGAGGAAAGTGAGCAGCAGGACTGATTGAGATGAAGAACATACAACTTTTTAAAAAGTGGCCAACAATGGGAGTCAATTTTACATCAAGAAAACTACTTAGGGGAAAAGAAAACTTGCTCAATGGCTATCGTGGGTGAAGGAGGAAGTGTTTTTGCTTAGGGTGCATTGAGTTTATGTTAATGGTGGTGGGATCGTTTGGGAAAGGATATCAGTAATGGTTCCATAACTGAATGCACTCAATGGCACTGAAATGTCCATGTAGAAGCTATTGAATTACAGAATGTTTTGTTGTGTATATTTTTCTCACAGGTAAAAAATAATAATTATATTAATAGTAAATACAAGGAAGAAAAATGTGCAAAAATTAACTATGATAATGACTGTACAACTCACTTTGATATGATCAACTATTGAATTATATGATATGTGGAAGAAGTGCCAAGAAAACTAAATGAATAAGTAACTAAGCAAATAAATAGATAGATGGATAGATAAATAAATATGGCAGCTAGATTGGACTCTAAAGGAGAGAGAAAAGGAATATATCAATCCTCTCTTCAAAGCCAATTCATTTTTTAATTCCACATCCCATTCAGAGTCAGGGCCCAAATCTCCCTCCTTCCTTCTGCATTCATTATTTTCCACCCAGTTACACACACACGCACACACACACCAGCATTCCCCAATAAATCCTTGCATCAGTTATTGCCTTATACTTTCCCTCTTTCTATGCTTCATAAACTGGAAACCTAACGGAAACCATAAAAAACAAAACCAAGATGAAACAAAATTAAAAAACATAGAAATAAAAATAAAAATTAAGAAAGAAAAGACTGAAGGCAATATTAAAATAAACTAGATAGGAAATTCCTCTCATGGAGCAAGTGAGAAATATTTAAACCTAGATTAAATTCAGGTTGGGTCAAGTGGCAGGTCAGTTTACCAGGTGCCATATTATACTGTAGTTCCATTCACCACAATCAAGTTTCCTAATCGCTGTCTGTTAGCAAAGCTGTTAGTGTCCCTCAGCTTTGGCCAGAGGAGATCCGCCAGAGACTTAATTTCGGCATGTACACTGCAGGTGGATTGGGGTCCCCACTTTCCTTCATACCGTCTATAAATTGGGTGTTCACAATTTGAGCTCAGTATTTTTCCCTTCATCATACTTGGATTTTATTATTATCATATTTGGATCACACAGCCTGGTGTACTTCTTCTGTGTGGACTTAATTGAAACCTCAATTAAATGGAAACTTGTTTGAATACATGCATTTAACACCCAGACACGGTTCCAATTGATTTTAGGCACCATCTGCTTTCTTCACTACACTTGGCTGTAGCACTCTTACCTTCAGTGATCTCTTTATGCAGGCAAGTATTGAGGAGGAGGGCCATGTTTAAGAGCTGATTGTTCTTGGGCGGGGCTAGAATTAAATGGAAGCCCAGAATTCATCTGACAAACAAATAATTCATTTGATCTCTCACGGGGTGAGTAATAGGTGGGAAAGAGGGAAGGAAATTAATAAAACTGAAATCTCATCCCACAGCAACATGGAAGGAGGGACAGAGGTTATCTCTGGCAAATGGAAGCTGTTTGGGATCCTGAATAGGAAAGAGGAAAGTAAGTAAAATCTGAATAAAATATGGAATTTAGTTAAGACTAAGCCCCCGTTTCCATTTGTCAGTGATGATAATTATACCCCAGTGATGTTAGATGTTAACAACAGAGGAAACTGGGTAAGGAGTGTCTAGGATCTCTCTGTACTACTTTTGAATCTAAAATGTTTCTAAAATTAAAAGTTAATTTTAAAATGTGTCAGGGAATTAGTAAGCACTTCACTTGCAGCCAAAGGAGTCCTGGGTGGTGTTGTCAGGTAAGTATTGGACTGCTAACCACACGGCTGGTGGTTCAGGCCTCCCAGTCCCTTTGTGGGAGAAAGAGGAGACTACCTGCTGCCATAAAGATTTCCAATCTTGGAAGCTCTTGACTCAGTGACAGTGGGTTTTTCTCAGCACTCACAGCCCATGCAAATCCACGTAACTAGAATTTCAGAGGTTATTGATGCCTAGTGGTCTTTATTGGATACAGCTGCAGCAGCCTTTATGTCAGCAGACACTAGTCTACTTATTTGACCTGTTAATACAAATGCTGCACTTCTCAGTTGCTACTGTTTTATCTTCAAGGATTCATGAACAGAATATGCCTGACAAGTGTTAGATGAAAAAAGTGAATCCATCTCATGGTTTTTCTGTTTGCATATTTGCATACTCTTTTATCCTTGGTCTATTGAGAAGTACTGAAAAGGTAGGTCTTTAGTGGAACGAGCTCTTTCTGTAGGGGGTTATAATTTGTGTCAGTTACTTCATCACTCTGAAATTGGAAAATATAATCAAACTAAGATATTCTCTGTCTATTGAAAGGCAGTATGCTTCCCTGGAGCCTGTGTTAGCAAATTGCTTTTCCTAATGATTGAAATTCCAATACTGTGGATTGCAAACAGACAGAACCCATCAGAAATGCTCTTGGTGAGAATGGTGAGTCTTAGACTCGCTGACATCATCTGGAACCTGTAAACTGGAAAGCTAATAAAAACAAGGGGATCTCTCAGTGAGATGGTCAACACAATGGGCATACCAATGGACTGAAAACATACCATGGAGTCACAAAGATGGCACAGGACTGAACGGAGCAGCACTTCCTTCTGTTGTACACGAAGTCACCTTGAGTCAGAGTGACTAAAAGTTCAGAATTTACAGATATCTCATAGCTTCCCAGGATGCATTTTTCTGTTTTGAACAGAGAGCTGTTACTCTGGGCCCTTGGTTTGCAGGGCCATGTGCTCACAGGACTGGACGGTGAGGTGTCCTCAGAATGGACTGATGTGCTACCTTTCTGATCTCCTAGGACCTGCTGAGGAATTATTTTGCAAGAGTATGCTTGATGATGTGGAGAGAGAAAATGAGGTACCCGGCTGTGCACTGTGTAAATACTCACCACCGTGTTCTCAGGAGGCACGCGAAGCAGGGAGCAAGGAAGAGCAAGGAAAGACATTTGGTCATTAGCTGGGGATGCCACATGGTGGATGGGAGAAACTGATGAGGCCCTGAGTAGTGGTTTTTCTTAAAGGTAAGGTCGATTTGTACATCTCTCCCATCACTTCCCACCCCACCCATCGTTGCTTCAGTTCAATTCATTTTGGCAATGAATTAAAATATCTTTAAAGAGGATCATTAGCAGTTTTGTATACGAACAAATACTTAATTTAATGCAAATGGGAACATTGGCAAATAGCCATGGTTTTCCTGGTGTCTACTCTTCAGACACCTTTGTTTCATCTTATTTCACTTTAATATTCAAAGTTTGTTATTAGTCACCAATATAACAATCATAGCATTCAGAGAAAAATGCTGGATGATTTGAAATCCACAATCTGAAGTAACATGAGAGTGTAAATCTGAGTCTTTAAGATCTGAAGTTTTGTAAATGACTGGCAAGCAAATCAAAGTACAAGTCAATTTTTGTGCCTGTGTAGCTAGGTGTTCCTCGAGCTTGAACCAAATTTATAATTTATGGTTTGATTTTAGAATTTCAAGCACACTTTAACATAATTTAATTACTTAATTAAAAAGTATACTTTCCTCACTCTTTTAATAGCCCAGTACCCACGGCACTTATATTGCATTGATCGTTCAGACGTAAAATTTCATGGATCAGGGACAAACAATTGTCAATACAGGGTTATTTACGGGGTTCTTGTGTTTTTTTTTGGCTTCTTGATTCTTAAAATTTTGTGTTGATAATGAGACTATTGTATGCATAGAGTTGAGGAATTGAAATAAAGCCATAGGACACTGGAATTTTATACTAGAAAGGGCACAGTTAAAATGAGGGAATCATTAATATAGACCGCAGCACCATGGCAATGGAATGGGTGGGAAAATCCATTTTGGGGAGCTTAGAGAGCAGCAGGTTAATCTAGGGTGCCACAACAGAGTGAGACGTTGAAAGGGAAGCTGTGGGGGGAGAAAGCAAGAGTTGAAGACATTTCATTGGAATGGAATACCTTTCGATATCTTTAGAAAAAGTCCAACAAACTTGTGGATTGATTTGAAAATTATTTTTATGGTTCAATTTGTGTTTATTAGAATGAGACACACAGTCTCTAGAAGAAACAAAAATTACAGTTTTGTTGCCTTAACACACATGAACTTTGATAGGAGACGAACACCCAGATTTTAGCCTGAACAAGAGTGCATGTTTGTCATGCGTGCCTTCTCTATGGAATTCATCAGACTGCGGAGCAAGCAACACCGTAACGTGAATCATGATCGTTGTCAGAATTGCCCCAAAATCCACAGAGGCAAATGCTGAAATTGGGAGTGCAGCTTTTCTGAGCACATTCAGACGAGGAACCCCATCTGAGCTTGGTGCCAGTGTGTGGGATGATGAGTCATCTCTAAAATGGGGAAGCCTGAAAGATGTTCTTATAGAAGTCTCGTTTGGGAAGTGAATAGTTAAAATAGTTTAAACAATAGGCCGTTTGTTAGAGAGATTTCCTATATTATGCAAATGGATTATATGCTAACTGAAAAATTGGAGCCACGAAACCACTCAAAGGTGCTTTGGAAGAAAGCCCTGCCATTCTGCTTCCAAAATCTCTGTGGAAGATGGTTCCATTCTGACCCACCGAGGGCAGCCATGAGGAAGGAAGATGGACACTCTAAAGAAGCTGGCTGGCCAGCAATAGGAAAATCCAAGAGTCAGAATATCAGTTCGGAATTACATTTGACCACTGGTTACAGAAATTGAGAATAATAGTGACCAACCGGAGAGGGGTTTATTTTTCTAATAAATGATATGCAATCCAGAGATAGGTTGCCCAAGACAGACTGGATAATGTCATCGAGGAGTAAGATTCTTTCTCTATTTTGGTTCTGCCATCTGTAATTCGGGGCAACCCCATGCACTACAGAAAGGAAGGCTGCTCAGCCATGTACCATCCCCATGATCAGTTGTGACTGGGTCGTTTTGATGCACATGGTTCTCATTGGCTGGTTTTCAGAAGTAGATTCCTAGGCCTTTCTTAGTCTGTCTACCCCTGGAAGCTCCGCTGAAACCTGTTCAGCACCATAGCAGCATACAAGTCTCCATTGATAGATGAGTGATTCCTTATGAGGTATCTTAGCAGAAACTTTAACGGGGTCTCCTGCATGTAAGGTGAGAATTCTACCATAGAGCCAGTGCCTTGAAGCTTGTGTTAGGTAGAGAAAAGCTTGTGTTGGGTTGAGAGGCTGGCATCTGGAGCACACTTTGGGAAGATCAGGTAGCATGGTGCAGGCAGGAGGGGGACACCTGCTGAAACTCTCTGCGGCTAGAAAAAGCAGGTCTGAGTAGCTGTTTAGAGGAGGAAGGTGGGGTGGCCACAATGACTCTGAGGGAGTCATTACAATCTGAGGGTCAGGGAGGATGCAGTGGCTTCCCTGACTCCGCCTATAGTTATAGAAACAATGCTCAGTGATGTGTTGAGTACGAATCCTGCAGTCCACCCCTTGTCTCTTAGCTTGTCATACTGTAGTGGTTTGCTTTTGCTGACAGCTATGTCATCAGTATTTCCAGTACCAGCAGAATCACTAATGGTGAACAACTTTCCGAAGAAATTCCAAACTAAGAACAGACCATGAAGAAGGAATAGTATGTCTACTTCTGAGAGAATAAAATTCACTGCCGTCAAGTCAACTATGACTCATAAGGACCGTATGGAACAGGGTAGAACTTCCCTATCAATTTCTGAAGCTTCAAATGTTTATGGGAGCTGAAAACCTATTATCCAATGAAAGCTTTATGAATAGCAACAGAACATTGTCAGAAATAGATTTGGAAGGTGAATCATTCAAGTTGGAAGGTACTGAAAATACAACTCAGTTAGAGCTTCCTTCTCAAAGTAGAGTTTACTATAATGATGTTGATGGAATAAAGGTTTCTGAGTCTTCATTGGAAAATGACTCAAAATGAGAAGTAACAGCTGTAGCAATTAATAATCTGATGGTGGAATGGATGCATCATCAATCTAGGAAGTTAGAGGCTGTCAAAAGTAAAATGGAATGCAGACAGATCAATATCCTAGACATTAGTGAGCTGGAATGGACTGGTATTGGCCATTTTG
The DNA here is from genome assembly GCF_050624435.1 of Tenrec ecaudatus. Taxonomy (NCBI): domain Eukaryota; kingdom Metazoa; phylum Chordata; class Mammalia; order Afrosoricida; family Tenrecidae; genus Tenrec; species Tenrec ecaudatus. The sequence goes on from NW_027457600.1 coordinate 254,183, forward strand.
AATCAGATAATCATGTGGTTTCCTGTGCCAGATATGACAAAAGAAATGGAGTCAAATTCATCTTCAGAAAAAGAACATTTCAAAATTTCTCTTGAAGTGCAGTGTTGTCTCTGATAGGACAATATCTATACACATACAAGAAACCCAGCTTATACAACTGTTGTTCGCACTTACACGGCAACACTACAGCTAGTGAAGAAAAAATTGAAGAATTCTACCAACTTCTTCATTCTGTAGTTGATCAAATATGCAATCAAGATGCTTTGATAATTATTGGCTATTGAAATGTAAACGTTGGAAACAAAAAGGAAGAACAGAAATTGGAAAATGGGGCCTTGATAATAGAATGAAATTGGCGATTGCATGATAGAATTTTACAAGACCAATGACTTCTTCATTGCAAATCCTTTACTCTCCACCACAGAGGCAATGACTATACACATAGAATACACAGGAACCAAATATCTCCATCTGTGGGAAGAGCCATGAAAAAGCCCAATAACATCAGCTGGAACAAGGTCAGGGACTGACTCTGGGACACATCATCAACTTTTCATATATGTAAGTGCAGGTTGACACTGAACAACAACAATGAAAGTCCATAGGAGCCCAAAATGACTTTGAGTATACCCCACCTGGATTTTAAGGACATCTCAAGAACAGATTTAATGGATTCACCGCTAAAGACAGAAGGCCGGGTGGGCTGTCGGATGGCATCAAGAACATCATACATGAAGAAAGCAAGTGATCGTTAAAAAGACAAAGAATGCATGTCAGAACACTCGGAAACCTGTCCCTAAACATGGAGTAACTAAGGCAAAGGCCAATGGGAGAAATGATGAAATAAAAGAGCTGAAGAGAAAAATTTAAAGGGCAGCTTAAGAAGGTGAAGCATCATAATGAAAGGTGCAAAGACCCCTAAAAATATTTGCAGGATATCTCAAACTGAAAGAACTAAAGAAACAAAAATTAAAGCTCAAGGTGAAATATTAAATGATTATATGGGCTAGATATTGAATATTTCAGGGAATAATAATAATAATAAGATGGAATACACAAAGTCACTGTACCAAAAATAAATGACTGACATACAACCATTTCCAGAGGTAACATGATCAAGGACTGATGGTATTGAAGGAAGATGTCCAAGGTGCACTGAAAGTATTAACAAAGAATTCCAAATGACATTTTTCAACATGCTGGTGAAGCACTGGAAGCCCTCACTGTGCCAATAAATTTGGTAGACTGCTACCTCGTCAATGGACTGTAGGGGACTCATATTTGTACCAATCCCAAAGAAGCATGACATAAGTATATATGTATAAATATGCATCAATATACATTTGTAAAATTATGTATTATATTACATTTATATTCATACAACTATATATTTTACAGTTGTATAACACACATTATAGGCATATATTACATTTATATATACACATATAATTATATACATATTACACACGTGAAAACATATTCTAGCTATAGAATATATATGTCCTGCCATTATTTCTTTGTTCATTTGGTTTCTCAAGATATTTGTGGAGTGACTGAGGACTTGCAGTTCATGTGTTCTAGGAACCTTGAAATCTGTCCCCTAATTAAGCTCAGACCTTCAAGAGTTGCTTGTCTCCCCGACTTGCAAGGTTCTGTTGTGAGGTCTCATATGGCCTGCAGCCACCAGTTAATACTGAAAAACAGCCCAATGAGACTCCTAGAGTTTTCCGTAATCTTGGGGATAGCATGAGTCTCCACACAATGTCTCCCTAATGGAACCCATGGGAAGGTCTCAGGGCTAGAAATAGTTGTACTGCTCCCAAGCGACTCTTCTCTTCTCTCTCATGGCACAGACTTGCCTGCATGTTTAGAGAGCAGAGTTGCTTGGGTGCCCACCTTACTTCACATAGAGGGCTTTGTGGTTATTTTGTTGTGCCAGCGTAGTGCTGACTTCATTAAGCCTTGCTATCTTTTTCTCAATACATCAACCTCTTGGTTGTTGTTCCTAGTCGTTGTTATCTCACTGTGCTGTGTAGCGGCCCATATAAACAACCAGAGGTTGTTCAGGGTTTGCAGAGAGCCCTGGTTCCTAAATTTGTGCTCCACGTGCATCCCAATCAGAGGGAACTTTGTTGAAACACAGATTACACCCCCGCCACTCCCCCACCCAGAGTATATACTGACCCTTCCAGTCAGGGCCTGTGCCTGAGACTCTGGGCTTCTAAACCATTCTCAATTGGCACTGCTGATCCAAGAACTGTACTTCGGGAACCAATACCATAAAGAAAAGTATCCCTAGTAGCACTGGGAGTTAGGTGTTGGGCTGCTAACTGCAGGATCAGTGGTTCACACCCACCAGCCTCTCTGCTAGAGAAAGATAAAGCTGTCTTATCACATCTTTATTTACAGTTTCAGAAATTCCTATACAGGACGGCTATGTGTTGGAATCAACTCCATGGGTTTGGAGTTGTTGTTTAATCACTCTTCTTTATTGTTAAAATAGGCTCCGGTGCCTATTATACTTCCAGACATAAATGTGACCTTTTGCTTCAAATAAACAAGCAAGAATAAGGGACAGAAAACTGTCACCACATAGCAAAGTAAATGTCTTTAAAGCACCAAGACCTTTCAAATTATAGCAAACAAGAAAACCAATAATAAATAAACCCTACTTATTTGTTTGCAAAAATTGTCACCAAGTAATATTTTATAATAGAGCTGCCTCAAAGAATTGACTCTGACACAGTCTCAACTGCATGCCTTATTTAATTCTGGGCTTGGGATAGAACTATTTGAATGAATTGCCATCAAATGAAGGGATATTGTCCAAAAGTCAATAGAAAAGTTCAAAATAAAAACCACTATTTATAAAATATCTATTAAGGCCCGTCAATATTTGGGTCATTCATTTTTTTTTCTAGCCACTCAGCGCTGTCAGCCCCTTTTCCCAAACTGAAGATAGAATTCTGAATTGAGAAGTAGTTTTGATTTATCATAAAGAAACAAAACCAATTGCTTATATCACCAATAGACACATCAAGCCAAGAGGAGTATGTTTTGTTTGAATTCTTCATTATGCAGCGGGCACTGAACAAGTCCCTCTGGGATGATGTGGTTCTCGCCTTAAAGGAATGTTCTGAATGGTTGCAGAGATTAAAAACAGCAGCAACAACAACAACAAAAAACAATGAAAAACTCATGTGACTAAAAGAAAAGAGGAAAGTTTCCAAAATATAGCATAGGGAATGGGGGCGGTCGAGGTAAATTTGGATGTTTAGGAAGGAAATAAAGTGCAAAATAGGGTTTGAATGATGGGCCAAAGATTGAAGCCTTCTGATTAGAGAATTAGCTGGACAAAAGTCCGTAAGAAACCACGCAGGAGACAATACTTCAACTTCACAGAGTGAGCTCTTTGCCCTTTGTAGCCACAGAGGAGGGCGGTTCCCGCAAGCTCGAGTCACCCCGCTTTAATCTTCTACATTATTTTCCATTTTATCACGTCCCTTCTTTTTTTTCAATCTTCAAATCTAAAGAGTTTCTTTATTATTTTTTTATATAATAACATGCACAAAAACAAGACAGAGACAAAACATTCTCTAACCCCTAGTCTTAGTTTCTGATTGCAGCTATCATATCAATATTACAGTTGGGTGGCTTTATCATTCTGGAATTGGTTTTCTCATAATTTTGGAGATAAGCAGTCCCAAATCATGGAGCTGGCTATAAGAGAAGGCTTGCTCTGTGGGGTCTAGGGTAGGTCCTTGTTTCTTTACCGTTTTCCTTTCTCAGCAACTTGGGTAGCTTCATGTGACATGGCATCTATCACCCCTTATCTCTATCTACTTCCAATGACTCTGTGTCTTTTAAATGTACTCCTTTTATAAAATTTCAAAAGTCATTGGCTAAAACATACCCAGCACTGAGATGGCCTCATTAACCTAACAACGACTTTTCCAGATGGTATTACATCCACAAGATGAACAAGGCAAAGCTAAGCAATCCAAGCCCACTGCCACTGGATCCATTCTGAACTGTGCGTTGGACGCCCGGGACTTTCAATCTTTCAGGAGCAGACCGTTTCGTATTCCTCCCAAGGAGCTCCTGGTGGCTTTAACCGGCTGGCTTTGTGGTTAGCAGGCCCACACTTACCGCAATCATGTTCTTACTGGGCGCGGTACAGTCCACCCGATGTGTAAGGAAACGCAGCCCACACCTTCCCCATCCTCACTGTTGGTATGTTTGAATCCATTGTTGCAACCACCGAGCCAGTCAGTTTTTCACTGACACTCGACCCAGCATAATGCCCTTTTCCAGGGACTGGTCTGCAGCCATGTCCAAAGAAGTACTTGGAACCTGGTCTTGGCATCCTCACTTTGAAGGAGCCTATGTTACACATGTATGTTGTTGTTATTGTTAGGTGCCATCGAGTCACTTTCAACCAACAGTGACCCTGAACAACACATATGCCACCACAGTACAAAAACCCAGCTAACAAGTGGTGGGCCACAGGTATGGATTCGGATTTTAAAAACACATATTTTTTGGAGATGCATTTCAATCAATAATACCCTTTATGTCTCCATCACTTAAAATCTACATTTTTTTTTTCACTCTCAATCTCAGGCCCACAAAACCCAGCTCAGTTGCCTGTGCAAACTATCCCAGGATCCTCCCCAAACCCGCCACTAGTGATTAGCTAGCTCGTACTTTGCATTGAGGAGAAGAGCATTCCTTCCTCTATTTACTTGTGTCCCACTTTTACTCACGGGGCAGTGGCGGCGCACTGAAAGAATTCTCACCTAGCACAGAGGAACCTGGCTTTGATTCTTGCACCTCCTGCGCATCCATCAGCGGAGGGACACCTGTGGCTAGTAGCTAACTGCAATGAAAAGTTGGACTTAGCATGTTTTCACTGTAGTTTCCCTGCAGTTCCTCTGTGAGAACCCTTTGCCCAGAGTGTGTCACAGAGCAGCGTATCCATGTGGGCCACCTGGACCCAGCTAGAAATGCTGACATAGAGTAGCTGAGGGGAAACTGAGGGTGGAGCCAGCAATCTACAGTCTGCAAGCTCTCCCGTCATTCTCATCACAGGCGCTCTTTGAGGAAAGCTCTCTATTGGCAAATTACCAGCGCGCCCTCTACTCCGGAGGATCTACTCCCTCCTCCCAGAAGACATCCGTTCTCTAATTAACAACACGCTGTTTTAAGAGTGGAGATTCTGCATTTATTTTAAGATGAACAGTTTTAATTTGCCCAGCAGTTGGCTTTAAAAACAAAATGAGGATGTTTGCTCCCTACGTGTAACATTTCATTGGCTTTATTATATAGTGCAAATGCCCTGATGACTTTTAAAAATGATTAGACTTCAACCGTGGGTAATGAATGCCTTAGCGTGCTGCGATAAATTGGATAATAACAATGATTTAATAGAAGTCAAGCTATCGAACAGTAGGAAGGAAAAACCCTGCCAATTAATTTCATTTTTTCTAAAAACCATGGCCATTTAAAGGAAATCGCCCACTTTCAATCCTTATGTGGAGCAAATTGTTCACACACTCAGATATTACCTGAAGGGGTGAGGTTTGAGTCCCCCAACAGGCACTTGGGAAGAACCTGTCAAAATTCACCACTGAATACCTTTCCCAGCTACTGGCTATTGGGATATTCATTTCTAAAACTTTGCCTAATTCTAGGACAATTGTGCACAGGAAAATTTGAAGAAATAAACCTGTTTAAGGTGCACACTCATTGCTGATTCTCCAGTGAAGTTGGAAATGCTCACCATATGTGTAAGGTATGTAAAATGCTTTTCCACACAAACCAAAAAAGTATATAGACACACACATGATCATATATAGAATATATAACAGAGCATAATTTATAGCATGTTGTTAGGTGCCATCAAATTGGTCTGACCCCTGGCGACCCTATGCACAGCAGAAATAAACACTGCATGGACTGCACCATCCTCCCAATTGTTGCTGTGCCTGAGCCCTTTCTTGCAGCCAGTGTCAGTCCATCTTACTGCGGGCCTTCCTCTTTGTCACTGCCCCTCCACTCTACCAAGCATGATGTCCTTCTCCAGGGACTGGTCTCTCCTGATAATATGTCCAAAGTATGTAAGACAACGCCTTGTGATCCTGGCTTCTAAGGAGCACTCTGGCCATACTTCTTCCAAGACAGACTTGTTTGTGCTTCTAAAAGTCCATGGAACTTTCAACATGCTTCTCCACTCCACAATTCGAATACATCCATTCTTCTTTGGACTTCCTTAGTGGATGTCCAATTTCCATATGCATATGAGGCAATGGAAAATACCATGGCTTGCCTGACCCAAGCACACCTCAGTCCTCAAAGGAACATCCTTGTTTTTCAATACTCTGAATAAGTCTTGTACAGCAGATTGACCTAATGCAGTGTGTCTTTTGATCTCTTGACTGCTTCTTCCATGATAATTGATTGTGTATCCAAGTTGGACAAAACCATGGACAGCTTCAACCTTTTCTCCATTTGTCATGATATTACCTATGGTCCAGTTGTGAGGATTGGGCCCTCTACATTGAGCCATACTCCATACTGAAGGCTGCAGTCCTTTTTCTTCATCAGCAAGTGCTTCCAGTCCTCCTCGCTTTCAGCAAGCAAGGCTGTGTCATGTGTACATCGCAGGTTGTTAATCAGCCTTCTTCCAATCCTAGTGACATGTTCTTTTTCAGATAGTCCAGCTTTCTGATTATTTTTGCTCAGCATATAGATTGAATAAGTATGGTGAGAGGATGCAACCCTGACATACACCATGCAATATTCCTTTGTTCTGTTCTCACAACTGTCTCTTTTTTTTAATCATTTTATTAGGGACTCATACAATTTGTATCACAATCCATCCATCCATCCATCCATCCATCCATCCATCCATCCATCCATCCATCGTGTCAAGCACATTTGTACATTAGTTGCCATCATCATTCTCAAAACATTTGCTCTCCACTTAAGCCCTTGGTATCAACTCCTCATTTCCCCCCACCTCCCTGCTCCCCCTTCTCTCATGAACCCTTGATAATTTATAAATTATTATTATTTCATCATGCCTTACGCTGTCCAACATCTCGCTCCCTTCATCCATTTTTCTGTTGTCTGTCCCCCAGGGAGGAGATTATATATAGATCCTTATAATTGATTCCCCCTTTCTACACCACCTTTCCTTCACCCTCCAGTATCACCACTCACATTTTTTCCCATTAACCCCATGAGAAATACTTGGGCTTTGGGTTTCTGCTTATTTTTCTCTCTAATTTTTTGGCAATTACAAATTATGCTGCAATTAATGTTGATATACAAGTCTTAAATTTACCTTGGGTACATAGTGAAGCATGTGAAATTCATAGTTTGCATGTAAATATGTTTATATCAAACAACTTTGATTTTCTCATAACCAATTGGATAATTTCATGTTCTCACCAGGAGTTCATACTTCCTCTGCCTATTGTGATGAATTGCTTTTCTCTTTATGTTGTGAATGTTCCTTATGTTTTTTTTCTGTAAACAAATCTTTTATAGGCTTTGTTGTTTGTACTTGTTTTTTCCCAGTATACATCTTCCTAGATTTTCCATTTTTTAACCAATTCTTTCAACAGTCAAAACATTTTCATTTTGATAAATTCAACATTTATTTTTCCCCTGTGCTTTTTTATTCTATTTTTAAAATTGTTGCTATTAATTTGCTCGGTCAAAATAAGTTTTCCCTGTTTTCATGTTGAATTTTTATAGTTTTGGCCCTTACACTTAGCTCATTGGTTTATTTGAGTTAAATAAAATGAAGATTAAGATTTAGCTATCCAATAGTAAGACATGGTTTGAAAGATTACCCTTCCTCCATGATAGAGCATTGGTATCTTTGCTGAAATTTTATTGACCATATATGCATGTGAGTCTATTTCAGTACTTTTCATTCTCTACATTTGGTCTACATGCTTCTTATATTTGACGTTTATTTTCTAGATTCCTAAGGATGCAAATAACACGTGGGTCTGGAAATGACACTGTTGTCAGCTTTGCACCTTCATTTCTGACTTTGTACTTTTACTACTCTGGTTTTCATACACTGGCTAAGAAGCCCAGGACAATGCTGAATAGAAATTTTTGTTTATATCATGATATTTGGGAAAAGAGCTTACTATTCCACCATTAAGAGTGATGGTGACTTAGGTTTTTTATAGATAGACTTTATCAGATTGAAGGAGTCCCCATCTACTACCGTTTGCTGAGATTTTAAAATATCATGAATGGATAATTGCAGTTTACCAAATGTTTTATACATCTTTTGAAATGTATGGCTTTCCTCCTTTATTGTGTCAACATGATGAATTACATTAATATCTGGATGTTAAAATTGCATTCATCTTTTGGAATGTATTTTTCTTTTTTCTTTTGTCACCATGATGAATTATGCTGATTAAGATATGAATACTAAACTGAAAGATTAATGCTTCAACTTGACCCAGAAATGACCCAGAAGAAAGGCCTGGCGTTCTACATCCCAGTAAATCAGGCGTTGAAAGTGGTTTGAAGCACACAGCTTTACCCTGACCTGCATGAGGTCACTGTGAGATGGAATCGACTCAATTGAAACTGGTTTATGTCAAGAGGTTTCGGAAATTGGTGGTCGGCATAGACCTTTGGGAGATAAAGTCTAAATGCCAGACTTCCTAGGCTGCATTCTAGCTTTTCCAGGGGGTCAGAGGACAATTTCTCACTATTTAACTAGTTCTCTAACACCTTTAACACGCTAACAAAAAAACTTCTAGCCTCCCAAATTGTGAGAGAATAAATTATTAAGTTAAGAAAACAAACAAAGAAGAAGCAGTGCCTTCCTCGAGGTCACACCAATTATAAGGAGTGGGAGTCTGGTTTGAAACATGCAGCTTTGAGTCCAGGCCCAGTCCTTGTGTGTTAGGACTCACTGTTCACAGATGTCCCTTCCTGTCCTCCTAATACCCACATGTGCTGGGAGCTTAGTGCCCATGATATTAAGCTTTCCTCATGATACTTTGGGAGAGAGTGAACATTCCCCACTGAGCACTGTGTTGTGGTCTGCCCTTCCGTGGGGCCCTAGAAGTGGATTCTATTGTTGTTAGGTGCCATCTATTTGGTTTGACTCAGAGACACCCTTGGTACAATAGCAACTCTATGCACAACAGAACAACATATTGCCCAGTTGATCCATCCTCAGAATAGTTCTTATATTGGCGGTCATTGTAATGGTGTTAATCTATCTTTTTGAGAGCCTTCCTCTTTTGCACTGCTCCTCTAATTAGCTGACACCTAAATTAGATGGCTGCTTATTTTGAGACAAGTTTTTTAGACCCCAAGTGCTATCCTTTTTAAAATTTTTAAATTGTTTTCTTAGGGGCTCGTACAACTCTTATCACAATCCATATATGCATCAATTGCGTAAAGCACATTTGTACATTCATTGCCCTCATCATTCTCAAAACATTTGCTTTCCACTTAAGCCCCTGGCATCGGGTCCTCATTTTTTCCCATCCCCCCTCCCCCTCCCTCATGAACCTTGATAATTTATAAATTGTTATTTTGTCATATCTTTCTCTGTTCGACGTATCCCTTCACCCACTTTTCTCTTGTCCATCCCCCAGGGAGGAGGTCACATGTAGATCCTTTCCAACCCATCCTCCCTCTACCCTCCCAGTATCACCACTCTCACCACTGGTCCTGAAGGGATCATTCGTCCTGGATCCCCTGTGTTTCCAGTTCCTATCTGTACCAGTGTACATCCTCTGATGTAGCCAGACTTGAAAGGTGGAATTGGGATCATGATAGTGGGGTGGGGGGCATTTAGGAACCAGAGGAAAGTTGTATGTTCCATCCTTGCTATGTCGCAGCTCATCTCCTCCCCGAGACCCTTCTGTAAAGGGATGTCCAGTGTCCTACAAATGGGCTTTGGTTCTCCACTCTGCACTCTCCCCCTCATTTACTATAGTAAGATTTTTTTTCTGATAATGCCTGATACCTGATCCCCTTGACACCTGGTGATTGCACTGGCTGGTGTGCTTCTTCCATGTGGGCTTTGTTGCATCTGAGCTAGATGGCCGTTTGTTTACCTTCAAGCCTTTAAGACCCCAGACGCTATATCTTTTGATAGCAGGGCCCAGATATGATTTTTTCTGATTTCTTTGCCACGTTTTTTTTTTTTTTTTTTTTTGCTATAGCACCAATATCTTCAGTAAATGTTGAGCAGGGCCACAGCATAAGAACTGATTATTTTTAGGTTAGGGCTTCCACTTAACTGTGAGCTTAAAATCCATTCATATAATTAAGTTATGTACATATATATGTATGTTTTACTTTAATTGCAACATTATTATTAAAAAAACAAATAATATGAGTAACATCCCTGGGGTCTTAGGTAATTCTAACAATAGTGTTGTTACACGAGCCACTGTTATAGAATTTAGAAAACAACTGAGATAAAGAGACTATTTATGTATAGGAAATCTTTTTAGATTAAAATATATGAGATGTTCACTTATACATATTAAAAAAATTAATGACTGAATCCTGTTTAATGAAACAAGTTATTCATAAAATTCAATAACTTTCATTCACGATGTAGAACTATGTCTGAAGAATAAAACATGATTTTAAAATCTAAGAAAATATAAATGTGGTAAATACATGGTAGTCTTAAATCGTTTATTATAGGGAAATCTCAAAAACAGATTGGGCATGCCACCATGCCACCATGGGCTGTGCTGCCACTGTTTCCTGTGTGATCGGCCTGTGCAGTGCCACTGTTTGGACAGTTGCAGGCCACAAGGGAGCTCCCCGGAGGGCAGGTGGGCATTGCAGCTGTGTGGAGTGCCACAGAGGGTGGGCAGAGGTTCCTGCAGTTGGGTAGTGCTGCGGAAGGTGGGTGGAGTTGCTGTAGGTAAGTGTTCCGAAGCTGACTGAGTTGGGAGCAACCCCCCACTCCCCACCCCGAGCTAGCCCTGACTGTGGTGGGAAAGAGAGAAGAGGGAAAAAGAAGAAGAGAATAATAAAGAGCCCCCAACCAACTGACCCTGGGGGTGGAGGGGTTTAAACACAGCCAGAGGTGGCAGTAGCTGTGGTGGTGTTGAAGCAAAGCCCTTGGGGCAGCCAAGGTAGCCTGGAGCCAGTCACCACTGTGGCAAGGCCACAGCTAATCCCCAGCTGGCCGGTGCTGTGGTGAGCCCAAAGCCCACAGCTCTTTAAAACTTAGTGGATCTGTGTCTACTTTTTTTTATGATGTTCCTCCTTTGATCTGGAAGAGTGGAGTATCCCTCTCAGTGGCTCTCCTGTGTTGGCTTCTACAGAGTCCCTCTGGTGTGTGTTACTCTGTCACCATCTTGCTCCCTTCCCTCTTCCTTTAATTTCTCGAGAGAAAATTCTTATGGAATATGATTCTTGGTTGATAATTCCTTTCTTTCAGAGTTTTGCATATGCCTTCTCATTGTCTTCTTGACTTCATAGTCACTGCAGAGAAATTAGATCTCAGTCTTACCAGTGCCCCTTTTCATTTGATATTTCATTTTTCACTAGTGTCTCAGAATTGTTTTGGCTTTTAATTTGGGAAATTTGATTTTAATTTCTTAGTGATTATTATTGGAGTATATCCTCTATGGAGCTTAAATTTGAGTTGCTTAGATAGCAATCATCTCATCTTTTATGATATTAAGGAAGCTTTCTGCCAGTAAATCTTAGGCTTTCATTCATTTTCCTGATTTTCCTCAAATGACTTAATATCCAAGGGATTTATCTTCTATTTCACTGATTCTGTCTTTCATGGGTGAGAGCCTTGTTGGTGTAGTGGTTATATGTTGGACTGTGATCTGAAAGGCAGTTTGAAACTACCAGCCACTCTGTGGGAGAAAAACTGGCTTTCTGCTCCTATGAACAGTTATAATCTTAGAAACGCGCAGGGGCTACCTGTCGTACAGTTGTTATGAGTTGGTATCCACTCTGATGGCACTGAGTTTTGGCTTAAATTCCATGGATTCAATCCTACTTCTATGTGCTTCAATTGACTTTTTTATTTATGATATTTTATCGTTTATGTTCTAGATTTATAGTTGCTCTTTTTGTAGATTTTAATTGTCAGTATAGGTTTGTCCTTTTATATTGTTTTTATGCATTCTTCTAGAGTTTAATCTGTGGTTTCCGTGGATTTATCTTTCTGTTTGTTTGTTTTAACTTCTTTAAGAATTCTACAAATAAGACGTTTGAATTCATTTTCAGTTAATTCTATTACCATTTCTTCCTCGGCAAAAATTGTTGCCCTTAGTTTTGTCTTGCTTTGTTATGTGATTAGAAATTGTCTGTTATTTATGAAGCATTAAAATGTCATTTTTATTCTTTAGAATAGTTACTTTATGATACAAATGTCTCTATATTCATGATAAAAATTGGTACACAGGAGAAAACACCAGTCAAATATTTGTCACATTACTCAGTCAAGGTTAACAAATTGGTACCTATTGCCACTTATTTATATTAAAATGTTATTTTTTCCTGCTTTTTGCTTGTGAATTGTTTCCTCTGTCTTTGTCCTGGTTCTGTATATATGAATAGGCAAGGAAGACATGCTCTATGGGCAGCTAATCTGTTGTCATTAAAACATTCACCACCTGTCTTTGTGAGTGTAGCAGATGGCTGTGCCTCATGGGGTCCTTCCAGACTGGTGTTAGGAGTTCACGTGCCCACTGGAGGTCAGAAAAGGACTTCTCCATAGACTCTCTGAGGCAGTATTTCCCAGGTGGATGGAAGTGCTTTACATTTGCATTAATTGGCATTTCAGTAGATGGGGGTGGGGTGGGTGAGGGAATCAAGGGGTTTCACTGCATAAACCATGAGCCTAATGGAACCATCTAGGTATTGGATGTGTGATGTTGCAGTCAGGTATATGACAGATGAAACCATGGGGTGTGGGCAGTGTGGGTGTGCTTCGCTATTTGTTAGGTGGCCAGGGTGAGGTTTTACAGGTCTCTGATCTCCATATATGTGGAACAGGAACTTGCATGAGGTTTCTGTGGTGGGATGGAATTGGGGATGGTGCTTTTGCCTCCAATCTCCATATGGACAGCACAGACTTTGTGCCACCACACCCCCAAGGGAGTGAGAGGGGAGGTTGGTCAGGTGAGGCGATTTTTTCTACTTACTGTTTGGCTGTGCATCACGAATTTCCTGGTGCACAGGGGTGTACAAGCTGGTGATCAGTGGTCTGGCAGTGCGAAAGTGCAGGCCAATGGCCATTGAGTTAGATGGTTTGCGGTGGGCAGAAGTGCATCCTGACAAAGGGCAGGGTGGCTGGAGTGTACAGTACAAAATCCTAGGTGTTATATATTGCTCGCTACTAGGGCAGTAGTGCTACACCAAGCAGAAGTGAACACCACTAATCACCGTAGAAGTAGGTGTACACTTCAATCTTCTGGGGAATGGGGTGGCATCAGGCACAAGGCATGCCATCAATCAGCTCGGCACAGTGAGGCGGAGAGCTGGGTATGCATGCTGCCAGCCCTCTCTCCTTAAGTATGGGAACCTTGCACCTGGCCCTCCAGATAGGGAAGGGGTAGTGGTGGGGTGAACTATTCATTGGGTGAGCAGATCTTCCCTCATTTTAATCTTCACTCAAAAAAGCCCCACAACATGTTTTTACATTTTGTAAATTTTTTACTGTGTCTTTTTCTTGGTTTTGTATACATGACTGGGTGGGGGCAGACATGCTCTATGTCTGGTTTTATTTATGGCTGGTGCTAATTGGAGATATGAGGTGGCTTTAGAAAGTATGTGCAAAAATTATATTATCTTTTAATTCCATTTTACCCTGAAACTTTTGAGGCATCCTTATAAATCTCTTATTATAAATGCATAAATTTGAATCATTTCCTAATATAGATTGTCAGTCTCTATAATGTGGCAAGTTTACTTGCTTATGAAGAGTGATGCAAATTGAAAGGCAAGTTAAAATTACTTGAAGGAATTTTTAGAGATCATCTATTGTAGTTGCTAACAAATGTTATTGACTGTTACTCACATAAATTAATTTAATATGGTGGTCCAGCATTCATGTATGACTGAACAAATGATTCATGAAAAAGAATACTTGCCTTTATTTCTTGTGCTGGATTCTAATTTCTATTGTATTCCATCCTAATACATTCCATTCTTAAAGACATGGGTCACAGTCTTTTCAGTGTTAAGCATTTATCCAGGAAACACACATCCATATTTGCACTGGGTTTTTTTTTTTTGGTAACAGCATTATTTCTAATATTCAAAAACTGGAAAAAAACCTAAATATCCAGTGAGTATAATGAACAGATAAATCATGTTATATTTATACAATGGAATATTACAATGAAAATAAATGAAGCATTACTGTAAGCAGAATCTGAGTTGTTTCTCATAGAGATGATGTTGAACAAAAGAAGTCAGATCATAAGTGTATGCATTGAATGATTTTCTATTAAAAGGACAAACATCAGGCAAAGTAATCCATGGGTGGGATCAGGAAGTTGGCTGTGATTGGCAGATAAAGACTGGATCGGTGTAGTGATGGGAAGGAGGCATGGGATGCTGCTGGGGGTGTTTTGTCTGCTTTTCTCAATGTATCTGGTACTTCAAAAATAAGTGCTTCTTTTTAAAAAGTGGTTACAACATTTAAATTGATTTACTAATGTCAGGAGCAGCAAGTTAAAAAATGTAGATCTGGTTCAAAAATAATCCCCTCACATTACAGGAGAATGTGAAATACAGAAAGCAACATGATTGAGATTTGATCTGGATCCCACATGTTCAATTCTGTTTTTATTGAGCTAAATTTCCCTTTTATTTTTATATACAACTCCCTTTAAACTTTTTTGTTTCTTAATTTCATACATTGCAATTTTGAACACCTTACTTAGTTCCATTTTTTTAAGTAATCAAACCAGCCTATTATACTTTTTGGAATACATATGTTACTTCATTCCTTGAAGCTTTTACTATAGATGAATTACTTTCCTAATTCATTAAGTAAGATTTTAAGCTAGTATACTGGAAGCTCAGATTTATATCTGCAATAGATTTCAGCCTACACTTAAGAAAGTTTAACCTTCCCACCCCCCACCCAACAGTTGTATTGGCATATAATCACATAGCATATTATTCAATCATTCAATCATATCAAGAAGAGTTGTAGCATGAAGTTTTTTCTCTTTATGTTTATGATTGTCTTTAAATATGCTGACTTAGGCCAACAACTTGGTTCTGATACATTGTCACCCTATAAGATAAAACAGAACTTCCCCAGAGGATTTTCTTGCCTGTTCTCTTAGGTAGCGGATTGCCCTGCCTTTTCACTTTACGTTCTTGTTAGGAGTTAAGTACATACCTTCGGTGCTGCCCGGCTAGTCTTCAAATATAGAGAGCTGGATGTTCTACATGGAGGTAGATAGCTGCCATTTAGTCTATTTCAACTCATGGTGACTTTTTATACAACAAAATGGAACACCGCGTCACCCTCACAGTTGTCAGCACTGTGACCACTGCAACAACCCATTTCACAGAGGGCATGCCTCCACCGCGGTTACCTTCTGCTTCTCCAACAGCAGGGTGTCTTCATCTAGTGACTGATGCTCTCTCTTGACAAGTCCAAACAAATGAGTTGGACGACGTTCTATGGCAATCCATGTTTCCATTGACTGTTTTTCTAAAAGTAGAATGCCAGATCTTTCTTCCTAATCTGTTTTAGTCTGAAGATTCACTGAAACTTGACCACTATGGTGACCCTACTGGTGTTTGAAATACTTGTGGCATAGTGTGATTGTGCACAAGCCATGACAGTTTTACAGATAGGTAATGGTATTTATCTTAAGAAGTATTTTACGATGCTTCTTTATGGAAACTATTTAGATTGTCCAACAGAACTTTATGCAGTGATAAAAACACTGAATATTATGATAACCAATACAGTAGCCAATTGTCATTTGTGCCTAACAATTGCTTAAAACACAGTTGGTAAGATTAAGGAACTGAATTTAAAACTAAATAATTTACATTGAAATGGCTACACACGGATACTGTATCTATGGAGACATGGCGTAGGCCAACATGCACTTTTCATTTGTCTGTGTTCAAATTAGTTTGGCTGAGACCCCACACAGACTCAGAGAAAAGCAAGCAACCTCTTCCATAGCTCTACATATATTGGGAACAGGGAACGCCCTTTAAATAGATGGACTCTTCATAGCAGATCCCGTCATATAAATGATTACATTACATTACATTAGTTCTCATCATGTGGGGTGACTACATATTAGCCACCAAACCATTGAGAATCTTGGCCTAGTGAAGTTGACACACAACCGTAACTATCACTTCCAATAACTGCCTGTCCCTACAGGACATGAATGTCAAAGGCTGGAGCAAGAGATTCAAGCCTCCAGGGAAGACTTTGATATTGCTATAATTATTGCCTAATACAATCTTATTCTGCTTCTATCCATCTCTGTTTCCCCTTTGTATCTGTTTTAGATCTGACTGTATTTGTTCTTATAAATTCATAATTGGATGGGTCATCATATTATTATGTACTGTGACATTTTGCAAAAACCTGTCTCAAGATAGTTGGATGGGTCAACCAAGTCCTCAGAAATGTCTTCTCTATGATAATGAAATCCTCTCTCAGTTACTCTGTCTATGGTACTGTCTTTGTCCTCTGGAATCACACAAGATAAGCCTCTCTCCCTTTCTCCCTCACTCTTATTAGCTCTCATTTTAAACTTCATTTATACCTGAGCCATATTTTTTGCTTCTTCTGGGATATCTTTTTCTTCTGTGCAACTTCCTCTTCTGGTTTACTATCAACTTGTTCCTTTTCAATAAGCATTATTTCAGTGTGGCAGGTGGAACTCATGTATGATTTAATCTGACCATGTGTTCTGTGAATCCAGTGATCTATCTTGGGGCCTTTGTTTACCGGAATGTGTTGAATGACAAGAGTCCTCAAGTAAAACCTAAGTTTGGCAGTAGTTTCTGCATTTTGAAGCATATGCAGGAAAAATTCAGCTCTCTTTTTGGGCCACTGAACCTGTGTCCAACCCCATTGTCGGGCTGGGCTAACTGCACAGCTGTAATGTTGGAGTGGCACATACCCTTCAGACCCTTGGTAGCTCCTCACATATGCACACTCTTGATGGCAGGGGCACTTCCATGCATGTTCCTAAAATTGGACCTGATGATTTGCACCTCTTTATTCCATGACTTTGTGGGGTTTTCTGGGTGAAATGAGTAGTGAACCGTTTTTGCCAGATCACCTCAGGCTGCTAAGGGAAGAGTTCTTTTCGTTTTCATGAATAATATTTTATTGTATTTTTTGTTAAAAAGATGCACAGAAATTCAACAATTTTTACACATTTGTTCAGTTCATTGATTACATTGTTCACATTGTGTCAACATATTAGACCTTTTCTTTAAATGTCCGTTTCTTATGCATTTGAAGACAAATCTTATGCCTCGTGTTAATCTTTTCATGAATTAACATCACTGATTTCCCAGCACTTACTTTTAGCTTAGGGTCTCTCCCCTAAACATATGTTTATATGCCTTGAAGCTATGTTGTTTACCATGGACTAGAGGAACCCTGGTGGAGGAATGGTTATGCGTTGGGCTGTGAGCCGCATGATCGGCATTTTGAAACCACTAGCAGCTCAGCGGTGGAAAGACTGGGCTTTCTACTCCTTTAAACGCTTAGTCTCACGAACCCACAGGGAATTATTATGAGTCATCACTGACCCACGGCAGCGAGTTTGGGGTTTTTAGAGGGTGACTAGTTCCTCACATTTGGACATATTCAACAGTAAAGGGATTCCTGCTAATTATGTCAAGATGGCCAACACCGTAGCACAACAGTGGATTCAAGCATACCATGGACATGGAAGATGGTGCAGGCAGGACCAGGTGACGTTTTATTTTGTTATCCATAATGTTGCCATAAATCACAGTTGTCTGGAGAAGCCCAGAGATCTGCTTTCTCAGATCATCCTGATAATTAAGTGCCCAAAGGAGGATTTCAATCCCGGAGTATTCTATTCCAGACAACTGCTCCTAAACCTGTATCTGCGGCAGAGAGCTTCTCTGCCGTTAGTGCTTGTGTCCACCCTGTCTGTGTAGAACTGCTGGTTGAGGTCGTGGGGTTCGTGTTTGTGACCCTAGAGCTGAAGGTGAGTCTACCCAGCAATCAAGGATGTCCTTGCCCAAAGCTCAGCCAGAGGAGTGTTTGCTTTGCTGGAACTGAACAAATCCTCTGTCTGTCAGGTGACCAGGCTGGGCTGGGGTGGAGGTCAGCTGGGGAGAAGAAGCCGTGGTTCTGGTATGTACTCGGTTTGTGGTTTGTATGTACTCAGTTTGAAGAGAAAACCCCTCTGAATACTACGCCAACACCAAAGACAGAAATGGAGCAAGAGCCCCGTGATGCAAGAGTTCTCTCATCACACACACACACACACACACACACACACACACACACACACACAGAGCACGCCTGCTTTGCTTCTGCTGCTTCCACGGGTCCACGTAATGTTTAACAACTGACTTGACCACACAGTCCTTTGTTTTATGTTGTGGCTCGCTGGGTTCTGCGTCAGTAGGGGCAGAACACAGTTTGTCCCTGGACTTGTTTTTCTGGTTGATTATTTGGAGAACACTTAAAGGTGTCCCAGTTCTTTTCTAGAGACTTTCTGTCTCTGTTCCCAACCCTATGTATCAAATGCAGTTCACAGTTCTTAGCAGGCCATGCAAGCTTCCTTCCTTATCGGTGTCTGGACCTGGCTGGTTAAGGGAAGGCTGCAGTCACCTTTGTGTTTGCTTTATGGACAGGGACCAAGCTGTTTGGTTTGCAATATTGTGAGACACTCGATGAGTTAAACAGGCAGCTCTGTTGTGGGAGGGAAGAAATCTGTGGTTTCGGGTACTGAGCTGGAAGAGCAGAATGACTGGCCTGCCCCATACTGATAGCTGTTATGCTTATTGGTCATGGGGCAATGTAACCAAGAAATCAGGAAATAGCGTACAAACCTGCTGAGGGCTAATAGCGGCCAAGCTGTAGGAACTTCCTTTTCAGGATTCATGTCTAGTTTCTCTATAGCCTGGGGCTTCTGCAATCTATTGTCCCTTTAATGTAACTACTGGATGTGTCTTTTCTTTTAAGTCCCATTTATTCTTCATTTCTGTCCTACAAAATAACCTGCAAGGATACCTTAAAGAAAAAGTTATTAATTAAAACTGTTTTAAAAAGCATAAACAGAATAATTATTTACAGAACATGCTCATGTTTTCAAATTGTTTTGACTGCACCTGCCACTTAATGGAAGGTTTCTGAAAAAAAAGTTATTTTCATATGGTTTTCTTATTTTCTTTTTTTGGTTTTCTTATTTTCTATTGTCTTGTTCAAAATTGCATCTTATGCTTATAAAATTTAAAATTACACTTCAATTTAATTTTCCACTGAAGACTCTATGATTTGTAATGTTAGGATTACCTGGAAAGCTAACAAAAAAACTACTACATAAAAAAAATCTTCACAGGAAGATGGCCGACGGGGACACCCGCATACTCTGAGAGCTCCTCCAAACAAAGCGGGTTTGGTGACCAGGTAGCTGAATAGTAGGAGTCTGGTGAGTGAAATATCCCTTTGGGACAGCACCCCAGTCCCACCTCACGCATTTGTCCTGAGCAGGGGTCTAGGTGAAAGAGACCGGACTCGTGGGACATCTCTGGTCACTAAACTGCCGCGATCTCACTGGCGACTGGCCTAGGCTCCATCCCCAAAACGGACCCCAGCCCTGAGTCGCTTGCCTGCCCTGCCTAGACAGGCACAGCAGGGCACGCTCCCCTACACCAGCGGCCCACTCGCAGATCCCCACTGGGAGAGAAGCTTTCCTCTCCTGCGGTTCCCCTCTCCCCGCAGGGCAGCGATCTGCCCTCGGGCCCGCGTCCCTCCCTCCATTCATCCAAGCTCCGGGGAGCAGACCCGTGGGTTGTCTGGCAAACCCCATGGGGGAACATCCACCCGCACCGCTGCCTCTGACCTCTCCACCTGCCCTCCGGGCGCCTGCCGTCCACCCCTGCCCACCCCCGGCAGCCTAGCGCCAGCTCCACTCCCAGCTGGGACCCTGCGCAGAGCACTTCCCGCCGGCGGGAGCCATAGCCCAACTCGCGCCTGTCCCGGACCCTGCGCTTCCATGGAGCGCCGCGGCCCGCGCTGCTGAGTCTACCCGCCAAGGACCCCTCCCGGCGCCAGGCACAAGAGTAGGTGCCCTCCCCAGGGTGCTGCGGGGACCCCGGTGGCCGTGACTCTGAGCCTGAGCAGAAGACGGGCGCCGTTACCCCCTGCAGTTTCGCGCCAAGCCTTCTCTGCCGGCGCCATTACCCCCTGCGGTTTCGCGACAAGCCGCTACTGTCCTCGCGGTTTTGTGCTCAGAGCCAGGCGGAGGGCGAGCACCATTGTCCCCAGCAGTGTCTCGCCACTGTCTGTGCAGCTGTCCAAGGGGCCTCCCCGCACCCGCTTACAGCCCGGGCATATCAAACATTCCACCTGCAGCGGAGCCTGGGACTCGGCTTTGCAGTCCCTGAGGAGCCGTCTGTGAGCTCCAGCCAGCTCTCACCACCTGGGGGCCCTGTGGGGTCCCCAGTGCCAGCCCTAAGCCTGCCGCAGCCCGCTCCAGCCAACCCAGGAGACGGCATGGTGGCCTGAGCCTCCACACAGTACTATTAGCTGCCCTAGCACTTCCCAGCTAGAACACGAGGACCGCCAGAGGGGAGCAGCCGGACCTGGGAGGGCTTGGTGAGCTGAAGAGCATTCTCAACAACACATAGATCAGCACCACATCTTGGGACAATATGAACTCAGCCACCTCGGTGCTCTATTAGGCATCACCAGAGCTTAGAGGGAAAGGGGGAAATTTTCAGACATTCACATCTACACATCCTCCATCTAGCATAGGTTTTTTTCTGTTTTTTTTTGTGTGTGTTTTTTTGTTGGTTTTTTTCTTTCTTTTTTTTGCTTTTTTGTGTTTTTGTTTGATTTGTTTTTTATTCCTTCTTCCCTTTCTTTTACTTTCTGTGCTGTATTCTCTCTTCCCTTCCTTCCTACTTTTTCATTAATGCTTGTACTTCTGCCCCTTTTCTATAGATTCTCCTTCTCTCTCTTTTCTTCTCCTTCCACCTCTACTAGTATCACAGCTTGTCCCTCTTCTATTATAGATTCTCTTCCCTCTTCCTCCAATTTTTTCTTCCTTTGTCCAATATTATGTTAAAAACTATTTTTATATCATTAACCTTTTAAATCCTTTTTATTACTAACCCCCCTCCTCATAAAGGGGGCTGCTAAGGGTACCTTGTCACACCTGGTCAAAGCAGCCTGAGGGCACTCACTGAGCCCCAGCCCCCACTCCAGCTGCTGAAACATCTCGGCACTGCGGGTCACCAACCCGACAGGGAACTTGGTCTACACAGCAGTCTGACCCACCCTTACAGTAGGTCATAGGCAATCGCCTGAAAGAATCCTAAACAACAACATAGATAAGGTTACTCTTGTCTCCCAGAAGCATGGGGCCTATGAAAGGATCAAGGAAAACTCAACAGAACACATCACTCCCAACAAAAAAATCAGAGAAACGAGGCACTTTAACAGACCTAACGTCACTCATAGAAGAAACAGATATAGATCAGCCACAAGAGGAAATCTTCAGAACTCTGCTTGCAGTAATACAGGAGCTAAGAGAAACAAACCAAAATAAGGATGCAACGATAAAGGGGATGAAATGCACAATAGAGGGGATGAAGTCCACAATAGAGGGGATGAATTCTACCCACCAAAAGGAACTGCAGAAACTAACAGAGGAGGTAGCAGAGGCCACACAAAAGGTCACAGAAGCTACATCTAGGCTTGAGGAGGCTGAGAACCGTATCAGTGAACTCGAGGACGCTCAAACCAAATGAAGCAAGCGAGAAAAACAATCAGATAGAAAAATTAAAGAAACAGAAGACAGCCTGAGATCAATGACAGGTGCTATGAAGAGGAATAATATTCAAATAATCGGTCTACCGGAACACAACATAACACACAAATCGACTACCAAGATAGCAAAGGAATTTCTGGAAGAAAATTTTCCCAACCTAACAAAGGAGAATCCGACTCTCATACAGGAAGCAGAGAGGACGCCGGCTAAGCTAAACACCAAGAACACGACAAGACATATAATTGTAAAATTATCCAACTTAGAGGAAAAAGAGAAAACTTTACGAGCATCAAGAGAAAGGAAGACAGTCACATACAAAGGAGCGCAGGTAAGAATATGGTCAGACTTATCAGCAGAAACCATGAAGAGGAGGAGAGAATGGAGCACCATCTTCCAAAAACTGAAAGATAAAAATGCCTCACCCAGAATCCTATACCCTGCCAAGTTATCCATTAAGATAGAGGGTAAGATAAGGCTCTTCCAGGACAAGGAAGAACTCAAAAAATATACTGCAAGTCACCCGACCCTGCAGAACATACTGGTTGACTCACTATGGCCAGAAGATCAAGCTCCAACTAGAACCATCAGGAGACCACCATATAGCCCATCTCCATCTAGAAGCCAACATACCAGCAACACGTACCAGGACAATAGGGTCTCAGATGGAAAAGAGGACAGGATAGAAACCCTCCACTCAAACGCAGTACACTGATATGAAGGAAGATAGGCAAAGACCCAAAACACAGAATATGGCAACCATGAAGCCAGAGATAGTAATAATCACTCTGAATACAAATGGGCTCAATTCATACATTAAAAGAAAGAGGCTGGAGGATTGGATTAGAAAACATAACCCATCAATCTGCTGCCTGCAAGAGACACACCTTAAGCGAGCAAACAAGCATATGCTGAGAATAAAGGGTTGGCAGAAAGTTTACCAAGCAAATGATAACTCCAAGAAGGCAGGAGTGGCTATCTTAATCTCCAACAAAATGGATTTCAAAATCCAAAACATAAAAAGAGACAAAGAGGGACACTACATAATGCTCAAAGGCTCAGTAAACCAGGAAGCACTTAGCATACTGAATATTTATGCACCTAATAATGGCGCGGCAAATTTCATCAAACAAACTATTAAAAAAATGACAGAAGAAATCACGGAAACAACAATAATAGTGGGGGACTTCAACACTCCACTATCAGAGAAAGACAGGTCACAGGGAAAGAAGCTCAGCAAAGAGGCCAGAGAGCTAAACAATGTAATTAGGCAACAGGGCCTGATAGCCATCTATAGAGCCTTTCATCCCAAAGCAAAATTTTTCACATTCTTCTCCAGTCCACACGGATCTTTCTAAAGAATAGATCACATGCTGGGACACAAGGCCAGCCTGAGTAAATTCAAACACATAGATATTTTCCAGACGTCTTTCTCAGACCACCATGCCATAAAGCTGGAGATTAATAGGAGGGCATCAGAAAAGCAAGGGCCACCAATTGGAGAATAAACAACGATCTCTTGCTACATGAATGGGTTAAGGTCCAGATCAGAGAGGATATCAGGAAGTTTCTAGAAGCTAATGAGAACGAGCATACAACATATCAAAACTTATGGGACACTGCAAAGGCAGTTATCAGAGGTAGCTTGATATCACTGAATGCATATATGAAAAAAGAAGAAAGACGTATGACAGATATGTTAACACAAAACCTCCAACAACTAGAACAGAGTCAACAGAACTACCCCTCCAATAACAAGAGAAAAGAAATAATAAAAATCAGGGCGGAGTTAAACCAGTGGGAAGACAAAAGAACAATGCAAAGGATTAACACAACTAGAAGCTGGTTTTATGAACGAATTAATAAAATTGACACTCCTCTGGCAAAGCTTACCAAAGATAGAAAGGAGCAAACATCAATAGCCAGGATGAGGGATGAATCAGGGCAATAACAACAGAACCCCAATGAGATAAAAAGGATAATCACAAAGTACTATGTAGGTTTGTATTCTAATGAATTCAGAAACCTGGAAGACATGGATAAATATTTAGAAAAACAATCTATCCCTAGATTATCTGAGACAGAGTTCAAGAACCTCAACAAACCCATAGTGAAGGAAGAAATAGAGAGTGTCATCAAAAACCTACCAAGGAAAAAGGCCCCAGGGCCAGATGGCTACACAGCAGAATTTTACCAAACATTCATGGAAGAGCTGACACCGATCCTCCACAAACTATTCCATAACATAGAAAAGAACGGTAAGCTACCAAACTCATTTTATGAAACCAGCATTACTTTGATACCCAAACAGGGAAAAGACCCCACAGGTGTAGAGAATTATAGAACAATATCTCTAATGAACATAGATGCAAAAATCCTTAACAAAATATTGGCCAATAGAATACAAAGGAACATCAAATATATCATCCACCACGACCAAGTAGTATTCATCCCAGCGATGCAGGGATGGTTTAACATCTGAAAATCCATCAATATCATACACCACATTGAGAAGAAAAAGGATAAAAACCATATGATAATTTCCATAGATGCAGAAAAAGCATTTGACCACATCCAGCACCCATTCCTAATCAAAACACTCATGAAGATAGGATTGGAAGGTAAGTTCCTCAAGTTCATACAAGCTATCTATGAAAGACCAACAGCCAACATCATAGTCAATGGAGAAAAGACAAGAACAATACCACTGAAAAAGGGTACAAGACAAGGACGCCCCCTGTCCCCTCTTCTATTTGTTATGGCTAACAACATAAGACAGTGGAAGGACATCAAAGGGATCCAGTTGGGAGAGGAGGAGGTGAAACTATCGTTATTTGCAGATGACATGATCCTATACATTGAAGACCCCCAAAATTCCACAGTTGGAATACTTACAGCAATAGAGGAATACGGAAGAGTAGCAGGATACAAGATCAATAAACAGATATCGGTAGGGTTTCTATACACATCGGACAGGGCCATGGAAGAGGCGATTAAGAGGGAAGTACCCTTCACAGTAGCCAAGAACAAACTGAAATACCTAGGAATATACTTAACAAAAAATACTAAAGACCTTTATAAGCATAATTATAAAACCCTATTACAGGAAACCAAAAGTGACCTTCACAAATGGATAACCGTCCCCTGCTCATGGTTAGGTAGGCGGAACATAGTAAAGATGACAAATCTTCCTAAAGCACTCTACAAGTTCAATGCTATACCAATCCAATTACCATCAACCTTCTTCAAAGAATTGGAAAAACTGACCACCAAATTCATATGGAGAGGGAAGAAACCCAGAATTAGCAGAGAACTCCTCAAGAAGAAGGACACAATTGGAGGACTCGCCCTACCTGAATTTAATGCCTACTACACAGCTACAGTGGTCAAAACAGAATGGTATGGGAACAATGATAGACACTCAGACCAGTGGAAAAGAATAGAATGCCCAGGAGTAAAATCATCAGCATATAGACAACTGCTGATCTTCGACAAAGGTCCCAAAAATGTCAAGTGGGAAGCAGATGCCCTCTTTAATAAGTGGTGCTGGAAACAATGGATATCCACATGTAGAAAGTTGAAACAAGACGTCTACCTCACCCCATGCACAAGAATACACTCAAGGTGGATCACAGATCTAGAAGTCAAACCCCAAACCATCAGGACCATTAAGGAGGGAATCGGGACTAATCTCAGAGCACTGGCCCAGGGAGCACATAGGCTCACTGCAACAGGGAAGGGGACACACACAGGTGAACTGGAAATCAACAAATGGGATCTAATAAGAATAAAACACCTGTGCACCTCGAAAGACTTCGCCAAGAGGGTGACAAGGCAACCCACAGACTGTGAGAAGATTTTTAGTAATGACACATAAGACAAAGGGCTCATTACTAAAATCTACAACAACATCGCGACCTGCAAAAAGAGGAAAACAGTTAACCCCCTAAGGAAGTGGGCAAAAGAAATGAGAAGAACTTTCACTAGAGAGGAGATCAATATGGCCAATAAACATATGAGAAAGTGCTCGAAGTCCCTTGCCATAAGAGAAATGCAAATCAAAACAACCATGAGATACCACCTAACACCCCTGAGGCTAGCCCAGATCAGTAAATCAGAGAGCAACAAGTGTTGGAGGGGCTGTGGTGAAGTAGGAACCCTCCTCCACTGCTGGTGGTCGTGCAGATTTGTACAGACACTGTGGAAAGCAATCTGGCAATACCTAAAGAAAATGGAAATTGATCTACCTTATGACCCAGCCATCCCTCTACTGGGCATATACCCCGTGGAAGCAGCAAAGAAAACACGACCAGTCATATGCGCTGCAATGTTTATTGCGGCACAATTCACAATAGCAAAGACTTGGAAACAGCCTAAGTTTCCATCGATAGACGAGTGGATTAGCCAACTTTGGCACATACACACAATGGAGTATTATGCAGCACTGAAAAGCACCGATGAGCACATGAAACACGTTATTTCATGGGAAGAGCTGGAAGGAATTATGTTAAGCGAGGTAAGCCAGACCCAAAGGGACAGGTACAACATGAGTCCCCTGAGGTAAGTACAATCAGCATGACAGAAATAGAAGAATAAACATCCATCCCACAATAAATGATAGGAAGCATAGATAGTTGGAGGGAGGGCAGGCCACACCTACGGAGGTACATGAGAGCCCAGCATAAAAAAGGAGTAGTGGGGTAGGGAGAGGGAGAACCGGGAGGGGGAGAATGCGAATGGATGGTATGGGGGGTCAGGGTACTAACCCACCCGGGGGAGAGTATCGGTTGTGTCCCCACAGATCTGGAACATGCATACGGGCCCCAACACGACACACCAAACAAGGAGGGCAACGCAAAGTACAGAGGTCTACACAAAGAGGCTGGACGACAAGCCGGCCCAAACCAGAATTAGGCCGACCCCCGCACTCGAAGGGAATACCACAGAAAACAAAAATAGATCGTCTGGAGTGGGAAAGGAACTGACCCACCACACCACATCCAGAAGGAAGCTGAAACAGATGGAGAAAGGACGTAGTGGAGTACACCTCGGTCCACCAAGCCCAAGGTCGATAGACCAGCTAGAAGGGCCCATCATACAGAGAGGACCATTCAGCTGATCACACTACGAGATGCGACATCCTGCACCAACACATGGCCCTACACGGGACAGCACCTGAGACACAATGGGGGATGGGCGACTGAGCTGACCCCGCCACACTGAGGCAAACACTGAGGGCGTGCAATGGAGCAGTGGAGGAAGCAGAGCAAAGGGATCCCGAGGGAGTATAAAGGATGGTCTTCCGGGCAAGGATGTGGCGCCTCACAAGCTACACCTAGAAAACACTCCTAAAGGCCAACGAACTGACCTTGATCTACTAGCAATTTTTCTTTTAATATTTGCTATCTTTTTGTTTAGTCTTTTTAAAATTTGTTTTGTTTTTTTACCTTGTAAATTTTGTATGTTAGTGGCTTTTCTGCTTATCAGCATGTCGATGTTGCTTCTGTCAAAGCCATGTTCTTATGGGCCACTTGGGCGCAGTCAAAGTCATATCCATTTGTATGCACATATTACTATGTCAGCAGGTCCACCTAGACAAGATAGGCTGGACAAATAATGAGAGAAGAAAACAACAGGACCAACGGTCCTGGAGGGACATGAGAGCGTGAGAGGTAGGGGAAGGGAGGAGGTGTCGCCCAACACAGGGGCAAGGGAACAGCGAGTGGTTCAAAACCAGAGGAGGGAGAGGACGGGAGGACTGGAAGGGAGTGACCAAGAGCAAGGTAACTGAGAGGAATTACTGAATCCAGAATGAAGGCTAAACATGGTAATGGGTCTGGAAGAAAGCGAAAGGAAATAGAGGAAAGGAGTAGGAGGCAAAGTGCATACAGAGAAGCCTAAATACAGACATGTACATATGTAAATATATTTATGATTATGGGGGCAATACATTTATATGCATATATTATAGGTTCAGTTGTAGGGTAGCAGATGGACATTGGGCCTCCTCATGCATAATCCCCCAATACAATAGCACCTCGCCCTGCTAAACAGTCATTGCAGGATACCCATCTTCCCGACATGATCACTAAAGACAGACGTGTGTGTAAGCAAACGTGGTGAAGAAAGCTGATGGTGCCCAGCTATCAAAAAGATATAGCATCTGGGGTCTTAAAGGCTTGAAGGCAAATAAGCAGCCATCTAGCTCAGAAGCAACAAAGCCCACAGAGAAGAAGCACACGGCCTAAGCGAATACAAAGGAACAAAAACTATCATTGTGTGATCACCTTCCTCACATAATTGCTGAAGACGAAAGTGTGTATAAGCAAGTGTGAAGAAGGCAGATGGTGCCCGGCTACTGAGAGATATAGTGTCTGGGGACTTAAAGGCTTGAAAGGAAACAAGCGGCCATCTAGCCCAGAAGCAACCGAGCCCACACAGAAGCAGCACACCAACATAGGTGACCATGAAGGACAGAGGAGACCAGGTCTCCAACAACAAAGGTGGGGTGGTGGCGAGAATCACGTCACCGTGAAAGAGGGGGAGTGCATGATGGGGACCCAATGCCCACCTGTAGAGAGCTGAACACCCCTTCCAGAGGGGTAGTGAGGAGGAGATGGGCCACTCAGGGTTCAGTGTAGCAACAACGAAACTCAAAACCATCCTCTAGTTACTGAACGCTTCCTCCCCTCCCAATCATCATGACCCCAATTCTACCTTGCCTTGAAGACCTGGTTATACCAGAGGATGTACAGCGGTGCAGTGGGGATCTGGAGGCACAGGGAATCTAGGACAGACGAACCCCTCAACACCAGCGGTGGGAGTGGCGACACCAGGAGGGAAGCGGGTGTAGAAAGGGAGAACCGATCTCGGAGATCTATGTGTAACCTCCTCTCTGGGAGATGGGCAATGGGGAGGCGGGTGAGGGGAGACGCCGGGGAGTGTAAGATAAGATATAATAATTATTTATATACTATCAAGGGACCAGGGGTGGGATTGGGGAGGGAGCGGGATGGGGGGAAAAAAAGGGAAACTGAGCTGATTCCAGGAACCCAAGTGGAAGGTGAATTATGAGAGTGACGAGTCCAACGAATGTATAAGGGTGCTTTGCTCAATTGATGTATGTACAGATTGTGATAAGAGCCTTATAAGCCCCCAATAAAAAGATTTAAAAAACAAAATCAAACAAAACAAAAAAAATCTTCATCCTCTCAATTCTAATACTTACTCTATTGAAATATGAAAACATCAACCAGTTCTTTCACAAATTCTGTTTACATTCAAAAATAGTTTTTATAAGATAAACTCATCAAATACGTTATTTATGTTTACTTTAAATATTTTTCCAAATTTCATTGCTGCTAATTTGTAGGCCTTATTAATTTCATACCAGTTCAATGCAGGTTATAAAATTATCCAATTAATAGTAGGACTCCCTTAAAAATTCTGTCTGTAAGACAAGGCATTCTAGAGCACAATCAGAATATTTCGCATATAGTGTCTGTGATGTAAGTTGTGATTATTTAGTTTGCTGTTACTCCCTTGCTGAAACTTCAGTAAATTTGTTTTCAAGCTTTGCTTTTAATAATTTAATTTTGCCTTCAAACGCTCCCAGAGCTCAAAATTTTGATACTCCATTTATGAAATAACCCAAAACTCAAACTAGTTGCCATCAAGTCAGTTCTGAGTCATGGCATCACGTGTAACAGAATACAACTGTGGTCCACAGGGTTTTATTGGCTGACTTTCTTTGGCTGTTCTAGTCTCTTTCTTTCTTTTCTTTCTGAATCAGATTACCAGCTATTTCTTCTGATTCATTGTAGACCTGCTTAAAACTTTACCACTCATCCTGATCAAAGGCAATACAAATTTAGAGGATTTAGTTTATAAAATGTTCCATACCAGTATATACTGGTTAGGGTTAATTTTCAAAATAGCTGCCTTAAGTTCACATTTTTTCAAAATTGGTAAATATACAGTTACAAACAGGGAGGGTATACTCTGCCTTGCATATAAAATTCAACATTAGCTTTCCAATATCTTAAAGAAGTTAGTTACTGAAGAAGCACACCAGCCTGTGTGATCATGAGGTATCAAGAGGATCAGGTATCAGGTATCATCAGAACAAAAAATCATATCATTGTGAATGAGGGGAGTACTGTGGAGTGGAGACCCAAAGCCCATTTGTAGGACACTGAACATCCCCTTACAGAAGGGTCTTGGGGAGGAGACGAGCCAGTCAGGGTGCAATGTAGCAACGATGAAACATACAACTTTCCTCTAGTTCCTAAATGCTTCCTCCCTCCACTATCATGATCCCAATTCTACTTTAAAATATGGATAAACCAAAGGATGCATGCTGGTACAGATAGGAACTGGAAACCCAGGGAATTCAGAATGGACAATTCCTTCAGGACCAGTGGTGTGAGTGGTGGGAGGGTGGTGGGAGGATTGAGTTGGAAAGGGGGAACCTATTTCAAGGATCTACATGTGACCTCCTTCCTAGGGGACAGACAATAGAAAAGTGGGTGAAGGGAAATATTGGACAGGGCAAGATATGACAAAATAATAAATTATCAAGGGTTCATGAGGCAGAGGTGAGCAGGGAGGGAGGCGAAAATGAGGAGCTGATGCCTGGGGCTTAGGTGGACAGCAAATGTTTTGAGAATGATGAGGGCAATGAATATACAAATGTGCTTTACACAATTGATGGATTGTGATTAGAGTTGTATGAGCCCCAAATAAAATAATATAAAAATAGGAACTGATACCAAGGGCACAAATAGAAAATCAATGTTTAGAAAATAACAGTTTATAAATAATTATTATTTTTTTTAAAATTTATTGGGGCTGATACAATTCTTTTCACAGTTCATACATATACATACATCAATTGTATAAAGCACATCTGTACAGTCTTTGCCCTAATCATTTTTTTCTCCTCTTTTCTTCTTTTACATTTTATTAGGGACTCCAACAACTCTTACCACAATCCATACATATACATACATCAATTGTATAAAGCACACCCATACATTCCCTGTCCCAATCATTCTCAAGGCATTTGCTCTTCACTTAAGCCCCTTGCATCAGGTCCTCTTTTTTTCCCCCCCTCCCTCCCTTTCCCCCCCCCCTCATATGCCCTTGGTAATTTATACCTCGTTATTTTGTCATATCTTGCCCTATTCGGGGTCTCCCTTCCCCCCTTCTCTGCTGTCCCTCTCCCAGGGAAGAGGTCACATGTGGCTCCTTGTAATCAGTTCCCCCTTTCCAACCCACTCACCCTCCACTCTCCCAGCATCGTCCCTCACGCCCTTGGTCCTGGAGGTATCATCCACCCTGGATTCCCTGTATCTCCAACCCTCATATGTACCAGTGCACAGCCTCTGTCCTATCCAGCCCTGCAAGGTAGAATTCGGATCATGGTAGTTGGGGGGAGGAAGCATCCAGGATCTGGGGGAAAGCTGTGTTCTTCATCGATACTACCTCACACCCTAATTAACCCATCTCCTCTCCTAAGCCCCTCTATGAGGGGATCTCCATTGGCCGACACTTGGGCCTTGGGTCTCCACTCTGCACTTCCCCCTTCATTTAATATAATATATATATACACACATACATATATACATATACACATAAATACACATACATACACACACTTATATCTTTTTTTTTTTTGCATGATGCCTTAAATCTGGTCCCTTGGGCACCTCGTGATCGCACTGGCCGGTGTGCTTCTTCCATGTGGGCTTATTTGTTTCTGAGCGAGATGGCCGCTTGTTCACCTTCAAGCCTTTAAGACCCCAGACACTATCTCTTTTGATAGCCGGGCACCATCAGCTTTCTTCACCACATTTGCTTGTGCACCCATTTGTCTTCAGCGATCCTATCATGGAGGTGTGCAGTCAATGATATGATTTTTTGTTCTTTGATGCCTGGTAACTGATCCCTTTGGGACCACTCGATCACACAGGCTGGTGTGTTCTTCCATGTGGACTTTGTTGCTTCTGAGCTAGATGGCCGCTTGTTTATCTTCAAGCCTTTAAGACCCCAGTCACTATCTCTTTTGATAGCCGGGCACCATCAGCTTTCTTCACCACATTTACTTGTTCACCCATTTTGGCTCCAGCTGTTGTGTCGGGAGAGTGAGCATCATAGAGTTCCAATTTAATAAAAGAAGGTATTCATGCATAGAGGGAGTGTTTGAATAGAGGCCCAAGGTCCTTCCGCCACCTTAATACTTGACCTATAAATATAGACACAAAGATCTATTTCCCCAACCTCCTATATATATTTGCATGTACATGTCTTTGTCTAGACCTCCATGAATGCCCTTTGACTCCTAGCTCTTTCCTCCATCTCCCTTGACCTTCCTCCTGCCCTACTACCATGCTTCATTGCCACCTGGGCTAGAGTATACCTCTTCTCTAAGCAACCTTACCCTTGATCATTTCCCACCAGGCCTGCCACTCCCCCTTCTCTACCCTTTGGGATCCCATGTTTTTCCCTTGTCCCTGGGTTTGTTAACACCACTTCCTTACCCCCCCTACCCCCCACCCCAAGTCCCCCCGGAACTGTCGGTCCCGTTGTTTTTCATCCAGATAGTTCATCCAGCCTGTCCTATTCAGACAGACCTGTGGAGTCACTAACATGCACGAAAACTAGACAGAGGAACACAAAGCAACAGTATACAACCAGACAACAAAACAACCAAAACAAACCACTGAAAAAGAACAGAACAAAACAGTTCACAAGAGAAAAGCTTGTAGTTAGTTCAGGGATCTTTGCTGGCCCTTAGGAGCGTTTTCCAGTCCAGTCTGTTGGGGCACCACGCCCTGGCCCCAAAGTCCACTTTCAGCATTCCCTGGGGACCTTGCCACTCCATTCCCTTGCTGTTCCGCTGCACTCCCCCAGTGCATTGCCTCGGTGTGGTGGGATCAGGTCAGGTGCAATTCCCACACTGTGTCTCCGGTGCTGTCCCCTGTATCGCCCTTAGTCACTGAGGGGCATCATGTCTCATAGTAGGGCCAGCCATGTTGTTCTCTCTGTGGACTGGCTGCTCTGCTCAGGAACATCATCATCACGGCCTGGTGGGCCAGGCTGTGCTCCACTCTCTCCTCCTGCCCCTTCATCTGCTCCCGTGTGCTCTGATCAAATATGTCCATCTCCCATAGCTGCAGGGTCAATGTCGTCCTTTGGAACAAGTTCTTTTCGGGGGAGGGGCAGGAATCCACTTAATTTATGGTGCTGGGGCCTGCCTCCCAGACCTCTCCACCGGTTCCGTCCTCCACGCCGGGATATTGCATTCACACCTTGCGACACTGGGTTGAAGTCTGGTCCCACTTTCCCTGTGGAGATATAAACAATACCCTCCCCTTGGGTGGATTAATGCCCCATTTCTGTCATGCTGATTGTACTTACCTCAGAGGACTCATGTTGTACCTGTCCCTTTGGGACTGGCTTACCTCGCTTAGCATAATTCCTTCCAGCTCTTCCCATGAAATAACGTGTTTCATGTGCTCATTGGTGCTTTTTAGTGCTGCATAATACTCCATTGTGTGTATGTGCCAAAGTTGGCTAATCCACTCGTCTATCGATGGAAACTTAGGCTGTTTCCAAGTCTTTGCTATTGTGAATTGTGCCGCAATAAACATTGGAGCGCATATGACTGGTCGTGTTTTCTTTGCTGCTTCAACCGGGTATATGCCCAGTAGAGGGATGGCTGGGTCATAAGGTAGATCAATTTCCATTTTCTTTAGGTATCGCCAGATTGCTTTCCACAGTGTCTGTACAAATCTGCACGACCACCAGCAGTGGAGGAGGGTTCCTATTTCACCACAGCCCCTCCAACACTTGTTGCTCTCTGATTTACTGATCTGGGCTAGCCTCAGGGGTGTTAGGTGGTATCTCATGGTTGTTTTGATTTGCATTTCTCTTATGGCAAGGGACTTCGAGCACTTTCTCATATATTTATTGGCCATATTGATCTCCTCTCTAGTGAAAGTTCTTCTCATTTCTTTTGCCCACTTCCTTAGGGGGTTAACTGTTTTCCTCTTTTTGCAGGTCATGATGGTGTTGTAGATTTTAGTAATGAGCCCTTTGTCTGACGTGTCATTACTAAAAATCTTCTCCCAGTCTGTGGGTTGCCTTGTCACCCTCTTGGCAAAGTCTTTCGAGGTGCACAGGTGTTTTATTCTTATTAGATCCCATTTGTCGATTTCCAGATCACCTGTGTGTGTCCCCTTCCCTGTTGCAGTGAGCCTATGTGCTCCCTGGGCCAGTGCTCTGAGATTAGTCCCGATTCCCTCCTTAATGGTCCTGATGGTTTGGGGTTTGACCTCTAGATCTGTGATCCACCTTGAGTGTATTCTTGTGCATGGGGTGAGGTAGGCGTCTTGTTTCAACTTTCTACATGTGGATATCCATTGTTTCCAGCACCACTTATTAAAGAGGGCATCTGCTTCCCACTTGACGTTTTTGGGACCCTTGTCGAAGATCAGTTGTCTATATGCTGATGGTTTTACTCCTGGGCTTTCTATTCTTTTCCACTGGTCTGAGTGTCTATCATTGTGCCAGTACCATGCTGTTTTGACCACTGTAGCTGTGTAGTAGGCATTAAAATCAGGCAGGGCGAGTCCTCCAATTGTGTCCTTCTTCTTGAGGAGTTCGCTGCTAATTCTGGGTTTCTTCCCTCTCCATATGAAGTTGGTGGTCAGTTTTTCCAATTCTTTGAAGAAGGTTGATGGTAATTGGATTGGTATAGCATTGAACTTGTAGAGTGCTTTAGGAAGAACTGTCATCTTTACTATGTTCAGCCTACCTAACCATGAGCAGGGGAGCTTCATCCATTTGTGAAGGTCACTTTTGGTTTCCTGTAATAGGGTTTTATAATTATGCTTATATAGGTCTTTAGTATTTTTTGTTAAGTATATTCCTAGGTATTTCAGTTTGTTCTTGGCTACTGTGAAGGGTACTTCCCTCTTAATCGCCTCTTCCATGGCCCTGTCCGATGTGTATAGAAACCCTACCGACTTCTGTTTATTGATCTTGTATCCTGCTACCCTTCCGTATTCCTCTATTGCTGTAAGTATTCCAACTGTGGAGTTTTGGGGGTCTTCAGTGTATAGGATCATGTCATCTGCAAATAACGATAGTTTCACCTCCTCCTCTCCCAACTAGATCCCTTTGATGTCCTTCCGCTGTCTTATGTTGTTAGCCAGGACCTCCAAAACGATATTGAATAGAAGAGGGGACAGGGGGCATCCTTGTCTTGTACCCTTTTTCAGTGGTGTTGTTCTTGTCTTTTCTCCATTGACTATGATGTTGGCTGTTGGTCTTTCATAGATAGCTTGTATGAGCTTGAGGAACTTACCTTCCAATCCTATCTTCATGAGTGTTTTGATTACGAATGGATGCTGGATGTTGTCAAATGCTTTTTCTGCATCTATGGATATTATCATATGGTTTTTATCCCTTTTCTTCTCGATGTGGTGTATGATATTGATGGATTTTCGGATGTTAAACCATCCCTGCATCGCTGGGATGAATCCTACTTGGTCGTGGTGAATGATATGTTTGATGCTCCTTTGTATTCTATTGGCCAATATTTTGTTAAGGATTTTTGCATCTATGTTCATTAGAGATATTGGTCTATAATTCTCTACACTTGTGGGGTCTTTTCCCTGTTTGGGTATCAAAGTAATGCTGGCTTCGTAAAATGAGTTTGGGAGCTTGCCGTTCTTTTCTATGTTCTGGAATACTTTGTGGAGGATCGGTGTCAGCTCTTCCATGAATGTTTGGTAAAATTCTGCTGTGTAGCCATCTGGCCCTGGGGCCTTTTTCCTTGGTAGGTTTTTTATGACACTCTCTATTTCTTCCTTCGCTATGGGTTTGTTGAGGTTCTTCATCTCTGTCTCAGATAATCTAGGGATAGATTGTTTTTCTAAATATTTATCCATGTCTTCCAGGTTTCTGAATTCATTAGAATACAAACCTTCATAGTACTTTGTGATTATCCTTTTTATCTCATTGGGGTCTGTTGTTATTGCCCCCGATTCATCCCTCATCCTGGCTATTGATGATTGTTCCTTTCTATCTTTGGTAAGCTTTGCCAGGGGAGTGTCAATTTTATTAATTCGTTCATAAAACCAGCTTCTAGTTGCGTTAATCCTTTGCATTGTTCTTTTGTCTTCCCACTGGTTTAACTCCGCCCTGATTTTTATTATTTCTTTTCTCTTTCTATTGGAAGGGTAGTTCTGTTGACTCCGTTCTAGTTGTTGGAGGTTTTGTGTTAACATATCTGTCATACGCCTTTCTTCTTTTTTCATGTATGCATTCAGTGATATCAAGCTACCTCTGATAACTGCCTTTGCAGTGTCCCATAAGTTTTGATATGTTGTATGCTCGTTCTCATTAGTTTCTAGAAATTTCCTGATATCCTCTCTGATCTGGACCTTAACCCATTCATGTCGCAGGAGATCGTTGTTTATTCTCCAATTGGTGGCCCTTGCTTTTCTGGGTGCCCTTCTATTAATCTCCAGCTTTATGGCATGGTGGTCTGAGAAAGACGTCTGGATAATATCTATGTGTTTGAATTTACTCAGGCTGGCCTTGTGCCCCAGCATGTGATCTATTCTTGAGAAAGATCCGTGTGGATTGGAGAAGAATGTGAAACCTTTTGCTTTTGGATGAAAGGCTCTATAGATGTCTATCAGGCCCTGTTGCCTAATTACATTGTTTAGCTCTCTGGCCTCTTTGCTGAGCTTCTTTCCCTGTGACCTGTCTTTCTCTGATAGTGGAGTGTTGAAGTCCCCCACTATTATTGTTGTTTCCGTGATTTCTTCTGTCATTTTTTTAATAGTTTGTTTGACGAAATTTGCCGCACCATTATTAGGTGCGTAAATATTCAGTATGCTTATTGCTTCCTGGTTTACTGAGCCTTTGAGCATTATGTAATGTCCCTCTTTGTCTCTTTTTATGTTTTGGATCTTGAGATCCATTTTGTCGGAGATTAAGATAGCCACTCCTGCCTTCTTGGAGTTACCATTTGCTTGGTAAACTTTCTGCCAGCCCTTTATTCTCAGCATATGCTTGTCTGCTTGCTTAAGGTGTGTCTCTTGCAGGCAGAAGATTGATGGGTTATGTTTTCTAATCCAATCCTCCAGCCTCTTTCTTTTAACATATGAATTGAGCCCATTTGTATTCAAAGTGATTATTACAATCTCTGGCTTCATGGTTGCCATATTCTGTTTTGTGTTTTGGGTCTTTGCCTATCTTCCTTCATATCAGTGTACTGCGTTTGAGTGGAGGGTTTCTGTCCTGTCCTCTTTTCCATCTGAGACCGTGTTGTCCTGGTACGTGTTGCTGGCATGTTGGCTTCTAGATGGAGATGGGCTATATGGTGGTCTCCTGGTGGTTCTAGTTGGAGCTTGATCTTCTGGCCATAGTGAGTCAGCCAGTATGTTCTGCAGGGTCGGGTGACTTGCAGTATATTTTTTGAGTTCTTCCTTGTCCTGGAAGACCCTTATCTTACCCTCTATCTTAATGGATAACTTGGCAGGGTATAGGATTCTGGGGGAGGCATTTTCATCTTTCAGTTTTTGGAAGATGCTGCTCCATTCTCTCCTCCTCTTCATGGTTTCAGCTGATAAGTCTGAGCATAACCTTACCTGCGCTCCTTTGTATGTGACTGTCTTCCTTTCTCTTGATGCTCGTAGAATTTTCTCTTTTTCCTCTAAGTTGGATAATTTTACAATTATATGCCTTGGCGTGTTCTTCTTGGTGTTTAGCTTAGCCGGCGTCCTCTCTGCTTCCTGTATGAGAGTCGGATTCTCCTTTGTTAGGTTGGGAAAATTTTCTTCCAGGAATTCCTTTGCTATCTTGGCGGTCGATTTGTGTGTTATGTTGTGTTCCGGTAGACCGATTATTCGAATATTATTCCTCTTCATAGCATCTGTCATTGATCTCAGGCTGTCTTCTGTTTCTTTAATTTTCCTATCTGATTGTTTTTCTCGCTTGCTTCGTTTGGTTTGAGCGTCCTCGAGTTCACTGATACGGTTCTCAGCCTCCTCAAGCCTAGATATAGCTTCTGTGACCTTTTGTGTGGCCTCTGCTACCTCCTCTGTTAGTTTCTGCAGTTCCTTTTGGTGGATAGTATTCATCCCCTCTATTGTGGACTTCATCCCCTCTATTGTGCATTTCATCCCTTCTATCGTTGCATCCTTATTTTGGTTTGCTTCTCTTAGCTCCTGTATTACTGCAAGCAGAGTTCTGAAGATTTCCTTTTGTGGCTGATCTATATCTGTTTCTTCTATGAGTGACGTTAGGTCTGTTAAAATGCCTCGTTTTTCTGATTTTTTTGTTGGGAGTGATGTGGTCTGTTGATTTTTCCTTGATCCTTTAATAGGCCCCATGCTTCTGGGAGACAGGAGTAACCTTATTGTGTGGAGGCTCAGGCCACTGTGCCGTCTCCTGGGGTGGCTGGGGCGGGCTGCGGCAGGCTTGGGGCTGGCACTGGGGACCCAACAGGGCCCCAGGTGGTGAGAGCTGGCTGGAGCTCACTGACGGCTCCTCAGGGACTGCAAAGCCGAGACCCAGGCTCCACTGCAGGTGCAGTGTTTGATCTGCCCGGGCTGTGAGCGGGCGCGGGGAGGCCCCTTGGATAGCTGCGCAGGCAGCTGCGGGACACTGCAGGGAACAATGGTGTTCGCTCTCCGCCCTTTTGGCGCGAAACCGCAGGGGGTAATGGCGCCGGCAAAGGAGGCTTGGCGCGAAACCGCAGGGGGCAATGGCGCCCTTCCTCTGCTCAGGCTCAGAGTCGCGGCCGCCGGGGTCCCCGCAGCACCCTGGGGAGGGCACCTACTCTTGTGCCTTGCGCAGGGGGGTCCCTTGGTGGGCAGACTCAGCAGCGCGGGGCGCGGCGCTCCGCGGAAGCTCAGGGTCCGGGACAGGTACGGGTTGGGCTATGGCTCCTGTTGGCGGGAGGTGCTCAGCGCAGGGTCCCCGCCAGGAGTGGAGCTGGCGCTAGGCTGCCAGGGGCTGGCGGGGGCGGGCGGGGGTGGGAGGCCGGCGCACGGAGGGCAGGTGGAGAGGTCCGCGGCAGCGGTGCGGGTGGATGGTCCTCCATGGGGGTCGCCAGACAATCCGCGGGTCCGCTCCCCTGAGCTTGGATGAATGGAGGGAGGGACGTGGGCCCGAGGGCAGATCGCTGCCCTGCGGGGAGAGGGGAACTGCGGGAGAGGAAAGCTTCTCTCCCAGTGGAGATCCGCGAGTGGGGAGTGGGGAGTGGGCCGCTGGAGTAGGCAGGGCAGGCAAGCGGCTCTGGGCTGGCGTCCGGTTTGGGGATGGAGACTAAGCAGGTCGCCAGTGAGCTCACGGCAGCTTAGTGGCCAGAGACGTCCCACGAGTCCGGTCCTCTTTCACCTAGACCCCTGCTAGGACTGGGGTGCTGTCCCAGGGGGATATTTCACTCACCAGACTCTTACTATTCAGCTACCTGGTTGCCAATCCCGCTTTGTTTGGAGGAGCTCTCAGAGTATGCGGGTGTCCCTGTCGGCCATCTTCCTCTCCCTCTATAAATAATTATTATATCTTATATTACACTCTCCGGCGTCTCCCCTCACCCACCTCCCCCTTGACAATCTCCCAGAGAGGAGGTTACACATAGATCTCCGAGATCGGTTCTCCCTTTCTACATGCTCTTCCCTCCTGGTGTCGCCACTCCCACCGCTGGTGTTGAAGGGTTCGTCTGTCCTAGATTCCCTGTGCCTCCAGATCCCCACTGCACCGCTGTACATCCTCTGGTACAACCAGGTCCGCAAGGCAAGGTAGGATTGGGGTCATGATGGTTGGGAGGGGAGGAAGCGTTCAGGAACTAGAGGAAGGTTTTGAGTTTCATTGTTGTTACACTGAACCCTGTGTGGCCCATCTCCTCCTCACTACCCCACTGGAAGGGGTGTTCAGCTCTCTACAGGTGGGCATTGGGTCCCCATCATGCACTCCCCCTCTTTCACGGTGACGTGATTCTCGCCACCACCCCACCTTTGTTGTTGGAGACCTGGTCTCCTCTGTCCTTCATGGTCACCTATGTTGGTGTGCTGCTTCCGTGTGGGCTCGGTTGCTTCTGGGCTAGATGGTCGCTTGTTTGCTTTCAAGCCTTTAAGTCCCCAGACACTATATCTCTCAGTAGCCGGGCACCATCCGCCTTCTTCACCACACTTGCTTATGCACACTTTCATCTTCAGCCATTATGTGAGGAAGGTGATCACACAATGATTGTTTTTGTTCCTTTGTATCTGCTACATGGTCCATTCAACACCTTGTGTTCGCTTAGGCCGTGTGCTTCTTCTCTGTGAGCTTTGTTGCTTCTGAGCTAGATGGCCGCTTATTTGCCTTCAAGCCGTTAAGACCCCAGACGCTATATCATTTTTTGATAGCCGGGCACCATCAGCTTTCTTCACCACATTTGCTTACACACACGGCTGTCTTCAGTGATCATGTCGGGAAGATGGGTATCCTGCAATGGCTGCTTAGCAGGGCAAGGTGCTATTGTATTGGGGGATTATGCATGAGGATGCCCAATGTCCATCTGCTACCCTACTACTGAACCTATAAATATATAAACTATCAAGGGGCCAGGGGTGGGATCGGGGAGGGAGGGGGATGGGGGAAAAAAAGGGAAAACGAGTTGATTCCAGGAATCCAAGTGGAAGGTGAATTATGAGAGTGACGAGTGCAACGAATGTATAAGGGTGCTTTGCTCATGTGATGTATGTACAGATTGTGATAAGAGCCTTATGAGCCCCAATAAAAAGATTTAAAAAAAAAAAGAAAGAAAATGATTAGGGCAAAGCATGTACGGATATGCTTTATACAATTGATGTATGTATATGTTTATGTATGGATTGTGATAAAAGTTGTATGAGCCCCTAATAAAATGTAAATAAATAAAAAGAAAGAAAAAAAAGAGAAAATGACAACATGTGTACAAATATGCTTGATAAAATTGATGTATGGAATGTTATGAGCCCCCGATTTAAAATTGTTTTAAAACAAAAAGCAACTAGATGGTACCTAGCTACCAGAAAGAGTAGTGT
The DNA here is from genome assembly GCF_050624435.1 of Tenrec ecaudatus. Taxonomy (NCBI): domain Eukaryota; kingdom Metazoa; phylum Chordata; class Mammalia; order Afrosoricida; family Tenrecidae; genus Tenrec; species Tenrec ecaudatus. The sequence goes on from NW_027457600.1 coordinate 295,305, forward strand.
CTGGAGTCTTAAAGGCTTGTCTTCTAACAAGCAGCCATCTCAGTGAGACAGCCACTAAACCCACATGGAAGAAGCACATGAGTATGTGTAATAAAATCCAAGTCTGAAGGAAGGAACAATATCTAAACTTAAATTATGAACACCCTGTTTGCGGAAGGCGATGGACAACCATGGAAGTTCAAAATCCATCAGCAGGGTCCTCACATGGATTCAGCCTCCGTCCAGTGGAATCCCCTCTGCCCACAGCCCAGGGGGTGAAAAGCTTTGCTCTCAGACAGAGAGCCTTGTAAAGTTAATGATGGCAGAGGTGGTACAGTTACAATATAACACTTTATCATTGGATCTCCAAAAAAGAGAAGAATTTAGTACTATTAACATATATATTTATAAGTTTTGACAATTGGAATATTTATGTTAATTAGAAGAGATCATCATGTAATTAGTTCTAAATAGAAATACACCCAAACTAATTCCTAGTACATTTCTGCATAGTAAGATCCTTAATTTAGAGTGAACATTGTATTTTCTATGACCCTATGCTCTACTGTAAGTTGCATTTATATTTAGCAGCAAAATAATTTTATTTTTACTATTGATCATCTCAATTCCTAGTGGCACTGATAACAATGCCAGATGTTTTATTTTAGGCAGAATTATCATCTAAAAGTTTAGATTTTATTCCCTCAGTTCAATTAAAATTCAAGAAACAAAAACTAGCCCTTATTGAAATTAAATGAGTTTCTATGTTTTTCATGTTTCCATTTCTTTAATATATGAGAAGTCTAACAGTCTTATGGCTTCATAACACAGTTTTTAAAAAATTTAATAAATCATTTTATTGGGCCTCATACAACTCTTATCACAATCCATACATACATCAATTGAATAAAGCACCCTTATACATTCGTTACCCTCGTCATTCTCAAAATTCGCCTTCCACTGGGTTCCTGGAATCAGCTAGTTTTCCTTCCCCCCCTCCTCGCTCCCCCCTCCTCCCTCCCCATGAACCCTTAATAGTTTATAAATTATTATTTTATCTCATCTTACACTGGCCAGCGTCTCCCCTCAGCCACCTTCCCATTGCCCATCTCCCAGAGAGGAGGTTACACGTAGATCCCCGAGATCGGTTCTCCCTTTCTACACCCCCTTCCCTCCCCATGTCGCCACTCTCACCGCTGGTCCTGAGGGGTTAATCTGTCCTAGATGCCCCATGTTTCCAGATCCCTACTGTACCGCTGTGCATCCTCTGGTCTAACCAGGTCCGCAAGGCAGAATTGGGATCATGATAATTGGGAGCTGGGGGCGGGGAGGAAGCGTTCAAGAACTAGAGGAAGTTTTTGAGTTTCATTGTTGCTACACTGAACCCTGAGTGGAGTTTCTATTTGTAGTATCTGATCCCATCTATACAAAATGGACATCAACTAATTGCTTAGGAAATTCCTCTGCTGTTGGAATAGTATCAGTTTTACAGCATTGCCAAAATGAAATGTCACAAGCTACATGACTTATAGTAATAGAAATTTATTAACTCCATCCAAACAAACATGCTAGTTTGTCCATGTTCCCTCTTAAGTGTCTTAGGAAAATTTCTTTCTCTCTGAGCATGGAGAAGTCACAGGCAGTCCTTGCTTTGTTCTGTACCTTCACATGGATGCCCTTACTCTACCTGTGACACAGCCCTTCTATAGTGTGTGTTAGTCTGGTTTGACTAGAGAGACAAATCCAGAGACACTCATATGTGTGTAAGAGAGAACTTTATATCAAAGAACAGTTATATATTAAGAAAACATCCCAATTCAGATCAAGTCCATGAGACTGATATTACCCAATGTGTCAATACTAGTCCATAAATTCCTCTTTAGACTCACACAGCCATGCAATGAGGCTGAATGCAGGAATCTCACAGGCTATTGTGTGGAAAATCTTGTGTATCCAGTAGTGGTGGAAGCGCCTCAGCACTGGCATGGATCTCCATGTGGCTTCTCCAGTTCCAAGACACTGGCTGCATCAGTGTAGCTCCATGTAGTTTGTCAACAAGAAGGTCTCATAGGGAACCAAGCAGAGATAGTGTCTTCCTTCCACTGTGCTGTTTATCTCTGTGGTGCCTCCAAAAGAGGTCATCAAGCTGTGACTTGATTGACAGGCTAGACTTCATCCCTTCACAAGTTCACAGGAGATTATATAACTGCTACAGGCCACCCCTTGTCAACTTGACACTTTTACACAACTCTTTAGCCAGACATAATTTTTAACAAAACAATAATAAAATCATACTTAACAGGATAAAACTAAAAAGCATATAATTCAAAATGTGCCATCCTCATTGAAACATAATATCCTATAGATGAACAAAACAATATTCTATGTTTAACAAGTGAAGTTAGGTGAACACCTACACCTTACTCGTATGAATATATTACCCCACCTATGGAAGTTTGTAAGCCAGCCACTTCATGCCTTTATCCTCCAAATTTGGCTTACCCCATCTCTTTATTGCTGTGTTTCTCCCACTTCCATTCAACAAATGGATTCAGGTATTCACCTAGCAAGCATTTCAGCCTGCCTACAGGCTTTCTTTAACATTCAGTCCTACAGAGGAATTTTCTTCATGGTTTCAGACTTTTCCCAGCTTTGGACCAAAACCATTGGTTAAAAATCCAAAGAGTTCCTGTTTGTTTGTTTTTTTCATCTATCAGCCCAGGCAAGTCAGCATATGAAGGTCAAGTGATTAATGGAGTTTTAGCTCAGGTATGTCTCACAGTGGGTCCAGTGGGCTCCTGAACCCATCCTGTTATTTCCCCAGTTCCAGAATGCATTGTTGGCATAGACATACTTAGTAACTGGTAGAACACCCATACTGGATCCCTGAGAAGTGGTATAAGGCTATTATGGTAGGAAAGTCCATTAGAACTGCCACTGCTTAGAAAATAGTAAACTAAAAATGATACTGCATTCCTGGAGGAATTGCAGATATTAGTGCCACTATCAAAGACTTGAAGGATGCAGGGGTGGTGATTCCTACCACATCCCCATTTAACTCACCTATTTGGCCCATTAAAAAAAAAAAACAACAACAGATGGATCTTGGAGAATGACAGTTGATTATCATAAATTAAAACCATGTGGTAACTCCAATTGTGGCTACCATTCCAGATGTGATTTCATTGTTTGAGCAAATTAATACTTCTCCTGGTTCTTGGTATGCAGAAATTGATCTGGCTAATACCTTCTTATCAATGCCAGTTCTGAAGGACCATCAGGAGAAGTTTCCCTTCAACTGGCAGGGGTAGCAAATAACTTTCAAAACTCCCCCTCAGGGTTACATCAATTCTTCTGCCCTGTGACATAATTTAGTCCAAAGGGAACTTCATTGCCCGTCATTTCCACAGAATGTCACACTAATCCATTAGATTGATGACATCATGTTTATTGGATCACGAAAGAGGATATATCAGAGACTCTAGATTCATTGGTACAACATCTGCATGCAAGAGGGTGGGAAATCAACCCACCACCTCCACCTCAGTAAAATTTCCAGGGCCCAATGGTGTGGGGTGTGTCATGACATTCCTACTAATTTGCAAAATAAGCCATTGCTTCTGAACCCCCCAACAACTAAACATGAGGCACAATGCCTCATGGGCCTCTTCTGATTTGGAAGTCAACATGTCCCTCACTTGGGTGTTCTGCTCCAACCTATTTATCAAGTGACATGAAAGGCCTCCAATTTTTAGTGGGGCCCAGAACGAGAAAAGGCTCTACAAAAACTTCAGGCTGCCGTGCAAGCTGCCTTGCCACTTGGACCATATGATCCAAATGACCCAATGGTGCTAGAAGTGTCAGCTGTAGATAAAGATGCAGTGTGGAGTCTTTGGCAGGCCCCTCTTGGTGAATCACAGCCTAGACCCTTGAGATTTTGGAGTAAAGTCCTGCCATCATCTACAGACAACTACTCCCCTTTTGAAAAACAGCTATTGGCCTGTTACTGGGCCTTAGTGGAGACTGAATGCTTTACCATGGGCCACCAAGTCACCATGAGGCCTGCACTGTCCATCATGAACTTGATATTGTGACCCACAGTCATAAAGTTAGACATGCACAGAAACACTCCATCGTTAAATGGAAGTGGTATATGCAAGATTGGACTAGAGCAGGACTAGAAGGTACATGTACGCTGCGTGACGAAGTGGCCAAAATGTCCACAGTCTTCACTCCTGACACAGTACCTTCCTTCTCCCAGTCTGCACCTATGGACTTCCTGCTGGGGAGTTCCTTATAATAAGTTGACTGAGGAACCAAAAATTAATGCTTGGTTTCCTGTTGGCTGTGCATGATATGTGGGTGCCATTCATAAGTGTACATCAGCAGCACTACAGACTCTTTCTTGGATCTCTCTAAAAGACAGCAGTGAAGGGAAATCCTCCCAATAGGCAGAACTTCAAGCAGTACACCGGGCTATTCAGTTTGCCTGGAAGGAGAAACGGCCAAATGTGAGACTGTATACTGATTCATGGGCTGTGGCTAATGGCTTGGCTGGATGGTAAGGGAATGGGAAGGAACATGATTGGAAAATTGGTGACAATGAAGTGTGGGGAAGAGGTATGTGGATAGACCTCTCTGAACGGGCCAAGAAAGTAAAGATAATTGAGTCTCAGGTGAATGCTCACCAAAGAGGGTTACCTCTGAAGAGAAGGAT